>NC_057800.1:241332915-241538626 GCF_018294505.1 Triticum aestivum
GCGTGGGGATCGCCGGAGAAAGAGCTCGGCACGGGGGGGGGAGGGGAGGCTAGAGGGATGGCCGGGGCAGCGGCGGACCCATGGTGGGGAGTGTTTTCGGGGCGGGCAGGGCGGCGCACCGCCGACCGCGGGCGGTTGTTTGGTCGGTGGTGGCTGGCGGCTCAGGGGGGTGGAGGTTGAAGATGAACTGCAGGCCCTTGATTTCATATCCAACAGCTGCAAAATCAACTGACCAGAGATGAAAAAGTCAGTCTACTGATGTGTAGCCTCACCTCTATTGCATTCAGTCCCGATAGTAAAATTCAGTTTCGACAGCAAAATTCAGTTTTGACAGTCAAGTTCAGTTTCGACAATTAAATTCAGTTTCGACAGTTAAGTTCAGAGATGAGCGGCTAATGTATTTTACATCTAGCACTTTGTGGTTATGTATTTTACGTCATCTATTGGAGATGCTATTAGAATTCCACTCAGGTTAACATTGTCTCTCTTGTCCTGCTTCAGCCTCGGCGTCGTACAACTCACCGGAGCTGCTCCAACGACGAAACCCTCCATCACAGCAGAGCAGTATCTCAGGCTCCATCTCTAGAAGCCTAAGATCTTCTTCCCCTCCTCCGACAGCCTAGTCAGCCAGAGCATCCTCACCGGCCAACCCAATCACGCTGAAATCGACATGGCTTCGCCAAAGAGGTTGTACACTTGTTGCATATCTTTTTACACTACATGTTATATATATTGTCCACTGAGCACACGGAGTAACAGGAAATACTATTATTTTATCCTACTATATGACAAGCAGTGAGGTACCAGGCAACTTAGCTATCCGTGATGGACTCTCTTGAACGCCATCATTATTTATCTCTGCACGTTTGAGCTGTTCATTTGTCGATGGCCCTGGGAATTGAGCTAGTAGGGCAGTGGCCTGGGTTCAAAGTAATAGAAGTAGCACAAAAACATTTTTTAGTGTAGGCTTTTCCTTGCTCAAGCCTACCCACTAGAATCTTCAGTGCTTGAAAGGAAAAGTGAATGAAAAACATAGGAATTGGAAAGTTTCCTATGGTACTACTTTTCTTGAATTTGGTGCAAAGGAATGGAGCAAAGGAAAACTATAGGATTTGTTCCTTTAGTGTCTCCTTGGAAGAAAAACCGTAGGAATTTTAATTTCCACTTGTCCTCCTTTTCAATTCCTATTCATAAAGCACAAGACTAAGAGATAGTAGCATAATAGCATTATAACCGTACATTTTCTTGTGGTTTGACTTAATCTCACCATGCTTCTTTGCATCATGATCTTCCAATTCTAGCGAACCAAACACCCAGATTGGCATAAATCCTGTGTTTTTAAATTCTCTGTTTTGCACGTGCATTCCTATCCTATTCCTGTCTGAAAGTGCGTTATATCGACTAGAGGGGGGTGAATAGGCGATTTTTATTGAAGTCTTCAAAACGTGGAAGTTATGAAGACAAATGATAGAAATAAACCTATTACCCTGCAACAGAAGGTAGACTACACTAGGCAAGCCATAGTCAAGTATTCAATAGAGTGAAAGCACAATGACTAATAGCAGCAATGTAGTAAGGATCAGGTAGGAAGATATTATGAAGCCAAATAGAACACGCAGTCACTCAGTGAAGATAAAAGATAGTGCAATCATACAATGACTTCACAAGGAGTATCAGTATGTAAAGAGAAGGGAAGGATGAAACCAGTGACTCGTTGAAGACAATGATGTGTTGGACCAGTTCCAGTTGCTGTGACAACTGTACGTCTGGTTAGGGCGGCTAGGTATTTAAACCTGAGGACACATAGTCCCGGACACCCAGTCCTGAACACGCAGCTCAGGACACCCAGTCCTCACCGTATTCCCCTTGAGCTAAGGTCACACAGACCTCGCCCAATCACTCTGGTAAGTCTTCAAGGTAGACTCCCAAACCTTCACAGATTTCATTCACCGGCAATCCACAATGTCTCTTGGATGCTCAGAACGTGACGCCTAACCGGCTGGAGGATTCACAGTCCTCAAGTGTAATAAGTCTTCAGATCACACAGACAAGAAGACTTAAGTGATGCCTAATTCTCTTTGGCTCTTGGTGGTTAGGGCTTTATCCTCGCAAGGAATTCTCTCTCAAAGGCTTCGAGGTGGGTTGCTCTCAAACGACAAAAGCCGTACACTAACTCTGAGCAGCCAACAGTTTTTGGTTGTAGGGGGTGGGATATTTATAGCCACTAGGCAACCCGACCTGATTTGTCCGAAATGACCCTAGGTCACTAAGGAACTGACACGTGTTCCAACGGTCAGATTTCAAACTCACACGGCAACTTTACTTGGGCTATAAGCAAAGCTGACTTGTCCGACTCTGGACAAGACTCGAAGACATAGGTTTTGGTTAAGCATCACTTCAGTCATTCTGACTGGTTCTCTTGGACCCCACTTAACAGTACGGTGGTTCCTATGACTCAACAAAGAAGAAGAAAAAGAACTACGAAAGATCTCAGTCTTCGAGCTCCATAGGCTTCATGCGATGTCTTCTCTTGTCATAGTCTTCAATGTGAATATCTTCATATACCACCTTTGACGTCAATGTCTTCATACATTTTTAGGGGTCATCTCTGGTAGGAAAACCGAATCAACGAGGGACTTCTACCTGTGTTATCTTGCAATTCTCACAAACACATTAGTCCCTCATCTAGGTTTGTCGTCAATACTCCAAAACCAACTAGGGGTAGCACTAGATGCACTTACAATCTCCCCCTTTTTGGTGATTGATGACAAACTAGTTGAAGTTTTCAACGGGGAATATAATATGTGAAATTGTAAAGGATAAGGAATTGTCTTCATAAGTTGCAAGGGCTCCCCCTGAAGATGTGCATATAAGTAGTTTGCTTTTGGAATGCAAATGCACATGGCAGGTTGTGCTTGTGGAGATCCTCTTCAACTTATGATGACAATCCACTATGCATGTGAAGGTATGTGAAGATAATGACATGCATAAAGGAAAATGGACGTCTGCAAAATGATCTAAGTGTGGAATTTATTGTCGCACATGCGGAATTTATCATCGCATCACAAAATGGCAAATAAGTAGCAGACGACCATCGAGTTTTAAGTGTTACAACTCAAAGAACCAAATGTATCAAAACGAGAGTTGTAAACACGAAGCAAAATATATAGCACCTGCCCATATGGACCCGCTTGGAGACTATCAAACTCGTATGCTTCTCCCCCTTTTGTCAGTAAGGACCAAAAAGGTTCGAAGACATAGAGCATCTACTCGTTCCCATGAAGAGTAGGTGAAGCAGCAGGGTCATCGGTGGTGTTTGGCAGTGCAGAAGATCTTGGAGCAGTGTCAAAGCGTGCTGAAGGAGGCGGTGGTGAAGTAGCATCGTCGTCATCCTGGATCACTCTGGCATTTACAGTTGCAGCAGAGGAAGAGAACTCAGAGTCTTCAAGAGATGGAGTTCATCGCAGCACTGCCCTTCGAGGAGGTGTGGAGTCAAACTTGAAGCGCTCAGAGAAGCCATCCTCTTGAAGATCTTCTTCAGAACACATCAGCGTCAGCCCTTTCCATGTGCGGCGAGAGGTTTCATGGGCAACAAAAGCATTCTTGGTGGCAAGATTGCGAATGCGATTAACATCCACCAAGAGGCTTTGCATTTGACACTTCAGCCAGTCATGATGCCTATCCTGTTTCTGATGAAGAGCCACAAGAAGATCTCGGTCATTGAGAACACAAGTGCGCTTCTTGGGTCGTGGGGCAGTTGTACTGTCAGTGGCTTTAGTGAGAGCAGGATGCGTTGCACGTGTAGTGCCAGCCAAAGGATACACACGAGTGACTGCTTCAACTCCTTGAATGTTCTGAGAAAATCTTTGATGCTCTGCATTCTGAAGACTTAGAGGTTCCTTGGCAGGCTCAGGATAGATGGCTTCAATAGACATATCCACATCAGGCAGAAAAATCCGATGATTGCAAGCAGATGGCTGATATGAGATAGCGGAGTGAAGTTTGATCAGTCGCATTACCCATGGGGCGTAGAACTTCAAGCCAAACAGATCAGAGCCTGATGCAGCAAGTTGGCGAATGAAGAAATCTTGTGCATTGAAGCATTTTCCATGAAGAATATAGAAGACCAAAGTCTTCATTGCACCTTCCAGCTTGGCATATGGAGAGTGCCCTTCGATGGGCCGGAGAGTTCGCCTTATGATGTGATAAATAGTCATTGGCAGATACTCTAGGTCTTCAACAAAGAAATCTTTGGGATATGCAGCATCTTGGGGTAATGGCTTCATCATACTGAGCATCTGACTCATGTTAGGTTCAGGCTTCTGAAAGATGCTCTCCACAGCTTCACTGTGAAGTTGACAGCCAGATTCGTAGAGATCGCCGGGAGTGGGTAGACCAGTGAGCTCAATGATGTCAAAGGCTTTGGCTTCGTGATGAACGTTTCCTGTCATCCACTCCAGGACCCAAGTCTTCGGATCTCTGTTATACCCGCGGATGTGAAGTGTGGCATAGAATTGGAGCAGCAACTCTTCATTCCAATGCTCTTGGTCAGTGACAAATAGCAGCAACCCAACCTCTTTGAAGCAATCCAGAGCTTCTTCCAGACAGGGCAGACCAGCTATTGCCTCAATGTCAAGACACTTGTGTGGGAAGATGTGACCTTGATTGTAAAGAATGCAGGAGTAATAGCTTCGCTGCGGATAGCTCTAGAACCGATCAGATGATATTCTTTCCCTTGAGTAGGGGTTCCTAGAGCTATTGAAGAATGTGTTGTCTGCTCTGAAGCCATTGATATTGAAGGATCCAGGTGCTGATGCAAGACCTGGGAACCTGGGCAATCTTGGGATTGGCTTCTGTACCTGAGGTCTGTGCTCAACATGATAGTCGAACTGAGGACCGGCAGCAGGCGTAGGAACAGAAGCAGTGGGATCAGTGGCTTCACTGACTTCTGGTGCTTTTGTTGGGGAGGGCTCCACATTAGCTTCAGCCATGACAGCGTCAGTGGCTTCATTGGTGTTGGTGGTGGCAGCCTCAAGATTTTCAACCTCCACTTGACGAGCTGGAGGGTCGGTCACAATCACGTTCTCCTCGAGAACCGCTTCTTGGTGGGACAGGGGAGTAGCAGCTTGTGGGTCTTCTTCTTCATCGGCTGATGCAGCCGGATTGTCTTCAGCAGTTTCAAACGCAGATACTGGATGCCTTGGTCCTTTGCGAAGCCTGCGCAACGCAGGCGACGCCTGTGTATGTGGAGTTGGCTGGGCCTCAAAATCTTCTTCCTCTTGTGGGCGATGAGCCCATGAAGCATCCTGAGCAATTGGCGTCAGAGGATGACCAATGCTGATGAGTTCGCTGTTCTCGAGCTGAGGAAGGACTGCACCATCTTCTACATGGTCATGGTGACCAATGTCTTCAGCAGCAATGGGATCAGCTGCTGGAAAGTCTTCAGCTTCATGAGCCTTTGTGAAAGCAGGCTCATGGATTGTCAGTTGGCGTTCAGCGTCAGGACGAACCATGGAAATGGGTTCAACAATCAAAGGCTCTATGGGAGCAGCCTGTTCTTTCTTGGTCTTCCTCTTCTTCTTGGAGGGGGCAGTAGGAGAGGCTTCAGGATGTTTCCTCTTCCTGGATTCAGCCTCAGCAGTCCTCGTCTTCTTCAGCTCTGAAGCGGTTGACCGGGCTTTTGGCTTCGAGCCAGTCATTCTAGTTGGGAGGACAATGGGATCTGCTTCCGGCCTTGGTGCATCGGGTTCGGCCGTAGCGGGCTTCTTCTTCTTCATTGCAGCCATCCTGGGGTCGATGCCAGGACGCCCAAGGGCCTTGCGCTTCTCAGCCTCCTTGTAGGCTTGCACACATCTGTTAGCCAGAACCTTCATGCGCTCACGAGAACCCTGAGCTTCTGCATGTTTCTTGAGAAAGGCTTCCTTGAGCTCGTGCAACATAATCTTGAAGTTCTTCACCTCTTGCACGCTGAGCTTGGCCATATGCTTCTTGAACTGAGCCTTTTCATAGTCAATCTTTTTCTTCAGTTTGACGATGCGCTGAGCGATGGCTAGCTCTGAAGCAATGGCGCCATGGAAGGCGACACTGAGGCCAATGGGTAGTTGCAGATCTTCGAAGCTGATGTTTGGCGTGTCAAACCATTCATCAATGAAGTTGTGGATGATTGTTACATCAAAGAGAGGCAGATCATTGAAGATTTCTGCTTCTTCTTTGCTCTTGATGAGTTGCTCAAGAGCGTCATCTGCAAGATCTTCATCACTTGACAGATCAATGGCATCATTGCGCAGAATGGCAGCAGCTGTTAGCTCTTGGCCGGTGTGTGGCATGGGCATCTTGACCTTCTGGGGCTTGGAGATGCGTGACAAATCTTCAGACTGCACACTGTCTTCAGGAGGTGCAGTTGCCAGTGGCTTCGCCCATGAGATTTTTGGTGCAGAGGCAGGCTTTGAAGCTTTAGGCTGCTTCTTTGGCTTCGGTGCTGCAGGTGCTTCATCTGATTCAGTGTCATCTGCAGGCTCATCCACGGTTGTCCCTTGAACCAAGATATGGGTGATGAGACCTTCAAGGTTGTAGAAAGGACCGACGACATTGGGTTCTGCATCACGTGTGCCGTCAGCCCTTGGAGCAGAAGGACCAGGGTTGAAGTCTAGTCCCAATGTCTTCTTGTTCTGCTTTGCTGAGTTCTGGGCAAACTGGAAGTTGTGCTTGAACAGAATGTCATCACGACACCATAGCAGGAACGATGGGTCAGCATCCGCAGGCTGTGGTCCACGGACCATGCAGGGATAGAAGCCTTGTTCAATGGCTTCATCTCTCGTCCTGGGTTGAAGATTTTTGTAGAGGATGTCTCCCCATGGTCGCTTGATGGCATTCTTTTCAGCATATTCCTTGGTCACAAATCTGCACTTGAACCACTGTTCTGCCCAATAGCGTCGAATCCATTGGATTCGCGTCTTGCACTGATTGTAATCCTCTTCAGGATCTGTCTTGTATAGCTCTGAGAGGTCATCGGGCAGATCTCTTGATGTTTCTCCTCGACGCTTTTTGCCACCCTTCCTTGCTGATTTTTCTGAAGCCATGAACCTTAATCTGAAAGGCTTCAATACGTTCAGAGGCTTCAAAGGTTTTTGCTTGCTGGACAAACAGGAACTGGCTTCGGGAGAATTTATGTGATGCTATAAGAATTCTGCAAATGAATGCAGACTATGAGAACCAAGGGATTCTCCCACGGACATGTACCTGTGACAACATTAAGGTGCGAGGGAAGGGGAAGAGGTCATATGCATTCTCAGAAGATTTTGAAGATAAATCAGTTTAGAAGACATTGACCTCATCGTGCGAAGACATTCACTCATAGATAAGGAGTTGGTTCCAGATTTGTACGAATCCACGGATCAGTACAAGTGAGGAATCTAACTACTTTGTGAAGAATAAGTGAATATACTAGGCATGTTATGAGATGCAGTATGAAAGAGATCCAACTAGTGTGAATAGAAACTGCTTGTGGTAGAAAGTGATAAAGCTATAGGATCAAAGAGGCCGTAAAAAGGAGGTTTTATTTACCACACGAAGAACTGCTAGACGGAGTGGAAGATGAGGCCGAGCAGTTCGATCGTCCGTGCTCTAACTGGGCGACGGAGGACACCTACGGCGACGGTGGAGAAGACGATGTCCGCGGTCGGCATGAAGACAGCGTCGGAGAGGTTGCGGCAGCGAAGTGCTTCGTCGCCGGTGTCGTCGAGGGCTAGCGGTGGCGCTAGGGTTCGTGTGAGAGTGGAAGAAGAGATAATGACTGCTGTGAGATGTGTATTTATAGGTACAGGGGCGGCACTGCATTATTACACAGGTGCCCCTGGCGATTCGCATCTGAGGAACACGTGGCCATCATGCAACATATTGGGGTTTGTTCCACGTCCCATGCACGCCTGGATTGTCGGGTGGTCGTTCCCACTTCTCCGGGTTTCAGGTGGAGGAATGAGCATTGAAAATGGACTTAATGGTTGTCTCTGTATCTTCTGCTGACAAGGACGCAGAGAAGACATTCGACAGTTTCAATAGAATGCATATGATTTGGAGAGATAGAGTTTGAGATAGAAAGCATAGAGAGGTTAGGGTCCGATCACATTCACTTAGTTCAAAAGATTCAACAAGAAGACATAGCTATAAGTGAATGATGTAGAGGACAGAACACTAGTATATATATATCTACATAATCAACATAGTGAAGATAATCATGATGATATGTTGAGATTGAAGCCAAACCAAATGTGAAGACATAGCAAATGTAACGCCATGAGTGAAACACTTCAAACATAACATTTGGTGGTGGCGTTACCAACCATATAGGAAGTATTAGACCCAGACACGACGCACAATTATCGTGGCGCTCCAAAGTCAAATTCCACATTAATGTATTCACACTTAGAATGTATGTCTTCATTGATTGAAGATATACTTTACTTCGTGTGTTGCACATCTAAGTCATCAATATGCATAAGTGTTAGGATGTGTGCCTGATCATAGGACATTTGAGGATTCCAGGATATTTAGCTCACACCGTAACTTGCAAAATCTCTTCTCATCCAAGGGCTTGGTGAAGATATCTGCCAATTGCTCTTTAGTGTTGACGTGTATGATATCAATATCTTCCTTCACAACATGATCTCTGAGAAAGTGATGACGAATTTTAATATGCTTTGTCTTCGAGTGCTGAACTGGGTTGTTGGCAATCTTGATGGCGCTTTTGTTGTCGCAGTAGAGTGGCACTTGCTTCAGATGAATGCCATAGTCCTTGAGTGTTTTCTTCATCCACAGAAGCTGAGCGCAGCAAGATCCAGCAGCAATGTATTCAGATTCAGCAGTGTAGAGAGATACACAGTTCTGTTTCTTTGAAGACTAACATACAAGTGATCGTCCCAGAAAGTGACATGTGCCTGATGTAGACTTGCGATCCACTTTGTCACCAGCATAATCAGCATCCGAGAATCCAACCAGATCAAACTCTGAGCCCTTTGGATACCATAATCCTAGAGTTGGGGTGTGAGCCAAATATCGAAGAATTCACTTCACAGCTAAGTGATGCGACTCCTTTGTTGTCGCTTGGAATCGAGCACACATGCAAACACTAAGCATAATATCTGGCCTAGATGCACATAGATAAAGCAAAGAACCAATCATGGAGTGGTATACCTTTTGATCAAACTCTTTACCATTGTCGTCGGGACCCAGATGATGCTTGGCTGGCATTGGAGTCGTGAAGCCTTTGCAGTCTTGCATACCAAACTTCTTCAGACAATCTTTGAGATACTTCTCTTGAGATATGAAGATGTCGTTGCATTGCTGTCGTATTTGGAGACCGAGGAAGAACTTCAGATCTCCCATCATGGACATCTGATATTGCTCTTGCATCATATATCCAAACTCTTCACTGTACTTCTAATTGGTGCAGCCGAAGATAATGTCATCCACATATATTTGGCACACAAACAGTTCACCATCATATGTCTTCATGAAGAGAGTGGGGTCTAGGGAACCAGGTATGAAGCCTTTGCTCTTCAGGAAGTATTTGAGTGTGTCAGACCAGGCCCGAGGGGCTTGTTTGAGGCCATACAGTGCCTTGTTGAGTTTGTATACCATGTCAGGATGTTTTGGATCTTCAAAGCCAGGTGGTTGTGCAACATACACTTCTTCTTCAATCTTGCCATTGAGAAAGGCGCTCTTCACATCCATTTGATATAGAAGTATGTTTTGATGATTGGCATAGGCCAGCAGTATGCGTATGGCTTCAAGTCTAGCCACAGGAGCAAATGTTTCATCAAAGTCAATGCCTTCCACTTGAGTATATCCTTGAGCAACGAGACGAGCTTTGTTTCTGACAACTTGACCATGCTCATCTTGCTTGTTGCGGTATATCCATTTGGTGCCTATTATGTTGTGCTTCCGAGGATCAGGATGCTTAACCAGTTACCATACATTATTCAGCTCAAACTGTTGAAGCTCTTCTTGCATAGCTTGAATCCATTCAGGTTCCATGAAGGCTTCTTCAACTTTCTTGGGTTCTGTTATTGAGACGAATGCGAAGTGCCCACAGAAATTTGCCAGCTGAGTTGCCCTTGATCGAGTGAGCGGTCCGGGTGCATTGATGCTGTCAATTATTCTCTCAATCTGCAATTCATTGGCAACACAAGGATGTACAGGGCGAAGGTTTTGCTCTTGCTGATCATTGTCATTGTTAGTGGGATTGTCTTCAGGCTGAGCATTGTCTTCAGGTTGATCAGGTGCGGAGATGATAAGTTCCTCTTCAGGTTGAGCTTCAGAGGGTATGATTTCTCCGGTTCCCATAAGCTTGATTGATTCGCTAGATGGAACTTCATCTAGCATATTTGGGAGGTGCTCTCTTTGTGAACCGTTAGTCTCATCAAACCGCACATCCACTGTTTCAACCACTTTATAATGAAAGAGATTGAAGACTCTGTAGGAGTGTGAATCCTTTCCATATCCAAGCATAAAACCCTCATGTGCTTTTGGTGCAAATTTTGAAGTGTGATGTGGATCCTTGATCCAGCACCTGGCACCAAATACTCTGAAGTAACTGACATTTGGCTTCTTGCCAGTAAGGAGCTCATAAGATGTCTTGTTCAAAAGCTTGTGAAGTAAACACGATTGATTGTATGGCATGCAGTATCAATGGCTTCAGGCCAGAATTTTCTTGGAGTCTTGTATTCATCAAGCATCGTTCGGTCCATCTCAATGAGTGTTCTGTTCTTGCGTTCGACGACACCATTCTGCTGTGGCGTGTATGGTGCTGAGAATTCATGTGTGATGCCCAAGGTATCAAGATATGTATCAAGGCCAGTATTCTTGAATTCAATGCCATTGTCACTTCTGATGTGCTTTATCTTGGCGCCATAGTTGTTCATTGCTCGATTGGTGAAGCTTCTGAAGACATCCTGCACTTCAGTCTTGTAGAGGATTATGTGCACC
Source organism: Triticum aestivum (assembly GCF_018294505.1). Taxonomy (NCBI): domain Eukaryota; kingdom Viridiplantae; phylum Streptophyta; class Magnoliopsida; order Poales; family Poaceae; genus Triticum; species Triticum aestivum. Next base: position 241,343,899 of record NC_057800.1, read on the forward strand.
CAAGTATATCTAGAATAATCATCAATAATAACAAAGCCATAGAGGCAAGCAGTAGTAGTAGGAGTTGAGTAATGAGTGGGACCGAAAAGATACATGTGGAGTAGTTCGAAGGGTCGAGTGGTTGTCATGATTGTCTTCGAGGGATGTTTGGCCCTCGTCATCTTCCCTGCTTCACAGGCACCGCATAAGAGATCTTTCTTGAACATGACGCCCTCGATGCCTATGACATGCTTCTTCTTTGCAAGGGTGTGGAGGTTCCTCATGCCAGCATGCCCTAGCCTCCGATGCCAGAGCCAACATTCTGAAGCCTTTGCTAGAAGACATACGGCAAGCTGTGGTCCTGCCGAAAAATCTACCACGTACAATTCATCTTTCCAATACCCTTCAAACACTAGAGACTTGTCAGATTCCATTAGTACAAGGCAGCGATATTTTCCAAATATTACGATCATGTTCAAATCACAAAGCATTGAGACAGACATTAAGTTGAAGCCAAGGGATTCAACAAGCATGACTTTATCCATGTGTTGATCCTTTGAGATTGCAATTCTACCTAGACCCAATACCTTACTTTTACCAGTGTCAGCAAATGTGATGTGACTCTTGTCGGATGGACATAAAGTTGAGTCCATAAGAAGGCTTCTTTTGCCAGTCATGTGGTTGGTACACCCACTATCAATAATCCATTCTGAAGACGCTGGTGTCGTACCCTACAGTGCAGTTAGGGGGATAGGCTTCACGAAGAGAATTGTGAAGCAAAAACATTTGATGAACCAATGGGTTATGAAAGCTTAGATCCAGATTAGGACTGATAGGGAGAGTAGCAAGCGATTCAGGAACGAAGTACATAGTAAGACCATTCGGGCATTTGATCTTGCGCCCTACAAGATGTTTAAGGTCCCCAACAATAGCGTCAGACGATTTTGGTTTTCTGCTGGAGACCTTTCCCTGCAAAAGAGAGTTAAGCTTTCTTAGCCACCCACATCTTCAAGGGTGGCTTAGAAGCAATAAGTCTAAGTGCAGTGTCTAAGAACTTTGGCTTTTGAGCCCTAGCAAAAAGTCTTGCAGGCGAACAATAGTACTCATAAGAATAAGCAGAATAGTTCTTGGTCTTATGAACATGGCGGGTTGATGAACCACGCTCATATTCATAGGCCTGAGTATGGTTTCCCTACAAAACATTTGCATTAGTGCGACTCAGGTGAGTCCTCTGTCTGTATGAAGCCTTTGGACCGTATGAAGCCTGTGGTCTGAGGTTTGTCTTCTTCACGTGTGGTGTCATGATGACATTCACAGGAAGATTCTCCAGACACTTTTTCGGAACCCAGATCTTCTTCACAGGTGGTCCGTTCCTGCAGTTAGTACCAATGTACCTGGCAAACACTTCACCATTCTGATTCTTAAACAGTTTATAGTTTGCATCAAAGGATTCATCAATGACAATGGGATTTGCACAAGAGAAGCCAGATAGATAGGATAGATCTACTGAAGATTCCTTTGCAGCAACCCATGTGGTTTTAGGGTACTGCTCAGGTTTCCAGTAAGATCCATCAGCATTCATTTTCCTTACGAACCCAACACCCTCTTTCCTCGGGTTTTGGTTCAAGATCTGCTTTTTGAGGACATCACGTAGTGTCTGATGCCCTTTAAGACTTTTGTACATCCCTGTTTCACGCAATGTCTTCAACCTAGAATTCTCATCAGCAATAGCAGTGGAATCCTCAGCAGAGGGGTTAGTTCCCACATCAACAGTTGAAGATATTGCAACAGTAGCAGCAGTAGAACATTCAGCAATAGTAGCAGCATTATCACGCTCAATGCATTTAAGACATGGTGGTTCAAATCCTTCCTGAGCGGAACTGATCTGTTTGGCGTGAAGTGACTCATTTTCCTTTTGAGGATCTTCATGAGCTGCTCTCAATTTCTCAAGATCTTGCTTCCTTTGAAGATAATCATAGGAAAGCTTCTCATGAGTTGTTGAGAGCGTTTCATGACGACTTTCAAGTTCCTCATACTTAACGTGAAGATTTTTTATGTCTTCAATTAAGGACTCAGATCGAGTCATTTCAGCGCCTAACAGATCATCGCTTTTGTCTAACAGTTTTTGCATATGTTCCATGGCTTTCTGTTGTTCAGTTGCAATTTTAGCAAGTGTTTTGTAGCTGGGTTTTGAACCACAATCAGAGTCATCGTCACTAGATGTTTGATAGTGAGTAGTGCGTGTGTTTACCTTGGCACCGCGTGCCATGAAGCAGTAGGTAGGAGCGGAGTAGTCCTTGTAATTTGCATCGGTGTCGGTGATGAGGTCATTGTCTTCAGTGTTGAAGATGGACTTGGCAATGTATGCTGTAGCCAGACTTGCGACGCCAGAATCGGACTCCTCCTCAGACTCCACCTCCGCCTCCTCAGAAGCGGACTCCTCTGAATCCATTTCCTTGCCAACAAATGCACGTGCCTTGCCAGATGAGCTCTTCTTGTGTGATGAAGACTTTGAAGAAGACTTGGAAGAAGACTTTGAGTATTTCTTCTTCTTCTTGTCGTCAGAGTCGTATTCCTTGCTCTTCTTCTTCTTTTTGTTCTCATTGTCCCACTGCGGACACTCAGAGATGAAGTGGCCAGGTTTCTTGCACTTGTGACATGTTTTCTTCTTGTAGTCATGAGCAGAAGCTTCATCATTCCTTGAGCTTGATCGGGAAGACTTTCTGAGGCCTTTCTTCTTGGTGAATTTTTGGAACTTCTTGACAAGCATAGCAAGTTCCCTTCCAATGTCTTCAGGATCATCAGAACTGCTGTCAGATTCTTCTTCATATGAGGAGACAACTTTTGCCTTCAAGGCACGATTTCGCCCATAGTTTGGACCGTAGATATCTCTTTTCTCAGAAAGCTGAAACTCATGTGTGTTGAGCCTCTCAAGTATGTCAGACGGATCGAGTGTCTTGAAATCAGAATGTTCTTGAATCATCAGGGCTAGGGTGTCAAACGAACTGTCAAGTGATCTCAGTAGTGTCTTGATGACTTCATGCTTGGTGATCTCAGTAGCGCCAAGGGCTTGAAGCTCATTCGTGATTTCAGTGAGTCGATCAAATGTGAGCTGGACATTCTCATTGTCATTTCTCTTGAAGTGGTTGAAGAGGTTGCGAAGGACACTGATTCTCTGATCTCTCTGGGTTGAGACACCTTCGTTGACCTTGGAGAGCCAGTCCTAGACTAGCTTAGATGTTTCCAAAGCACTCATGCGGCCATACTGTCCTTTGGTCAGATGACCATAGATGATATTCCTGGCAGTAGAGTCTAGTTGAACGAACTTCTTGACGTCAGCAGTAGTGACACCTTCTCCAGCCTTGGGAACGCCGTTCTTGATGAAATACCATAGGTCGACGTCAATGGCTTCAAGATGCATGCGCATCTTATTCTTCCAGTAGGGATATTCAGTTCCATCGAAGACGGGGCACACAGCGGAGACTTTGATTATCCCTGCAGTCGACATAGCTAAAACTCCAGGTGGTTAAACCGAATCACACAGAACAAGGGAGTACCTTGCTCTGATACCAATTGAAAGTGCGTTATATCGACTAGAGGGGGGGTGAATAGGCGATTTTTATGAAAGTCTTCAAAACGTGGAAGTTATGAAGACAAACGATAGAAATAAACTTATTACCCTGCAACGGAAGGTAGACTACACTAGGCAAGCAATAGTCAAGTATTCAATAGAGTGAAAGCACAATGACTAATAGCAGCAATGTAGTAAGGATCAGGTAGGAAGATATTATGAAGCCAAACAGAACACGCAGTCACTCAGTGAAGATAAAAGATAGTGCAATCATACAATGACTTCACAAGGAGTAACAGTACGTAAAGAGAAGGGAAGGATGAAACCAGTGACTCATTAAAGACAATGATGTGTTGGACCAGTTCCAGTTGCTGTGACAACTGTACGTCTGGTTAGGGCAGCTAGGTATTTAAACCTGAGGACACACAGTCCCGGACACCCAGTCCTGAACACGCAGCTCAGGACACCCAGTCCTCACCGTATTCCCCTTGAGCTAAGGTCACACAGACCTCGCCCAATCACTCTGGTAAGTCTTCAAGGTAGACTCCCAAACCTTCACAGACTTCGTTCACCGGCAATCCACAATGTCTCTTGGATGCTCAGAACGCGACGCGTAACCGGCTGGAGAATTCACAGTCCTCATGTGTAATAAGTCTTTAGATCACACAAACAAGAAGACTTACGTGATGCCTAATTCTATTTGGCTCTTGGTGGTTAGGGCTTTATCCTCGCAAGGAATTCTCTCTCAAAGGCTTCGAGGTGGGTTGCTCTCAAACGACAAAAGCCGTACACTAACTCTGAGCAGCCAACCGTTTTTGGTTGTAGGGGGTGGGATATTTATAGCCACTAGGCAACCCGACCTGATTTGTCCGAAATGACCCTGGGTCACTAAGGAACTGACACGTGTTCCAACGGTCAGATTTCAAACTCACACGACAACTTTACTTGGGCTACAAGCAAAGCTGACTTGTCCGACTCTGGACAAGATTCGCTCTCATAGTCTTCACTCGAAGACATAGGTTTTGGTTAAGCATCACTTCAGTCATTCTGACTGGTTCTCTTGGACCCCACTTAACAGTACGGTGGTTCCTATGACTCAACAAAGAAGAAGAAAAAGAACTACGAAAGATCTCAGTCTTCGAGTTCCATAGGCTTCATGCGATGTCTTCTCTTGTCATAGTCTTCAATGTGAATATCTTCATATACAACCTTTGACGTCAATGTCTTCATACATTTTTAGGGGTCATCTCTGGTAGGAAAACCGAATCAATGAGGGACTTCTACCTGTGTTATCCTGCAATTCTCACAAACACATTAGTCCCTCAACTAGGTTTGTCGTCAATACTCCAAAACCAACTAGGGGTGGCACTAGATGCACTTACACTGTCTATTTCCTATCCCTGCATTGTTAGAATCCTCAAATTCAAACAAGCCCTTACATAATTACTTCTGTTACAGATATGTGTCAAAGATAACCTTGTGTGGTTTGTCCTGCTCCTGTGGTGCTGTGTTCCACCCCAGCTTAGCTTCTCCAACGACGGAAGGCTTCACCACAGCAGGGATCCGCTCTCTAGACTATCTTTCACCGCCTCAGATCTTCTTCCCCGCCGCTGGCAGCCACGACAACTGCATTACCATCATCAACTGAGCAGATGACCTTGAGGACTACATGTGTCCGCAAGAGAGGTCACACTCTTCCGTGTCTGCTTATGTTATGCATCACTTAATATGATGACATGCTACTTTATCATCGTTTTCACCTATTAGACTCTGAGTCAGGTCCAAACTTATGCGGAAACTTGAGTTTTTAAATGGTTGTGGGGTACATATTGGGGCATCAATCAGTACTATCTATCTACTATCTGGTTAATCTCGGGTGTCTACTATGAGTTTCATGTTGGGTGCAAACAAACATTAAAGGAGCCATTATCTGTATTTTTTAACTAAAGCTATTATCTGCCTGCTATCATTGGTTTTGGGTCTATCCACAGTTTGCTACCATCACTCTGTATTTGTGCATGCACTCCTTACAAAATCTCACAATGTTTTATTCCTATGCATGTCAGTTATTGTACACAATGGAACCGAACATGTAGAGCAAAAGAGACGAGCCGTGCGTGGCAATAAAATTTCATGCAAACGTCACTCCATGGTGGGCACAAAGGCAGCCCCCCTCCACCCATTTCGGATCGTAATCAATAGGAAGATGACTGTTCACAGGGGGATTCAGAAGTAGAAGACCACTCCGATTTACCCCATGATGTCTTCGCTCTAGCTTGGCATGCTGATGTTGGTAATATCATGCATATGGTGCCTTGCATTGCTTAATGTATACATCAAAGATGTCATCTACTTAGTTTAGACATGCTTTGTGTCAATGCCATCTATTAGGTTCTTTATCGTATATGTGAATCATGCAATGCCATCTTGTTTAGCCAGGCATCATATATGTGAATTTTGCAATGCCACCCTGGTTAGCCAGTCATTTTATATGTGAATTATATCATGACATCATTTTTTATTACGTGTTAAATTTGTCAACAATTTTAGTACATTCAATTACTCTTCCTATGCATCAGCCATTCGGCACGGTCATGGAAAAATCTGGAGTGGAAACAAGGTCTTCAGAGCAGACAATGCTATCTGACGAAGCGCATGTCTTACTAGTTACAGATAGCTCCTCAGAGGAGGATTCAGAGATAGATGACCAGTCATATTTCCCCCCGAGGTGCATGCTCTAAATTGGTAGGGTTATGTTGCTCATATCGTGCGTATGGTATCTTGCATTGCTATGTCATTTGCTTAGTTTAGACATGCTTTGTGTGAATGCCACCTGTTTAGTGTCTAATTACCATATATGTGAATTATGCAATGCCATCTTGTTGCAAGACATTATATATGTGAATTATGCAATGTTATCTTGTTGCAAGGCATTATATATGTGAATTATGCAATGCCATGCTGTTTAGCCAAGCGTCATATATGTGAATTATATCATGCCATCCTTTTTTTGTATTTCTCATTGCTTTTGTCGGCAATGTTTGTATATTCAACTGCTCTTCGTGTGCATTAGCCATTTGCATTGCTGATGCAGAAATCTGGAGTGAAAACAAGGCCTTCAAAGAAGACAATGCTACCTGATGAAGTAGATATCTTGCTGGTTACAGATAGCTCTTCAGAAGAGGATTCAGAGGCAGATGACCAGTCCTATAATCCCCCTGAGGTGTATGCTCAAACTTGGCAGGGTTATATTACTCATATCATGCATATGTTGTATTGCAATGCTTAGTTTTTACATCATATATATGATATTGAATGTCATCTCCTTAGTTGACACATCATATATGTGATTTCCCTCTACTCACTTCCATAGTATATAAATCATATATTTTAATTATATCATTCCATGATGTTTACATAGACAGCATGATCTGAATTATGGCATGCCAACCCGTCGTGGTTTTTTCACGGCAGATGTCCTCGTGAAAGGACTTAGTCGTGGAGCCATCGCTACGGGTTAGGTTAAAGTGGTTAAGCTGGACAAGGGACATGAGAGTTTCATACTAGTTCGGCCCCTTATGATGAAGGTAAAAGCCTACGTCTAGTTGTGATGGAATTGTTGGGGTTTTGATGACTAGGGAGCGAATCCGCTTTGCCTGGCTCTCGAGTTGTTTTTGTGTGTTGTCCCTATACCGCCGTCGGGTCGTCTCTTTATATACATAGGTCGACGCCCGTCGGTTTACAGAGTCCCGAGGCCAGATCATCAATGTGTCCAACTCAGTCTCTATCCTTCCTATCTTACAATGCAAGTTACACAAGAAAGTCGGTTAACATCTACAGGCCTTAACCCGCCTTTGGGCCTTGGGCCTTTGTAAAGCGCCACCATCCTCATGTCTTCATGGGCTTCTAATCTTCATAGAGTTAACCCGGCTACTCCTGGCCGGTTTACGTCCAGTAGTAATATTCCCAACACAACCCATTTTCTAAAGACATAATATAGTTACATCATCTCATCCTGTTCACATAGTCATCATATTTTGAATTATGTCATTCTATCCGTGAATTATATCATGCCATGATGTTTCCATCGTCGGCATGTTTGTGATTTATGGCATGCCAACCACTTTAATAGACACATCGTATAGTTATATCATGTCATCCTGTTTACATAGTCATCTTATTTTTAAGTATGTCATTCCATCTTGTTTAGTTAGCCATCATACATGTGAAATTGTGTCATGCTATCCTTTTAATTAGCCATCATATATGTGAAATTATGTCCTGCTATTCTGTTTGGTTAGACAACATAAATGTGAATTATTTCATGCCCTGTTTTCTTCCCTACTATCCATTGCACCTGTCTATCTTACAATGTCTGTATATTCAATTACTTTTCTTGTTTATCATCCATTTCAATTGGAGGGGGTGATGGCAGTATCTGTGGGAGTAAAAACATGGTCTTCAGAAAAGATCGTGCTACCTGTCGATGGAGATAGAACCACGGTTGTACTTGCCCAAGAACCAACCCCACCACACATAACCCAGACTCACGCAGATTGTACCCCTACCCAGTTGGACAGAGAACTAGCTACACCCCTTCTAACCCCAACCCCAGTAGATAGTAACCCAGTTCCCGTTGACACAACACCGTCTCCACCACAGAGCACCCAAACACGAGTAGTTAGTAAGGCAACTGTAGTGCCCAAAGCACGAGGACCACCACTCCGAACCCCAAGTCAACGCATAAAGCAGAAGAAGAATTGTTCTCAGTTCAGGCTCCGTAGCTATGGTTCATACTACTTTGCTCTTGCATCACTGTATTTACTCATACCAACTAATTTCAATTTTGAAGGATGCAATTGAAACTCCAATGGTGCAATAGGTATGTTTTAAACCCGTTTCTTTAACGTGTTTGCTGATGTAACTTTCTCTATGTTGATTTTAGTTTCAATTGAACAAACAGTTATGTTCTCATGCCATGCACATTACAAGTGTTGTTATTGTTGTGTAGTTTCCCACACTTATATTCTTTCTATGCTGCTTTGCCTTAAGTAGATATGATTCGAACTGTATCTATCTTGATTTGGCAACATAAACTAGAATGATATAGACCATACAGTTACCATACTACATAGATATATGTTTGCTTCATGTTGTTATCCTGTCCATCTTACTACTGAACTGGTTTACCAAAATGAGTTTCATATACTACATTGTAAACATGTGATGTCTTTGTTTGTTTCTCTTTTATAACACGGATAAAATATTGGAGAAGAGTACCCCGTTAAGCAATGGTAAAGGAAGTAATGTAGATAAGGTTCAAGATAGTGAGACATCCCTGTTGGTCTCCAAGAAAGCTGATAAAAACTATATTGAAGACACTGAGACAACCCCAAAGTCCTGTCTTGATGTAGTGTTCGAGTTACTGGCTACTACTACTGGCACCAGCTCTTCGAACTCGCTGCCTGAATCAGTTCGGCTTCTTGAGTATCAACTTCAAGTTGAAAGGCATCGATCAGATGTTATGCGACAGGAAGCCGAAGGACTGAGGAAGTCCCTGTAGAATTCAGATGCATACTTTCTGGTGCAACAACAAGTGCTGGAGGATTTAAGCGCCAAACAAGATAATGTTAATAAGCTTTCTAAGCATCTTGCCAGCATTATTGGTACCCAGGATATTGTTTCTTGAGCTCTTCTAAAGTGGTTTCAGTTCTTGAGTTGTTTTGCTGCGTCGTTTACATGCTGCTTTGTTCCCTATATTTGCACTGGTGGCGAACTTTGATGCCTAGTGGATGTAATATGTGTAATAGCCGTGATAGCCTAGCGTAAGTTGCTTGCTTATTTATTTCTTTATTGTCTTTTTTATTTGTTTTCTTGTAGTAAGTGGAGTTCTTTTTGCGCGGTTTGCTAGTGGCCGCAATAACCTATTTTTTAAAACTAGGCCACATTAACCATGGGCTACAAATTTACTGTAGTTAACATGGGCCTCCTACGGGCCGTAGAAACAATGGGCCTTCTATGGGCTGTAGAAATAATGGGCCTTCTACGGGGTGTAGAAACAATGGGCTTATATGGGCCATAGACACAACGGACCTTCTATGGGCCGTATCATCAATGGGCCTTCTATGGGTCGTATGATCGGTTGGCCAAATATGGGCCAATAATAGACCACATTATGGCCGTAAATGGGCTAGAGTTGAAATCGTCCGTTCATGGGCCGACCATAACGGGTTGTCGTTAATCGACCGTATTTGATGACGCTATGAAAACAGCCCAACATATTAACGGGCCACAAACGGGCCGATTGTAACCACGGGCTGAATTTGGCCCACAAGCAAAAAATGACAGTAATGGGCCGAAAGTAAACGAATGTTGGAAATGAGCCCAAGAATAAATGGGCCCTGAGAAGGCCGAAAGATAACATGGGCTGGAAACGGCCCAACAGAATAATGGGCCGTTAATGGGTATAAAGTGATACATTGTTCATTACGGGCCAGTTTTACCATGGGCAGTTAATGAGTCGAGGGTTACTAAGGGCCTCATATGGGCCGAAAGATGTCATGGGCCATACATGGGCCAGAACTTAAAACGGGCTGGAATTATATTGGACAACCCAGATGACGCTACTGGGCCTAATTTGGATAGGCCGTAAACGGGCCCTGGGTTAGCGGGCTGTAAATGAGCTATATGCGAACATGCCGTTAACAGGCTTGCCATAGGCCGGCCCGCCACCTTTTGACCAAGTCAAATGGGCCAGCCTTTTCACAGGAATGGGCCTCTGTTGGGCCGTTCCACGTGTCGACGTATCATAGGCACTTTGGGTCCAATGAGTGGATGACATCTGTCCCAACGATGAGCCGACACGTGTTTCCTCCAGCCAATGATGATTTTACACGTGGAAAATCCCCATTGGCCGGGGCTATTAACGGGTTATCGGATCCAAAACCGGACCCGGTAGCTTAACGGTGTTCCATTACGGTGGATGCCATGTGTCGGCCACCCTTGACGAAAGCACTTCTGTGACACACGATTTATCGTCATGGAAGTGGACACTTCCGTGATTATAATTTTGGTAATGTCATGGAACACTTCTACGACAGCACAGGTATGACTATCTTGATTTTGTCATAAAACTGTCATGGATGTACATGCATGACAGAAAACGTGACCTACTGTGACAAACATGTATCATCATGGAAGATTATTATTTTTTGTAGTGTGAGTGTTTAGCCTCTCGAGGATATCAGCGGGATCAAGTGACTTGTAGTCTCCACGTTCTTGTATCATCAGTGCAAGGGTGTCAAATGAGGAATCAAGCAATCAAAGCAATTTCTTCACCACCTTGTGGTCGATGATGTCAGAGGCACCAAGTACTTGAAGCTCATTTGAAATGTCAGTGAGGCGATCGAAGGTTTGTTGAACATCTTCATTGTCGAGTCTTTTGAAGCGGTTGAAGAGATTGCGAAGAACGTCAACTCAAGAGTCACGCTGTGTTGAGACTCCTTCATTGACCTTGGACAACGTATCCTAGATAAGCTTTGCTGTCTCCAAAGCACTCACTCTACCATACTGGCCTTTGCTCAAATGGCCACATATGATGTTCTTCGCTTGAGAGTCGAGTTGCTTGAATCTCTTCACGTCAGTAGCGTTGATGGTAGGAGTGACAGAGGCAACACCATTTTCCACAACGTACCAGAGATCATTGTCAATTGCCTCAAGATGCATTCACATCTTGTTCTTCCAGTAGGGGTAGTCCGTCCCATTGAAGGTAGGACACCCAACAGAAACATTGATCATACCTGCAGTCGACATAACTAAAACTCCGCGCGGTTAAACCAAAATCACACAGAACAAGGGAGTACCTTGTTTTGTCACCAATTGAAAGTGCGTTAAGTCGACTAGAGGGGGGTGAATAGGTGATTTTTACGAATTCTTCATTGAGGAATTTCAGGGTGAGGAAATTCCTAAGTGAAGAACTACTTGTAGCAAAATAAGTACTCAGGTGCAGACAATAACGGAGTAGTAGCACAATCATCATGATAAAATGAAAAACAAGCATAGAGTACAGAAAGCGTAAACAGAGGTTAAGCAGGCTGGAGACAAACTGACTGAAGAAATTGAGCTGAGGAAATTGAGAAAGTCTTCAGTCAAAGTCTTCAAACAGTAACGATCAGGTACAACAAACACATAATGAGGAAATGAAATGGTTGAGGAAATAGTACCAGTTAGCTCGGTGAAGAGAATGATTTGGTAGACCAGTTCCAACTGTTGTGACAGTTGTACGTCTTGTTGGAGCGGCTAGGTATTCAAACCTAAGGACACATAGTCCTCACCCTATTCTCCTTGAACTAAGGTCACACAGACCATGTCCAATCACTCGTGGTAAGTCTGCAGGCAACTTCCAAACCTTCACAGACTCGGTCACTCGGCTATCCACATTTTCCTCTTGGATGCTCTAGACCTTGACGCCTCACCATCTGGAGGATGCACAGTCCTCAAAGGTAACAAGCGTCGGTTCCACACAGGAACAATCTCTTCAGTGATGCTCAATCACTTTGGGTTTGTAGGTGTTTGGTTTGAGGTTTTGGGTTTTTCCTCACTTGATGATTTTCGCTCAAAGTCCTCAGAGGATGGGATGCTCTCAATGACAAGTGTCAGTTTCTCGTGGAGCATCCAACCAGCTAGTGGTTGTAGGGGGCGGCTATTTATAACCTAGGGAGCAGCCCGACATGATAAGACATAAATGCCCTTCAATGATATGACTGTTAGGTCGATAGATATTTTGGGACAGCTGGTGCATAGCATAGCAACGGTCGGAAATTTGAGGTTCAAATTCCTAAGGGCTATCATGTTCCTCACTTGTAGGCAATCTGCACTGGCGAATTCCTAACTCCTCAGTCAGAACAAATTCCTTAGAGACCAGAAGATCTTCATCTCTGTCACTGAAGATATTGATTGAACTGTATGAGATTTCCAATGGCTTCACTCGAAGGGATTGGTAGGTGTAGGATTTTGAGATGAGCATCACCTGAAAACTTTTTCTTAGTTTTACCTCGACCCCCTTTAATAGTACGGTGTATCATATGACTCAAGACGGAGAAAATGAAACTATGAAAACAAAAGTCTTCACGCTTCATGTTCCTCGCATAAATACCAAGTCTTCAGGATCACACCAATTTCTTCACTTTCAGAGTCTTCAAAAAACCAAAGTCTTCAGTTGAAGACATTCATTTTTAGGGGTCAACTTTCTCTGTAAGTATCAAACTCCTCATAGACTTATGGACCTGTGTACACTCACAAATACATTAGTCCCTTAACCTATAAGTCTTCAATACACCAAAATCACTAAGGGGCACTAGATGCACTTACACCCATCTGTTAGCTTAGCATAAATGATTGTTTAGTTTTATTGCTATTACTTTCTTCATGACTTATACATGTTCCTCTGACTATGAGATTATGCAACCCCCGATTTCCAGAGGAGCACCTTGTGTGCTATCAAACGTCAACGTAACTGGGTGATTATAAAGATGCTCTATAGGTGTCTCCGATGGTGTTTGTTGAGTTGGCATAGATCGAGATTAGGATTTGTTACTCCATGTATCGAAGAGGTATCTCTGGGCCCTCTCGGTAATGCACATCACTATGAGCCTTGCAAGCAATGTGACTAATGAGTTAGTTACGGGATGATGCATTAGGGAACGAGTAAAGAGACATGCCGGTAACGAGATTGAATTAGGTATGATGACACCGACGATCGAATCTCGGGCAAGTAGCATACCGATTACAAAGGGAACAATGTATGTTGTTATGCGGTTTGACCGATAAAGATATTCGTAGAATATGTTGGAGCCAATATGAGCATCCAGGTTCCTCTATTGGTTATTGACCAGAGATGTGTCTTGGTCATGTCTACACACTGGTATGCCTCGGTGCTATACAAACGGTTTTAATCCCCTTTCCGCGACGGCATTTGGAACTGTCGCCTAGTGAGTGACGGCGATAGGGGGTCCTTCCCACATGACCTAGAAACCGTCAGGGATATGGCCCTCCTGGCACAGACGCTCGGCAAAATGAGTTTGTGTGCGACCGGCGAGTGCTGAAATACGGAAATATGTAAAGTAGAGCTAAAAAATACAATTATACAAGCGAAATTGTTGCCGGTCGCAAGTACATCCCACATAGTCAGTCCCTGCTAAACCTTTCCATTCGTATGTACATCCCACACAGTCGCTCCAAGGAAACCGTGTCCGTTCACAGGTACATCACACACAATATTTCTCATTAAATCGTTTGTGAAAGCGTTGCCATTCACTACAAAAAAAATACACTTCCGTGATCATACGTGTTTGTCACAGTAGGTCACGTTTTTGTCATGCATGTACATCCATGACAATTTTATGACAGAATCAAGATAGTCATACCTGTGCTGTCGTAGAAGAGTTCCATGACATTACCAAAATTATCATCACGGAAGTGTCCACTTCCATGATGATAAATCACGCGTCATGGAAGTGCTTTCGTCAAGAGTGACCGACACGTGGCATCCACCGTAACGGAACAACTTAAGCTATCGGGTCCAGTTTTGGATCCGATAACCTGCTAACAGCCCGACCAATGAGGATTTTCCACGTGTAAAATTCTCATTGGCCGGAGGAAATACGTGTTGGCTCACCGTTGGGACAGATGTCATCCATTCATTGGATAGGGGGCGCCTATGATAGGTTGACATGTGGATGGCCCAACAGTGGCCCATTCCAGTGAAAAAGGTCGGCCCAATAAAAATTAGCAGGCCGGCCCATATAAGGCCTACTTGTGTCAGGTCCATTTAAGCCCACGGCCCATACGAGATGTGCCAATTTGGCACATCAATGGCCCATTAAAGATTTGATAGCATTGCAGCCCATCGTCAGTTCGAGCCCGTTAACAGCCTGCTATATATTTGGGCGCAATATTGGCCTGATGTGGTTTTGGCCTGTTAACGACCCATTCAAGGGATGGACCAATTTTCAGGATGTACATCTTTCGGCCTTTTAGCGACCCATTTAAGTGTTGGGCCAATTTCCTGTCCGGTCTGTCTTTCAGCCTATTGACGGCCCATAAATGAGTTGGGCCATTTGTAGTCGGACCTAGTTCTGGCCTTTTAGCGACCCATTTAAGTGTTGGGTCAATTCCCGGTCGGTGTGTCTTTCAGCCTGTTGACGGCCCATAAATGATTTGGGCCATTTGTAGTCGGACCTGAGTTTTGGCCTTTTAATGGCCCATGATCTTCATGGTCCAATACCAGCCCGGTTTCTCTTTCAGCCTGCTAAAGGCCCACAACATAGTTGGGCCATTTACAGTACGACCTCACTTTTGGCCTCTTAGCGGCCCATGCTCTTCATGGTCCAGTACGAACCCGCTGTCTCTTTCGGCCTGCTAAAGGCCCACACTATAGTTGGGCCATATGTAGCTCGACCTTACTAACGGCCTGTTAACGGCCCGTGAAATCAAATAGGCCCACCTATTGCATGCTTCGATGTCGGCCTGTTAACGACCCGGGAGGTAAGAGGGCCGACCATTAACTTTCGGCCTGGTAACGGCCCATTAACTTAATGGGACCACTAAAGTTCATACATGTCTTTAGGCCCAATTAGATAATTTGAGCCCATTACGACGAGCAATTATGCAGAGGACCAAAACCGATCAAGCAAAGGTATGACATACAGGGAAAAACGTTGCACATCCAGCATATATTATAGGAAATTACATCCACTTGGCAATCAAAGATTGATGCCAGTGCAAATAAATGAGCAGAACCTAATGATCTACAATGTCACAATCTGCAACCTCAGCGCGGATGACGCCCATAAGCATGTGGGAAAGTTCTTGCTGCTTTGCTACACTGTCTCTAAAAACATTGATCAATTGTTATTGCACACGAATGTGCAACTCTGATTCCTCCACCATTTCCATCATTGCTTCAGCCATTAATTAGTTCACAAACATAAATTTTTTCTGTTGCATTCGAGATAGAGGAAACTAAATAGATTCAGATGGCGATTTTGGCAGGCTTGTATTATTGATAGTGGAGAGTGTCTCGACCACTCCATCATAACATAAATTAGGAGGGGAACCGAACAGATTAATCATGAGTTATTGCCATATTACCTGGCGTAGATTTAGTGGAAAGAAACAATGGGGTTGCTTTGCTATTTTCAGAGTCTGCCTTCTTATCTTCAGCAGCCTGCACCAAATTAATACACTAGCATTGCCATCATTGGCCAGGTCAGATAATAGGAAAGCAACATTGACACAACGAACGTTTGGGCAACCAGACCACACCAGCCTACACCAAATTAACCCAATATGGCATATCTATCATCAGCCAGGTAAGGTAATACGAGAGCTACATTGACACAATGAATGAATGAATGAATGGGCAACCAGAGCAGCACTATAATTCAGTAATGTGCATGATATCAGATAGTACACTCATGCAGCTTAGTATGCAAAACTACCATGCAGTTTTCCTTACAAAAATCAACATTGTCGCCTTTAACATTTTGCTGCAACTGAATTTAGATCAGATAAAGGTTGGATTCACACCGATTAAAAAAATACATGCTGATGTAAAAATATACTGATATACAGCAGGTACTTACATCGGCATTGGAGCATAGAGAATTCCCGCAAGGTACTTTCCTCGAATACGATCCCAGTACAAAGAGTCTTCTATCCTTTAAGCTTATTTTCTAAAAGAGAGATGGGTAAGAAACATGTAGAAAATATGGTCAGAATGTTATAAAATTTCATGATGCAAGGATATGCACATGCTTCTTAGAATGGAGTTGACATATTTTTGCTGGACTGGAGCAGACTAGTTCTTTGGCCACTCGAATCTGCTTATTATCAGTGGGAGTTGGGTTTCTTTATGCTGGAGAAGTATCTATGAAAATCGGAGCTGGTTTATTATCTCCTGGCGTTTGGATCTTTTGCAAAGACCTGGTTTGTAACCCTTTAGATTCTACCATAGTCGTCTTCCCCTTGCATGCCTTATATAGAAGAATGATGCTTCAATTATAAAACATGCTACAACAAAGATGGAATAAGTACTGAGGAATAGAAAGGCATGACATATTGACATGTATTCCCTCCATCCGGAAATAAATGGATGGGTCTAGGTGTATTTTAGTTCTAGATACATCCAGTGTTATCCATTTCTGCGACATGTAATCTGGACAGAGGGAGTATGATGTAAGAGCTAGGGATACGACAGGACAACAGTGTAAAAAACACTACTTGAATGTAAAATTGTATGCTAGCGGAATACATTACAGAAAAACACTAAGGCAACATATGCGTGTATGATTGGGAAACTAAGATGGAATTGCAAGAGACCACTAGAACAACAGTTCAATGTAAAAAAATAACATGGTATGGTAGACAGATGAAGTACATACTGATGAATAACAATGCATACGATATTGAGAAGCGTGATGTCCAAACTAAGCAGATGGCATTGCGATAGAGTAGAATGACAGTACTTGAATTTGAAAACATGTTACCATTGATGGAATAGGTACTGAAAAATAGGAAAGCATGCCATATTTACATGCATGATCAGCGGGCAAAGCACAAGGCATTGCAAAAGAGTAGATGCACTCCAGGACATTATATGCATGATGTACCCATATCAAGGGCCAAGTTAGAGCAAGGACCTTATGGGGTGAATAGGATTCATCATCTTTCTGCAAGTCTTGTGAAGAACTGCCTTTACACGTTCCATCATATTGGGTATCATTGATGTCAAGTTTGTTGTCCGTTACATTGCTCCGTGAGGTTCTTGTGGATAAATCAGTGTGTGAAATTATATCTGACATGCATGGAAGATAACTAGTAGTTAGATTTATGTAATGAGTGCCTGTAGGAGACGACATAAATAGTAGGACTGGGGTTAACTAGCAGCAACAGGTCTCAAAAACTAAAGGGATAACACAGATGAAAGCTACAGAATATGTATCATTTGTACTTGAGATTAACTAGATGGCACATAAAAGTATTAAGGAACAACATAGGTTATACTAGAAGTGGTATAATACTATAATAACCAGTCTGTGGGATAGCATTGGCTAATGGATGATAACTATGGAACAATGTTACCTAAGCAACAAGTATCTTAGCTAAACTATGGGACAACGTTAACTCCTGAACAAGACCCGTAAGAGACCAGCATGAATATACAGTGAAATGTGATAATCTATTTTCAATGCTTAGAGGAATAACAAAGCCATAAATATTGCACACCAGTAAGATGAGGGTACAACCTATCTGGCCGCCATCCATAGGAGTGAGCATCATGTGCTGACTTGTTGATGGCCCTGCAGTTGTTGTTTTTTTTGACAGAAAGACTATAAGGAACCCTGAGGGAGTCCTGGATTAGGGGGTGTTCGGGTAGCCAGACTATACCTTCAGCCGGACTCCAGGACTATGAAGATACAAGATTGAAGACTTCGTCCCGTGTCCGGATGGGACTTTCCTTGGCGTGGAAGGCAAGCTTGGTGATGCGGATATTCAAGATCTCCTACCATTGTAACCGACTTTGTGTAACCCTAACCCTCTCCGATGTCTATATAAACCGGAGGGTTTTAGTCCGTAGGACAACTTCATCATACAACAATCATACCATAGGCTAGCTTTTAGGGTTTAGCCTCCTTGATCTCGTGGTAGATCTACTCTTGTACTACCCATATCATCAATATTAATCAAGTAGGACGTAGGGTTTTACCTCCATCAAGAGGGCCCGAACCTGGGTAAAACATCGTGTTCCTTGCCTCCTGTTACCATCCGGCCTAGACGCACAGTTCGGGACCCCCTACCCGAGATCCGCCGGTTTTGACACCGACATTGGTGCTTTCATTGAGAGTTCCTCTGTGTCGTCGCTTTTAGGCCCGATGGCTCCTTCGATCATCAACAACGATGCAGTCCAGGGTGAGACTTTTCTCCCCGGACAGATCTTCGTCTTCGGCGGCTTCGCACTGCGGGCCAAGTCGCTTGGCCACCTTGAGCAGATCGAAAGCTACGCCCCTGGCCATCAGGTCAGGTTTGGAAGCCTAAACTACACGGCTGACATCCGCGGGGACTTGATCTTCGACGGATTCGAGCCACAGCCAAGCGCGCCGCACTGTCTCGATGGGCATGATATAGCTCTGCCGCCGAACAGCGCCTTGGAGGCCGCACACGCATCGGTTCCGACCATTGATTCGGAGCCTACTGCGCCGATCGAGGATCAGCGGTTGGACGCTGCCTCAGGGGCTGCGATCTCAGAGGCGATCGAGCCGAACTCCAGCCCCGCACTCCGCATGGCCCGTGACTCCGAGGAGCCGGATTCCTTTCCGAACTCCGAGCCCCCCGCGCCCCTGCCGATCGAATCCGATTGGGCGCCGATAATGGAGTTCACCGCCGCAGACATCTTTCAGCACTCGCCCTTCGGCGACATCCTGAATTCGCTAAAGTCTCTCTCTTTATCAGGAGAGCCCTGGCCGGACTACGGTCAGCAAGGATGGGATTCGGATGATGAAGAAATTCAAAACCCACCCACCACCCACTTCGTAGCCACTGTCGACGACTTAACCGACATGCTCGACTTCGACTCCGAAGACATCGACGGTATGGACGACGATGCAGGAGACAACCAAGAACCAACGCCTATAGGGCATTGGACAGCCACCTCATCTCACGATGTGTACATGGTGGATACCCCTAAAGGAAGCAACAACGAGGAAAACGGGGATGGAAAGAGGGATCGATCTCTCGAAAAACAATCAAAGCGTCGGCGTAAACGCCGACCCAAGCCCCGCCTCGATAAAGACCCAGCCATAGAGCAGGATGAGCCGGTAGACGACGAGCATGCCTTAGAGCAACCGTCCCAACAGGACAACCCGGATAGAGAAACCGAACATCCCTCCCCCGGCGAAAATGGCATTCCGGACGACCCTACGCCGGACAAGCCCACGAAGCAGAAGAACCTCCACAAACGGCTCGTTGCAACCGCACGCAGCCTGAAAAAGCAGAAGCGGAAGCTAAAAACTGCGGAAGATGCACTCAGGATCAGATGGAGTAAAGTAATCAATACCGCAGACAAATACGGCGACAGTCGCCGCACTAAAAGCTATCCGAAGAGAAAGCTACTGCCTGAATTCGACGAGGAGGCCTTAGAGCCCTCGCATTCCAAAAGTGAGAAAGCCACACGGTCGGATAGACGACCCCATGGCCAGCATAAAGCGGCAAGCAGCGCCGCACTTAAGCCGGCATGCGACCCACTTAAGGATTCGCATCATGGCCCAGCCAGGTCCATTTACGGGCCAAGAAAGCAAGCTCTCGTAAGCAATGCAATAAAGCCATTATCAGAATCCGGCACACCCAAATACAGGGGTGCCGCACACCCCCTATGTTTCACCGATGAGGTCCTGGATTATGAATTTCCAGCGGGATTCAAACCCGTAAACATAGAGGCATATGATGGAACAACAGACCCTGGAGTCTGGATCGAGGATTATATCCTCCACATACATATGGCTAGAGGAGATGACCTCCACGCCATAAAATACTTACCCCTCAAGCTTAAAGGGCCAGCCCGGCATTGGCTCAAAAGCCTTCCTGAAAACACAATCGGAAGTTGGGAAGAGCTCGAGGACGCTTTCCGAGCAAATTTTCAAGGGACCTATGTCCGCCCTCCGGATGCAGACGATCTTAGTCACATAACTCAACAGCCCGGAGAGTCAGCTCGGCAATTCTGGAATAGATTTCTTACTAAAAAGAATCAGATAGTCGACTGTCCGGACGCTGAAGCCTTAGCGGCTTTCAGGCATAATGTCCGAGACGAATGGCTCGCCAGACACCTCGGCCAAGAAAAGCCAAGAACAATGGCCGCACTAACAAGCCTCATGACCCGCTTTTGCGCAGGAGAGGACAGCTGGTTGGCAAGATGCAGCACCAGTGACCCAAGTACATCCGAAACTAGGGATGGAAACGGAAAACCGCGACGCAATAAGGACCGTCGCCGGACTAAGGAAAAAAGTCCGAAGAGCACGGCAGTCAACGCCGGATTCAAAAGCTCACGACAGAATCAGAAAAAGCCGCCCCTCCAAGATAACAGGGACGACCTATCCAACCTAAACAAAATCTTGGATAGGATATGTCAAATACACAGCACTCCCGGAAAGCCTGCTAACCATACCCACAGAGATTGTTGGGTTTTCAAACAATCCGGCAGACTCAACGCCGAACACAAGGGGCTCGACACACCAAGCGAAGACGAGGACGAACCCCAAAAGCAGAGTACCAGGAAACAAAAGAATTTCCCACAAGAAGTAAAAATAGTAAACTTACTCCACATAACAAAACGTGCGGCGCCCATAAAGGTACGCGCCCCACGGCCTATCCCAAAGGAATCCCGCCACTGGTTGTCAAAACCAATCATCTTCGATCATCTGGATTATTCTAGAAGTGTCAGGAACCCAGGCTGGACTGCCCTGGTACTCGATCCAATAATTGGCGGACTCCAGTTTTCAAATGTCCTTATGGACGGTGGCAGCGGACTCAACCTGATATATCAGGACTCAATCCGCCACATGGGGATCGACCCAAAAAGAATTCGCCACAGCAAAACCTCCTTTCAAGGAGTAACGCCAGGTCCGGACACCCATTGCATGGGTTTTCTCCGGCTCGAGGTTATTTTCGGCTCTGCCGATAACTTCCGTCGCGAAAAGCTGACTTTCCACATCGTCCCATTCTCAAGTCGCTATCAAGCACTACTGGGACGCGAAGCTTTCGCCCGCTTTAACGCAATACCGCATTATGCATCTCTTACGCTTAAGATGCCCGGTCCACGCGGCATCATCTCCTTAAAGGGGAAGCAGTGAGAACACCTCCCCCAAGCGGAGGATTGTGCGGCCGCTTTAACAGCCCCACAATACAATGGCTTCACCAGCCAGAACATCGGAACAGGTCATTAAGACCACGGACACGGATAGACGAGTCCGGCACAAAAGTATCGTTGATAAAGGCTTAGTGGCCATATACCCCTGCACTAGGGGCTTCACACGTATAAAATAAGAGACAATAAAGCTCAATTTTTCATATTTTACTTTACACTTTGTTTATTTCATATAACTTTTGTTCGGCACGCCCCTTTTTCAACTTAGTTGCTCTCTTTTTACAGATGAACGTCGTGCTGCGCCCGTCCAGGATACGGCACAACGGAGACACAGGCGCAGACGTGCAGTAGGGACCCGTTCCAAGGATTCTTTTCAGATTAAGACCCTGCGTAAACCTTTTTTACTGTCTCTTGTTGATACACATCCCCTGGTTCTATGACCAAGGAGGAGGCTGGCGTCTTGGCATGTGGCCACGTCAGAATTCTTGCGCGTACCTGGACACTAGGGGCTTATACCTCAGAGCGTTACCTCGCCCGCTCTCATAAAGACCGAATACCTTAGGGAGTGTTCGGCGTCGCGAGTTTGGCCTTATATGCATCAGCTCCGAGTCATGATTTTGGTCAAATGTTGGGTTGCCCGGCTCCTGTGTTCGGCCGCCTTACGTTCCGCTCTATCGGCTAAGGCGGCACCAGGAGAACTACTGCGATTGTGCCCTGGTTCGGCCAGGCGAGCACCTCAGTAGAGAAAGCCGAAAACCGACTGTCATGATATGGCGTGAGACTGGTCAACCACTCGATGACTCTCCGGAATCTGTAGGATTCCTCCGCATTAACGAAGGGCCGTTTCCCGGCCAGGCACATACGCGCCCCGAATTCGGGCGAGCGCAGTCGCCACCAGGGGCTACCTAAATAGTCCCATTGTCAAGCTCCTATGGCTAAGTGAAAGTGTTAAAGCATTATAGTCCGGTTGCCTAGCTCGCTGCGCTATCACCTCCTTTGTAGGACCAAGACGTTGGATTAAGTGTGAAAATGCGCCTTCTGCGAGCACCCCCGCACTATGTGCGTGGGGGCTGAAGCCAACGACTGCAATCTTTCAGATTTTGTATATATATCTTAAAACGGCCGCACAGGAGGTGTTCCAAATACTTGAAGGCACAAGTATAAAAGGCTACTACAATTCATCAAAATATTGCTTTATAATTACATATGCTATCAGAACATAGCATCCTTCGAGCACTGCGTCTCTATTACACGAGCGCCTTCAAGGACTTCCTGAAAATAGTGCTCGGAGGGTACTCGGCTTTTGTCCGAATCTCGGGATGCAACAACGGTGGTCTCCATCTCTGCCCAGTATGTCTTGACACGGGCAAGAGCCATCCGTGCGCCCTCTATGCATGCTGACCTCTTCATCGCATTGATACGTGGCACCGCGTCAAGGAATTGCTGCACCAAGCTGAAATAACTCTTCGGCTCCGATCTCCCCGGCCACAGATGACCCATGACGTACTTCATGGCGAGTCCGGACAATCTATTCAGTTCGGCCCATTGAGCCAGACGATCGTCCACTGCCAGTGGACGCTCTGGATTCTGGAACTGCGACCAGAAAAGCCTTTCCACTTCGCGATCTTCTTGATCTCGAAAGTATTCGGTCGCATCAGCAGCACTCGCTGCCAAATCCAGATAGGTGTCCTCCGCACTCCACATCCGGTCCAACGGAGCAAACTTCGGATCGCAAAACTTCCTCCGCAGCATAAAGGGCTTTCCAGCCGCAATCTGTCCGGCCTGACGCAGCTCCTCCTTCGCAGCTCTCATCGCAGAGCGAGCGTCCTTGGCATCAGCAACGGCCTTCTCTAAGTCCGTCTGTCTCGCCCGGTCTTCTTTCTCAAGAAACTTGCAACGGTCAGCAGCACTTTTTAACTTCACGGCCATCACGGCCATCTCCTTCTTGCTTCGGCAGTGAGCAGCCTGTTCGGCTCTCAGCTCTTCAAGGGCCTTCTCGGCAGCCGCATCACTTTTCCTGGCTTGTTCCTTAGCTCGGGCAAGTTCCGCCCGAAGACTCTCCACGGCGGCCGCACCATCTGCGTCAAGCACACACATTGTAAGATACTGGCATAAAGCTCCTCTTACCAGATGCCGCCCGAGGAATTGCATACCTTGAGCCTCATCAAGCCGCTCGTTGACGAGCGCGATGTCGGCATCTGCCACGTCAAGTTGCCGCTTTAGTTCGGCAAAATCATCAGTTCGGCTCGATTCCGGACACTTCGCCACCTGTATACAAAGGCGACATTTTAGACCTGGGATTATGATCCTCTGCGCGCCGTCAATTTTGACAACGCACAGAGTCTCAGGGGCTACTATCTACACAGGGCGCATCTTGTTTATGCGCAACTGACAAAGAAGTACATTATCAAACGTACCTCAAAACCCGTCAGCAAACTTCTGACGGCCTCATGCAATCCGCTTTCCGCGGACGAAATCCTTCCAATCACCGTACCCATCAATGCACGGTGCTCCTCTGAGATAGAAGCTCGCCCCAGCAGAATCATCAGCTCCTCCGACCGCGCATCGGACGGTGCCGGACTCGTCCTATGACCTCCATCGAAGGCCGGACGCGGAGAACCTTGGGGGGACATATGGCTACCTTCCACCCCTGCCGGATTCGGAGAAACCCTCCGCGACGACACCTCAGGGTCGCCCGCCTCGCCAGGCGGTACGGCAGGGGGAGGCGTTCCACTCTCCATCATCTCCGGAAGAAGATCCCCCGAAGACGAGCTCTGCTGAGAAGGGCTGAGGTCCGAGCTACAAAGTAAAATTTCGGTTAATCTTCTCAGATAAAAAGCAAGGATTTCTCTCATCCCTCTAAAGGAAAATCTTTCTCTACTTACGGCTCGCTGGAGGGCTGATCCCTTTGAGGGCGTAGTTCGGCCGAGGATCTCCCCGGCGTCGGACCCTCTGACGAGGACTTTTCCCCCCGCTTTGAGGCCATGGTCTCCGGGTCGTCAGAGGCGGCCCTCTTCTTCCCCTTAGGAGAGGAATTGTCGGTTCTTCCCTTCGGAGCAGCCTCCTTCGAGGAGGCCATAGTTTCCTTGTCCTCCCCCTCACTTCCCTCCAAAGGCACGATCTTCAACATCCTGACTAGCACGGGATCCGGCCTGGTCTCAGGAAGGGGAGCCGGACACCTGATCAGCTTTGCCTTCGCTATCCACTCCTGTTTAAAAGGACAGCTCTTTTAGGGGCGAATTTATGACAATTTTACGGATAGCGAGTCCGGGCACAAGGTTACTTACTTGAGTATCCGGGCGATTGCAGCTTAAACCTGCGTCCTCGGTCAAATCCGGACACATTGCTTGTGATCCGAAGAACATTTTATACATCTCCACGGGCGTTGCGCCCATAAAATGCTGGAGAGCTCGTGGTCCCTCCGGATTAAACTCCCACAGACGAAGGGAGCGACGTTTGCCGGGCAGTGTTCGGCGAATCAGCATGACCTGCGTCACCTTGACCAGGTTGAGGTCTCTTTCTAAGAGATCCCTAATGCGGCCCTGCAACAAGGGCACGTCTTTGGATAACCCCCAATCTAATCCTTTGTTGACCCATGACGCTAGCCGTGGTGGGGGACCCGAGCGAAAGGCAGGAGGCGCCACCCACTTGGTGCTCCTGGGAGCGGTGATATAGAACCACTCTCGTTGCCACAAGCCGAGCTCCTCTTGAAAGGAGCCCTCGGGCCATGGAGCATCAGCATTCTTACTTATGACAGCGCCTCCGCACTCTGCGTGCCGTCCCTCGATCATCTTCGGCTCCACTCCAAAAGTCTTGAGCCATAATCCGAAGTGAGGAGTAACACGGAGGAACGCTTCGCACACAACGATGAATGAGGAAATGTGGAGGATGGACTCCGGAGCTAAGTCATGAAATTCCAGCCCATAATAGAACATCAGCCCCCTCACGAAGGGATCCATCGGGAAGCCTAACCCCCGAAGGAAGTGAGACATGAACACTACGCTCTCACCGGGCTGGGGACTGGGAATAGCCTGCCTTTGAGCAGGCAACCTATGCAAAATTTCGGCGGTCAAGAACTTAGCCTCTCTCAACTTTAGCACGTCCTCCTCCGTGACGGAGGAGGGCATCCATCGGCCTTGAAGGTCGGAACCGGACATTGTCGAAGGTCCGAAGCGCCTGGAATCTGGAGCCTAGGGTGTTGGAACTCGAGGCGACGGGCGAACTTGTTTTGAGATTGGAGAAAAGGAGTAAGGCCTTGGTCTCTTTATAAGAGGTTGAATACCAGGAGCCCTCCCCGTAACCGTTTGGGACTCGCCTTTAATCGAGAAGACATGCTAACGGGCACGATTGGGTTACCCACGTCCGTATTGATGAGAATCCCGTAAATAAAGGGGACACGATCTCTGCTTTGACAAGACGTGCCAAGGAAACCGCCTCGCAAAACACGCTGAGGTGGAAAAGTGAAAACGATTCGAATAAAGGCTTGGCCGTAGTGTGATGTCACGCTGCGGAATACGTCAGCAGATTAGATTTGTGTTAATATTATTCTCTCTGTCGCAATACGTGGAAACTTATTTTGCAGAGCCAGGCACTACTCTTGGTGTTTACAAACTTTTATGAAGAATTTGGAGGAGGAACCCGCCTTGCAATGCCGAAGACAATCTACGCGCCGGACTCGTCGTCATTGAAGCCTGGTTCAGGGGCTACTGAGGGAGTCCTGGATTAGGGGGTGTTCGGGTAGCCGGACTATACCTTTAGCCGGACTCCAGGACTATGAAGATACAAGATTGAAGACTTTGTCCCATGTCTGGATGGGACTTTCCTTGGCGTGGAAGGCAAGCTTGGCGATGCGGATATTCAAGATCTCCTACCATTGTAACCGACTTTGTGTAACCCTAACCCTCTCCGGTGTCTATATAAACCGGAGGGTTTTAGTCCGTAGGACAACTTCATCATACAACAATCATACCATAGGCTAGCTTTTAGGGTTTAGCCTCCTTGATCTCGTGGTAGATCTACTCTTGTACTACCCATATCATCAATAGTAATCAAGCAGGACGTAGGGTTTTACCTCCATCAAGAGGGCCCGAACCTGGGTAAAACATCGTGTTCCTTGCCTCCTGTTACCATCCGGCCTAGACGCACAGTTCGGGACCTCCTACCCGAGATCTGCCGGTTTTGACACCGACAAACCCCCTACAGTATAATTGGTGCAACAAACCCAAATTGCAAGTGCCATGCCTTGAACCTGGGTGGGTGGGAAGCCATCAGCCCCTTCCGACCACTAGGCCCTGCAGTTGTTGTGGCTGTCCATGTCGGGCACGCACATTCGATGCAGGGAACTGTTGAGTGGGGACTATACATGTGCATGCTTCCCTTGTTGGAGCAGCTGCGGTGAGTCGGAAAATGGTGTGGCTGAAGATGCAGAAAACACATAATGTTAAGAATGACACATATCTCTGATCTGAAGAAATACCCTAAAAGATCAACAACAAGGTACGAGAGTGGTCACACGTTTGTTGACTGAAGACTAAATTGGGGTCACACAATTTTATTTTATTTTGGTACTGACCGATCTATGCCGGATGGCTTGATGGCCGTCTTGTGCCTCCCGACTGACACTATTCGGAATCTTCCCCGAAGAGCCAGCAACCACCGGCAGAGCAGCTTGCCTCCGCCATCCATGGCCCTGACCAAAACCCCGCTCCCCACCCCACCGCACTGCCGTGGTTGTGCCGCCCCCGGGCCAATCCACAAAAACTCACCGGCATCCAGATCCGGCGGAGGCAGTACATTCAACCCACGCAACTCTAAGATAGCCATCTAAGCGTTGCTTCCACGGTGAACATGCGCCCCCGCACCCTTATGTTAGACACCAGCCAACCGGCAGCCTAGGAGCTCCGCCGGCTCGAGGGGTGCTGCTTCCCATTGGGAATTGATTGGCCCAGAATAAAAATTCAGACAACTAACGCCTAAATAAAGTGATTTGAGATGAGGTTGTGGCCTATCTGGCGGCCCGGTGAAGTAGGCCGCTCCAGCTGCCTAGTCGGTGAGGCCAGCGCGGTTGCGGTGGCTACCGGCGGCATGGAAGTAGAGATGTCACGATGGTCAATGGCTACGAGGAAACAGCACGGGGGCTCTGTACGGGTCCAAAGTTGGATCTGCTCTGGCACCGTGAACAACGGCGGGGGTGAATTGGCTCTGGTACGGTTCACGGGGTCGTCGTCGAGGCAGCTCCGGCAGCACAGAGTAAGAGGCACACGGCCAAGTGCACGACGGCAAATGGCCAGCGTCTCCGGAATTAAAGAGGTGGGCGGCTGTGAATTTGGTGGGGTGGGGGCGCCATGGAGGAGGGGCTGAGGTTTCGCGGCTCGGGAGAAGGGAGCTTTCGAGGAGAAGGTGATTTGGCACCCACGAGGTATGAATGGGTAATTGGGAGGGGGAACCATGTCTTACGGACGCATTTGTCTGAAATGTCTATGTGTGTGTGGGAGGGGAGTTACAGTTCTACCCTAGCCTTTAGGCTTCTCGGCTTGGGTCTGTGTACTGAGGGTCGGGGATAGTAGAGTAACTTTGCTTCTCCCAAATAGTGGGCGTGAGCGATTTCGGGCGAGGAGGGTGTGTTTTGAAATATACTGGGCGCGAGCGATTTCGGGCGAGGAGAGCGTGTTTTGAAATAGTGGGAGCGAGCTATTTCGGGCGAGGAGAGGGTGTTTTGCCGACCATGGTTTATGAACTATTCGGAACATGTCATTTCGGCCGAGGAGAAGGCGCGCTTGGATGAAGTTACGAACCTACCCTCGATGTACAATGGGCCAATTGATGCGTGTCCCACATAGGCCGGTAATTTCGCGTCTCCCATTTATTTGCTCTGGCGAATTCCACCGAGCAGAGGGTGTTTAACAGTTTGTTCAAATTTTGGGAGAACGAGCATCCACGTCTACCTTAATAATTCGATTCGAATCAAATTTTGAAATATTAGCTTGCCACTTCTTTTTTAGATGGAGAGATGATGCTCGGGAGTAATGTGTTTTTACATGCTCATTGCTAGCGATTTACTATATGACAAATAGTTGACCCACTCAAAAATGGGAATCAAACCCAAAATGAAATATCTCGATTCAATGAAATAGCTCGTTCACCAGGTCAAAATAGTGAACTAAATCCAAAATTAAACACCTCAATCGAGTAGCATGTTGTACAGTATTATAGTATTCCATGAACATGTTGAGACTCAAATTAATGAACTTGTTTGATATACGCATATCTCCATACATGTGTGGATTGCAGACAACATGTTCTCCAATTTAAATATTTGAATGCAATTTTATATCGAAACATGGTTTATATCAGTCTTTGATGCATAAAACGTGACCTCCCCCTCTCCTAGACTCCTGCTCTCTCTCTCTATTTCTCTCTGTCTCTCTGTCTCTCTCTCTCTCTCTCTCTCTCTCTCTCTCCGACAATCTTCAAATTTGTCGCACGCATCCAACACACAAACTTTGTTGGTCCATCTCCCTCTCTCTCCGTCTCTCTCTCTCTCTCTCTGTGGGGGGTCTTTCTAGTTCGCATGCATACATACTTCATCTATTGGTCTCTCTCTCACACTATGTATGATTCTCTAGTCCAAGCTAAATATCTTGGGTGCACTCATCGTACGCACACAAATTCCTTGGCTCGTTGCACGTAACTCTCTCACGCACCACTCTCTCATCTCGGAGCTCTTCCCTCTCTCTCTCTCTCTCAAACTCTTCATCTACCTGGGTCACACATACACATGCATATCTCACTCGCACTCGATAGACCCATCTAAAAATTTATCTCTCTCCCTCATTCTCTCTCCATCTCACACGCACACACACACAATCTCATGGCTAGCCAAGTATGATGGTCTGTCACTCAAATGTAGGCACACGCAGTCCCCCCTATATGTATATGACTAGCTAATCTTAGTCTCCATCACAAACATGTGCATGGTCTATCTCGATTTCTCTCGGGGCATCTTTCTATCTCGCACGCACCTCCCTCGATCTCCCACCCATATAAGTCCCCTCACAATCTCGACGGGATCTCTCTATCACAAACAAACCGTCTCTCCCTCCCCATGCGTCCATGTTCTCCATGTGTCCCTCTCGACCTATGTTCCTTGTTGGCCAGATCTCTATTGGACATGTGCTATAGGGGTGTCTCTCTCTGTTGCAAACAATCATGCACTAGCTATCTTCGTGTATCTCCTCACCTCGCTTTTCTATCTCGGAGATGCATGTGTGATATGTTTGCATTAGAAACGAAAAAACACACACACTCTCTAATATATCATTTGTTGTCCCTTTCTCTTTCACACACATACTCTTTTTGCACACTCACTCATTCTCCTTCACACGCACTTGATCTATCTCGACTTAGGCACTCTCTTCGGTCCATAGCATATAGATTTATTGAAAAGTCAAACATCACAAAGTTTGACCATGTACGTGGAGAAAAACATTTACATCTAGAACGGCAAACATATACCATTAGATTCATCATGAGATGTAGTTTCATATGATGTATCTTTGGTATTGTAGATATAAATAACATTTGCGAAACCTGATCAATGTAGATGGAATATCTCTTTCCCCCTATTGTAGATATAAGTTCGACTTCTAAAAAAATTTACATGCACTGCATTATCGAGTGGATGGAATATCTCTTTCCCCCTCTCAGCTAACTGACGCACCACTCAGCCTTATTGGGGCTCCTCTATCTCTCTCAAACTTTATATCTCCCTGCTTCACACATACACATATCTCGCTCGCGCTACATATACACCCATCCAACACTCTCCGCCCTTGTTCTCTCTCTATGTGACACGCACCCCCTAAGTACCATAATCCCTCACTCCATCATAGGCGCGCGCACTCTCCCCTAAGTATGATTATCTCTCACTAGCCATTAGGAACACACGTATTGTATCCTTCCATCCATACATCTATCTCAATATCTCTCGGGGTATCTTCTATCACGCACACCTTGTCACTCGATCTCCCACCCATGTAGTCCCATCACGATCTGCAGGGGATCTCTCTATCACAAACATACACTCTCTCCTCCCCATGTCTGCATTTTCTCCATACATCTCTCTCGACCTCTCTCCATTGCTTGTCAGACCCCTGTTGGCCATGTGCTAGGGGTCTTTCTCTCTCGGTTTCAAACAACCACACACTATCTCCTCACCTTGCTTCCGTTGTCGAAGATGCATGTGTGATATGTTTGCATAAGACACACATGCCTTTTCTACTTTTATCATGTGTTGTCAATGTCTCTTTCACACAGGCACACACACTTTTTTCAGTCGCTCTTTCTATTTCACACACACACTCTCCCACTCTCTCTCTCTCTCTAGTTAGGAACTCTCTCACGTCCATAAGCATATGGATGTCTTGAAAAGTCAAACCTCGGAAAAGTTTGACCAGGTATATGTGGAGAAAAACATTTACATCTGGAATGATCATTAGATTCATCACAACATGTACTTACTTCATACTATCATTTATCTTTGCTATTGTAGATATAAGTAATTTCTTTATAAACTTGGTCAAAGTTTGAAAAGTTTGACTTAAAAAAAATGTTGGCACTACATTATCAAACGGAAGGAGTAGCTCTTTCTCTCTCTGCTATCTCTCATGGGCCTCCCCTCTCGCTCGAACTCTCTATACCGACGGATTATACGCTCACCATGTCAGCGTATATCTCCGTATATTGTTTAGTTGACCGGTCAACGAGTCCACATGCTACCTTATCAGCTCGTGTTCTCTATCTTCGTGTGCTGGCCCATGTGGGAGTGGGTGAAAATAAGTAAACTAGAGGCCCATCTGACACGCGGTGAAGTAAACAAAGTTGAAACCACTCGGGGTAGCACCCCGTACGCTAGTAAATTGAGGGCGCAATGAGGACACACTTCTTCCGTGTGAAGGATGCACTCATGCATAATTCACCACTGCACGGCGGCATGCACAGAAGGACGCACTCGAGAACACCCAGCAGGCCAATACACAACACAGACTAGCACACGTGTACACCGGCGTCGCCGCCGGTTGAGATGGACGGCGAGGAAGCCAACAAGCGAAGGCGGCTTGAGCCAAAACCGCATCCGGCGAGCCTGGACTTCATCAGCAGCATCCCCGACGACATGCTGCTCATCATCATCGGCCTCCTCCCCACCAAATCTGCTGTGTGGATCACCCTGCTCTCCCGGCGGTGGCGCCCCCTCTGGCGCCGCGTCCCCCTCAACCTCACCGTCGACAACTCCCTCTGTGATGGGGATTGCAAACACATGGCCGCATTCTCCAAGAGCCTTTCATCGCACCCTAGGCCAGCCAGACGCCTTGACATCCACATGTTCAGTACCAACTGTAAGGTCCAAGCCAAGTTCGACGAGTGGTTCTTATCCCCCGCCCTAGATCAGCTCGAGGAGCTTAGCTTTGAAGCCGCAGTCTCGAAACTCTTTATTGGATCCGTAATCGTTCAGGTACATCACTCATCTTCTTCTCCGTCTTCTTAAAATTCACAGTTTTAAATTTCTTCTTGATGTATTTACGACCGTCTTCCAGAAAATGATTCCCACAAGCTTGACCTAGTCTATGCGCACAGTGAAGATCTTGGCAATAAAATCTATCGGCCCCAATCTGGATCAAGTTGTTGGATTCCTTACATTCTTTCCATGCACGGAGAAGCTACTCATCGAGGTGAAACTTCTTTCCTATTAGTAAACAGTAATCACAATGTAGCTCAATTTTTTTTTAATTTTCCCAAATTATGATGACAACTGTAGTGTTCAAAATTGCATCTACGCACTGCAACGAAAGAAATGTTTTTATTATTTTTTCTCACGTGATCACCTACATCATTTTGTTGTTGTACTACTATAGTAGCCTAGGCTAGTCATAGTGGAAAGTAACTTAGACTAGTAACTTTATGGTTACCCTAAGAGCAAGTACTACTTCTGTCCTGGTTTACTCTTCCTATTTTGTAGTATCAAAATTTGACCATAGATTTAACTGACAAAATATTAGTGCATGTCACTAAAAATTATATCCTTGGATTCATATTTGAACATAATTTCAAATGGTATAATTTTTGGTGACATGCATTGGCATTTTCTTAGGTAAATCTTTGGTCAATTTTTTTACACTAAATACGAGGTAGTACAAAAGTGGGCTATAACGGCCCTCCACTATGTAGGCCAAAACACGTGCCAAATTCACTTGTGATGCATTTGGCATCGATGCCCCTCCATTGCTCACCTGGTGCCCCAATCTGGATCACCTACTTTGCTCCGGTGCCAAATTAACTCACGCAACGAAAAAACACTTGTGTGGGAGAGAGAGAGGACTACGGCAATAAAAAAACACTTGTTTGGGAGAGTGAGAGGCTGGTGTAGTTGGTTTGATTTATTTGTTTATACATGTGGGTCTGTATGCACAGCGGTGCCAACTCTCTTACATCGCGAGAGCAATGCCCTAATCTTTTGATTTGACATCGATGCTTATTATGTGGCATACTTTTGAGAAATATGGCATCGGCCACATAGTGGAAGTCAACAAATGCCCAAGCTCTTCACGTGCTCCTAGGTAAATGAGAGGAAAGATAAAGAGAGAGAGTGAAAAAATATCACTAGCCAGCCAACCCTATCGCATGAGCGAATGATATTGGTACCTCTTGATGACACTGCAATCTTATACAGCCAGCTGCTCTAATATGTTCTCTTCTTTTGCAGATAAAGAAAGACCCAAAAGTGAAAAATGCGCTGCACTATAACAATATCATCGAATACCTTGATCTCCATCTTACAGAAATTGATTTGATCGACTACCGAGGCAGCACATCTAAGATTAAATTGGCCAGGTTCTTTGTTCTGGAGGCAAGTGTGCTCAAGGTAATGAGGTGTGGCATTCTCTGGCACAACAATGAATGGCGTGCTGATCACCGCAAGCGTCTAAGCCTAAATGACAAAGTCGCCGCAGAAGCTGAATTTTTTTCTGAAACATCAAGTGGCTAGAGACTCGAAAATTTATTTGCCCATTAGTGACTTGTCAGGGCGGTGGATTTTAGTTTGTACGATAATGCTGCATCCACCTAAAGTAACGAAAGTTCTTACGTAAACTTCATAGTAATTCCCTCTTCTTAGGTGCAGCATTACTCCTAACATTTGTAATATCAGTTTCAAACTTGTAATATTTTCGTGTCCTATTCCTACGTTTTCAAAATCCTGCGAATCAAAGAGGTCCTGAGTTGGTGATGATGTTGTGCCTGCCATCTTTCACCAATAGCCTTCGGATCTAGATCTGACGCATACAAACCAAACTTCTCTAGTTTTGCAAAAAGATGCCTGCACTTGTTCCCTATTTACAAACAACTCCTTGTCTCTCACAATCAGCCTTATCTCCTCCCCACCACATCTAGAAGTCCATGGAAAAATCTGGCGCTTTGGCCGCTGCCGGCGCCGTCCACCCGCAATCTTGGTGTTCCGTGTAATGCATGGGCATCTACACACGGGAAATTATGTTGAACACGGCTAGTTGTAAGCAGGCTAGCTCTACAGCCATGATGATAGTGACTACAAACAGTGAGGCTGACTATGGTATGCCTAACACGGCGCCTAGACTCAGGTGTCATCTCCAGCGTAGGGTCTTGTCACTTCACTATGAGGAGCAACACGTAATAATTTGACCAACGGGTAGTACAATGCGACTAGTACATTGGTAGTACTACTACTAGTACTAGCACCACTGTCTGGATTTAGTAGTACTACCACGTCCATCTGGATTCAGTATTTGACTAGCACTATCTAGTAATGCATGTCACAAAAAATGTACTACTCCCTCTGTAAATAAATACATTGTGTATTGTTTTATTCCTATCGGCGAGAGAACTTAATGTCTTTTTGCTAATTAATAGGATTACATGCAATGAACTAACCACTGCATGTCATGTTTGGTAGTCTCAAGTCATTGAAAGCATGCACGGCCCACATCTCTCATTGGTTGATATGTCACAAAATAAGAAATGAGGAGGGAGTTAATGTACCGTGCCTAAGTGTTTTGGATTACACAACATTTTTGGTTACATGCATTAACATTTTATTAGTTAAATCAAAGGTCAAAACTTGGCGCAAAATACAACAGGGACCAAAAAACCAGTAAACATCGAAGTTCTCTCGTTTGGTCCCAACTAGAGGTCCGATGAGATGACTATACTGCACCAGCACGGAGGGGGACACAGCTTCATTGACTTACTGCACCTACCTTTGGTTGTATGACACGTGGGCCCAACAGGTGGCTGGCCCGCCTGTCATACAGCCAAAGGCAGGTGCAGTAGAGGGCCGAGGAGTAGATGGGCAACACGCATGTGAATTCAATGCAGTCTACACTTGTCATATAAAGGCTCCCTACCAGTCCAATCTACGAAATCCTACGCACCTACTCACCCTAACCAAGGGCAAGAGTGATCACTCCAATCGCAAGATTAGTTGACTAGAAGCTAGACCCATGGAGGCGATGAGCGCGAGCATCAGCCAACTGTGCCAGATGGTCCATGACGCCGGCCTGCGGCCCGACACCGAGGAACATCTCCAGGTCGTCCTTGAGGCCGCCAGGGTGAGAGGCGGCTTGGACGACAGCTTCGTCTCCTTGTTCGACAAGGTCCTCGTCTGCTTCCTCGACAAGTTCACCGTCACCAAGAAGCCCGCGGACGACCTTGACATACGCCTCCAGTTCACGCGCCCAGGCTCTGTGATGCCTGCCACCCTCAACGGCCTCTATGGTGACAACCTCTTCGATGCACTAGTGGCCCTGCAACTGCTCGCCGTCGCATCGTATAATGTCCACCTCGAGGCCGCGCTCGCCGCGCAGCGCCTGGCGCAGCAAGACATCGTCAACAAAATCACCCACATCTACGCGCAAATCGTCCACAAGGAATACTACGTGCCTAAGGAGGACGATAGGTCGCTGGCCTTCTTGACCCGCAAGGGAACCATGGACGGCATTGCTCAGAAGCACATTGAGCTCACCGCCAACGCCGCTGCTCCTCACATGTCGGTTGGTGACCCAGCGCACTAGGGCATGAGGATGTCGTTGATGGATCCATATGTATCTATATCTTTCCGTCAAATCCATGTAGTAGTATATGGTACTACTAGTAATTATCTTACCTTTCGCATCAACTTCATAATTTTTTTACGTACTCCATGCATGAACCGTGCCAGAACCTAACTTCTCATTACTCTAGGGAAAATTATTATTTCTATCTATCATTCGCGCCATGGAGCAGAACCAAATTTCACAAGTTACAAGTTCAAAAGGAAAAGCTTGTTGTGTTCGCGTCACACCCCGCTGCCCACATGGTTGGTCCGGCACGCCGCTCAAGGGGGAATGCGTGCGGTGTTGCATTTTCACTTACAAGTGAGACCGTAGTTGAGCAAACCGACTATCGGCAAACCCCCACCCTGCCCAGCGCGTGATGGCTGAGAAAATAGGAGGGAGAAGAGATGGTTGTAGCACGGACTCAAAGAAAATTGGTGTCGGATGGGACTCGTGTGGGTGGCATGTGCCGTACTACTAGATGTGAATGCTAGTTACGTCCCATGCCACCCCACTATATTGAGGTGCTGGTTACGTACAACAAATTTCCTGGAGTCCGTGCTCAGCCCTCCTCTATCTCTCTGTTCGCCCACATGCGGTCCCACATGTTAGTGAAAACGCAAGAGGACCCACTGAACCTGCACATCTTTCACCTTGACGTGCTGCTGATGAAAAACAAATCCAATAAAGATCTTTGGTGCCCACTTTTGGAGTTACTCAAGAGTAGTGAGATTCTATTTACAGTTTAACCCAAGATGCACATCACGTGGCTTCAACTAGCACTCCATTTTCTTGCATGACACAACCTGGATGCTGGATGTCCCACGTGTCGGCAAAAGGAGGCAGACCGGAGGAGTAGGAAACACGGCAAGCCCTGTGCGTACATCATACTACGTACAAGCCCACCTCACGCAGTCATGATATCACCATATTTGTCGGCCTCCGTGTGACAACTAACTATTGGTTGGCTCTATGTGATGTGGCAACTTCGTACTACTACGGATGCTGGCTATACTACTACGTCACTAACACACCAAGAAGTGAGTCGAAAACCATTTATAAATTGAGTTTATGACATGCATATGCAAATGTACCATTCATTACATACAACAAGTCATCAACACACAACGACAACGAGGATACATGTTGGATTATAGATTAGTTCCAACAAAACATTCTAGTAAATACTAAAGTTTTCATCACACAACAAATAACAAGCAACGAAATGAACTTCAGCTCAACCACTCCTCGACGTTGGAAACACTTGCTTTGAACAAGAAGAGTTTGTCTCAGAAGGGCCACCTACTGTCAATCTCGAGACCAATGCAGGACTGATCATCCAGGCTGAAGTGGCCTATTTCATAATCCCTATTGTGATAGCCACGGTAGGGAAGCATAGCAATGTCCGAGGTATAGGTACAATTGCTTCTCACAAATGGTAGTAATGTTGTGTCAACAGCAGCTGGATCACCTTTCACCATGATTGGATAGTTTTGTCCAAGGAAGAGCGAGTTTCCTCTAAGAGTATCACTACTAAACCAGGGAGAAGGTGTTGGTGCTAGCACAATAGTATCCATCCCGAATACCCTACAACGGATGTTGGAATAGGTCCGGAGAGTGCGACCATGCGAGACAACACCTACTTCAATAGTCAGATCAGTGGTGCCCTGTATACAGACAAGAAGAGGTGATCCATCGGAATACGTTGCCAGGCACCACTGAGTACTCCTATATGGGTCCTCATGCTCGTGATCATCAGCATCATAATCTCCCCCTTGGTTATAAAATTTTTCAAGTATAGGTGGTGGAATGTTCATAGGACCTTGGAAACACAAGGTTAATTAGTAAAGGGAAACTAGCTAACCCGCATGCATGTGGATGAACCAATTATAATTATGGTGGAAGACAAACGTACCGAAAGCATCAGGATTCCATGCAAAAACAATGCCATGAGTGGTGGCAGCAAACACAAGACCCTCATATTGAGTTGCATCACAGTACTCATCCTTGTATAGAAACTAATTTTTGAACTATGAAGGAAGGCACCAAGCTCGTCGAAGATAGCAACAACTACATATTCCATTAAATCCCAATAGCGGTCGAGAACTTGACAAATTGCTATCTTCTGTAGATGACAGTCACCATGACCGTAGTTGAAAGTACGGTCATAACTGGTGTGCTCAACCTCTGGGCAGTCTGAGATTTTTGGAAGTGGAACCAGGTGACGAATGTACACATTCACAAGTTCCCACTCGCGGTTGGAACCAATATAAACAACCCAATCACCATTTGCGCCTTCCCAAGCCTTACCATCAAACGATGGCATCTTAACATCACATGTATCATTATCAAGCGGCACCAACTTGCACAAGGTGAGGCCTCCGTCGTCCGCGCACCAGTGAGCAGGGTCACGGTGAAGAAGATAGGGGAGATCAAACCGCTCCTGGACCCTTGGGTTCATTGTAATGATGTTATTAGTTGAGTCGAGAATGGTCTTAAACGACCCTGCCATGCTAGCTGAGGTGATGACATCGCGCCGATCAATGAGTTCCTCCACCACGTCATCATTCAGTTCGGGGAAAGAATAATGGGGTCGTTTCCGGTCTGTTCCCTCCATGGAGAAGACGATCGAACAATGTCAAAAGGAAGGGTGAAGGCAAATGGAGGAGGGAGGAAGAGCGTGTGACAGTAGTTCCAAATCGAGAGGGAAAGGCGAAGAGTCGGTGGACGGTTGCCACGGTATATGAAGAGGCGCCCCAGCCTACATAGACATCCGTTCGGAAATTGTAAAAATGCACTATCCGTCCTCTCACTGACATGTGGGAATGGGATCACATGTCAACGAAGAGGCTAGTGGGGAGCGGACGCTTGCCACAGAGGTCACACACTGACGACAAGGCCGTCCTGTCAGACCTACCGCCCGCGCGGGATGGCTTATGTCCCCCACAGGAGCGAAGCCACTTGGCACCCCCACACGGTTGGCCCGCCATGCCGCTAGGCCAACTCCAGCATGTGCAGCTCGGATGCGCTCGATCAGCCCCCTTTCCCTCGATGCCCCGGAGCTACCCTACCACGGCGATGTGTTTTGTGCACCCGGCGGCCGGATTTGGAGCGGATCCGGTCGGGCTTGAGCTCACCCGGTTGTGGGAGGCCGCGCCATGCCATGGACTGGCCGGGCACCGGGCCGGAAGGCCCCAGAAAGGCCGCAAGGCCGCATGCAGGTACTGACTCCTCCTCTAGCCACTTAGATCTACACTATCAGCGGTCCACCGGCAGATACATGAATGCCGGTCGGCCGGGCTTGGTGCTGGCCCAAAAGCTCGTCGACGCATCGTTGCCACTCATTACGTGCGATGACTGCCTTGCGCCGTGTGTCTACATCGACGGAACATCTCGGATGGGTGTTCATCAGGTGCTCAACCGATGGGGTATGTGCTACTTTAGCTTCGGTTGTTCTCTCAGATTAGACTTAAAATTTTATTGTGTAGAATGGATCCAAGTTTTGGTATTGGGAAGAAGAGTACATTGATATATTGATAGAGCACAATTTAGTAGATGTTGTAGCACTTTTAGCTAGCATAGAGGCTAGAGATGAGACTAGTGCACTTCTTGATAGAATAGAGGCTAGACATGAGACTAGATGCGAGGAAGCAACGTCTACTTCTTTACACTCAAAGAAGAAAGGAGCACGCAAGATTGAGCCTCCACAGATCAACAATGAATGCATCGAGAAGGCACTAATCCAACTTACAGGAGTAGTTATGGAAGTTGGATATCTTCTAAAATGTATTCTTGTGGTTCTTGTTTTCTTTGGTCTTTCTTTTCTAGTCAAATTTGGTTGATGTATTTCCATGCACCAAAAATCAATGATGAAAAAAAAGATATGTGTTTGTGAAGAAAAATGTATGCGGCCGGGATGCGTCCGCGCGTTGGGCGCATGGCTACGGCATCCAAGAAATGGCCCGGACACGACCCCATTGCCCTACCCAAATAGACAGAATACGGGCAAAATGGAGGTTCGTTTGGGGTCGTGCATTGGAGTCAGCCTTACAAGTGGGACCGCAGTTGAGGAAATCGACTATCGGCAAACCCCCACCTCGCCCACCGCGCGATGGCTGAGTTAGAGAAACAACAAGGTTGAAGAGATAGCTGTAGCACAGACTCCAAGAAATATGGTGTGAGATGGAAGTCGTGCTGGTGGCGTGTGTCATACTCATGGATGTGAATGCTTGTTCTGGCCCATGCCACCCTACTATATAGTACTAGTAGTATCGAGGATTCGAGGTGCTGGTTACATACAGCGAACATATTAACATATGGCCCACCTCACACTGCAGCCAAATTTCCTGGAGTCTGTGCTGGGTTAAAATGTGTTCTTTGTGAGGGTGGGTGGCTGGTCTCAAGTTTAAAACTTGTTGTATTACGTACATAGACGTAGAGATAGTGCATCATGTGAAGCTAGTACAAATCATGTACTATTGTTGATTGGCCTCATCCGCTAACCTATTGCAATGCACGTACAATTATGTATTCAGAAAATATATTTTTTCCCTCATCGCAGCACCCACTCAGAGAAGCGACTCGAAAGACATTCATAAATTTAGTAAGTTTATCACAGGCATATCATTTTATTACATACAACAGGTCATCAACCCACAACGACAACGAGGATACATTATAAATACTAAATTTTTCATCACACAACAAATAACAAGCAATGAAATGAACATCAACTCAACCAATCCTCAGCGTTGGAAACACTTGCTTTGAACCACAAGTGATTCTTTGGGAAGGGCCAGCTATTGTCAATCTCGAGACCAACACAGGACTGATCATCCAGGCTGAAGCAGCCTACTATATCACAACCAGGGTAGGGAACCACTGGCATGTCCGAGGTATAGATATAGTTGCTTCTCATAAATGGTAGTAACATTGTGTCAACAACAGTTGGATTGCCTTTCACCATCATTGGATAGTTTTTCCAAGGAATAGCGAGTTTTCTCCAAGACTATCAATACTGTACCAGGGAGAAGGTGTTGGTGCTACCACACTAGTATCCATCCCGAATACCATGCAACGGGTGTTGGAATTGGTCCAGAGAGTGCGACGGTGGGAGACAATACCTGCTTCCTTAGTAGTAACATCAACAGTGCGTGGGCTGTATACAGACAAGAAGGGGTGATCCATCGGAATTAGTTGCCAGGCGCCACTGAGTATATGGGCCCTCCTCGTCCTCATGCTCGTGATCATCCCCATCGTCATCTCCCCCTTGGTTATAATTTTTTTCAAGTATAGGTGGTGGAATGTTCACAGGACCTTGGAAACGCAAGAAGAAGGTTAATTAGTAAAGGGAAACTTGCTAACCCGCATGCATGTGGATGAAAAAAATTATAATTATGGTGGAATACAAACGTACCAAAACTATGAGGATCCCATACACATCCGTGTATAGAAACTGATTTTTGAGCAATATCCATCCACTCGAACCACGAAGGACGGCAACAAGCTTGTCGAAGATAGCAACAACTCCATAGCTCTTGTAATGCCAAGAGCGGTTAGGAACTCGACAAATTGCTATCTTCCATAGAAGACAGTCACCATGATCGTATTTGAACGTGCGTAGAATACCGGTGTGCTCAACCTCTGGGCAGTCTGAGATTTTTGGAAGTGGAACCCGGTGACGAGTGTACACATTCACAAGTTCCCACTCATAGTTGTATCCAATATAAACAACCCAATCTCCATTTGCGCCTACCCAAGCCATGCCCTCAAGCGGTGGCTTCTTAACATCAGACGTATCATTATCAAGCGGCATCAACTTGCACAAGGCGAGGCTTCCCTCGTGCCCACGCCAGTCAGCAGGGTCACGGCGAGGAAGATAGGGGAGATCAAACCGCTCCTGGACCCTTGGGTTCCTTGTAATGATGTTATTGGTTGTGTCGAGAATGGTCTTGAACGAACCTGCCATGCTAGCCGAGGTGATGACGTTGCACCGATCAATGAGTTCCTCTACGACTTCATCTTTCAGATCGGGGCAAGAATAACAGAGTCGTTTCCGGCCCGTTCCCTCCATGGAGAAGACGATCGAACAATGGTAGAAGAAAGGGTGAAGGCAAATGGAGGAGGGAGGAAGAGCGTGCGACAGCCGTTCCAAATCGAGATGGAAAGGCGAAGAGTCGGTGGAAGGTTGCCAGTTTGCCATGGTACACGAAGAGGCTCCCCAGCCTACACGTTCGTTTGGAAATTGTACAAAAGGACCCGCCATCGTCTCACTGACATGTTGGAACAGGACCACATGTCAACGAAACTTGGTGTGTAATTTCTCATGCAAAATGCGATCTGGCCGCGTTGGCCCGAGGTGCTGGATTAGTTATCGACCTTTATTTTTTTAACATACAATCTGTGTGGATAGCTCCTGTGGTCATCACACGTGAGCGGATATATAGGTGGGCTAGGTGGGCATGTGGCAACAATCTAAGTGCTGAAAGAGTTGATCCAATGCTTGGTTTTGTTTGGATTTTCCAACTATGACCATTGGATAGAGTGAATCGATGGCTTACGTTCAAAGTGATTCTCATACTATAGAATGGTATAGGAATGTGGAGAGACTTAGTTGATTTTATATCGCTGAATAATATAAAATATTATGAGTGCATACGCTCCACCGCGAGGTTTGTTGCTCCTTCTTGGTCGTCGGGAATCTATGTTCTTCCACTCTTTCGTTTAAGACATGAGCTTTGTTCATCCTTTTGCCAACAGCAGGACATCTATATGCCTCCATTTAAAAATCATACTATATGCCTCCACGACACGCGGGACATCTAGCATCAAGGTGGCGTGTCATGCAAGAAAATGGAGATATGCAATGCGTAAGTGAGTCGTGCACTTTGATGGCACCTAGTACTATGCAATATTTTTTCTCCTCGATGGCACATGAATAGTGCACGTACTCAATGACAGAGCACGGGATGGTAGCCATGGACATGGTCGGCCCTTTTTAAAGAGCGTACTAATAAATAACTTTGATGTGCCCCGTCAACTCGCATAACGACGAGAACCTTGCTTACTACGCCTTCTCCCTCGCCAACGCGTGCGCGGTGGCTCGCAGCACGAGGAGAAACTTTTGCTTACAAGCGGTGGGCGTTCAGCAGTTCATTTGGTGTCAGATTGCCAGAAGTACTACTGTAGTACCATCATTATTGTTCGACTTCCGGAAGAGGAGAAGAGCCAAGCGCAAGGTCACCAACTAACCAAGTACTGTACTACTATAGCCAAAGTTGGTCCACCTTTTTAGAGCGTGGTTAATTAATATAGGCAGCTCTTGTAGCGGCATATCATTTAGAGCAAGTACTCTCTTCGTAGGAACAAAGGAAGTGAAACAAAAGTTGGAGTGGATGCTAGATTGCCAATTAAAACATGATTACATAGGGAAAAAATCCTATAGCATTCTATCCTATGAATCAAACGATCAATGTAGGAAAATTATGAGGGGGGTCTCTCCAACAGTGTTCCTCGGCACACACCTAGCATCATGGTGGTTCAACTTGGAGTCATTCATCTGGTACACGTGGCATCTCAGATCTGGACACAAGGTGACGCGACCTCTCAGTTCGTCCGCCATTTGAAGCGGCGCGCCGGTAGAGGGCTAGCATACTCCAATATTAGGTTGGCTCTATGTGATGTGGCAACTTCATATACTAACCAGATGCTGGCTATACTACTACGGTACTCACACTCCAAGAAGTGACTCGAAAACCATTCATAAATTGAGTCTATGACATGCATTTGCAAATGTACCATTCATTACATACAACAAGTCATCAACACACAACGACAACGAGGATACATGTTGGATTATAGATTATTTCCAACAAAACATTCTACTAAATACTGAAGTTTTCATCACACAACAAATAACAAGGAATGAAATGAACTTCAACTAAACCAATCCTCGGCGTTGGAAACGCTTGCTTTAACCATAGGTGCTCTGGGAAGGGCCAGCTATTGTCAGTATCGAGAGCAACACATGACTGATCATCCAGGCTGAAGCGGCATGTATCAGGACCAGGGTAGGGAACCACCGCAATGTCCAAGGTATAGATACAGTTGATTCTTATAAATGGTAGTAACATTGTGTCAACATCAGCTGTATCGCCTTTCACCATCATTGGATAGTTTGGTCCAATGAAGAGCGAGTTTTCTCCAAGACTATCAATATTGTACCAGGGAGAAGGTGTTGGCGCTAGCACACTAGTATCCATCCTGAATACCCTGCAACGGGTGTTGGAATAGGTCCGGAGAGGGCGACCATGGGAGACAACACGTGCTCCCTCAGTAGTACCAATCTCATTGCACTGTATACAAACAAGAGGTGATCCATCATAATTAGTTGCCAGGCGCCACTGAGTATATAAGTTCTGCTCGTCCTCATGCTCGTGATCATCACCATCGTCATCTCCCCCTTGGTTATAAAAAATTTCAAGTATAGGTGGTGGAATGTTCACAGGACCTTGGAAACACAAGAAGGTTAATTAGTAAAGAGAAACTTGCAAACCCGCATGTATGTGGATGAAACAATTATATTTACGATGGAAGACAAACGTAACAAAATTACAAGGATCCCATGCAAAAATAGAGCCACGAGTGGTGGCAGCAAACACAATATCCTCGTATTCAATTGCATCATAGTACTCATCCATGTACAGAAACTAATTTTTGAGCAATATCCATCGACGAACCGTGGAATTAGTAACGACGACAACAAGCTTGTCAAAGATAGCAACAACTTAATAGTTCTCGTAATTCCAAGAGCGGTTGGGAACTCGACAAATTGCTATCTTCCGTAGACGACAACCACCATGAACGTATTTGAACATATGTAGATCATCTGTGTGCTCAACCTCAGGGCACTCTGAGATTTTTGGAGGTGGAATCCGCTGACGAGTGTACACATTCACAAGTTCCCACTCGCAATTGTACCCAATATAAACAACCCAATCTCCATTTGCGCCAGCCTAGGCCTTACCCTTAAGCGATGGCATCTTGACATCACACGTATCGTTATCAAGCGGCATCAACTTGCACAAGGCGAGGCCTCCATCGTCCGCGCCCATGCGAACAGGCTTATAGCAAAGAAGATAAGGGAGATCAAACCGCTCCCAGACCCTCGGGTTCCTTTTAATAATGTTGTTAGTTGAGTCGAGAATGGTCTTGAAAGAACCTACCATGCTATTTGAGGTGATGACGTCACACCAATCAATGAGTTCCTCCACCATGCCATCTTTTAGATCGGGGCAAGAATAACGGGGTCATTTCT
Organism: Triticum aestivum; assembly: GCF_018294505.1. Taxonomy (NCBI): domain Eukaryota; kingdom Viridiplantae; phylum Streptophyta; class Magnoliopsida; order Poales; family Poaceae; genus Triticum; species Triticum aestivum. Next base: position 241,388,802 of record NC_057800.1, read on the forward strand.
GGCTTGTTCCCTCCATGGAGAAGACGATCGTACAATGGCAGAAGGAAGGGTGAAGAAAAATGGAGGAGGAAGGAAGTGCGTGCGACAGCAGTTCCAAATCGAGAGGGGAAGGAGAAGAGGTGGTGGAAAGTTGCCATGGTACAGAAAGAGGCGCCCCGGCCTACATAGACGTCCGTTCAAAAATTGTACAAAAGGACTCACCATCGTCTCACAGACATGTTGGAACGGGACCACATGTCAATGAAACATGGTGTGTCATTTCTCGTGCAAAATGCTATATGGCCGCATTGGCCTGAAGTGCCGCATTATTTCTCAACTTTATTTTTTTAATGGCGTGCCTTCAGTTTTGAAGCACGACTAACTGGTACTATATGCAGAGAAAATATAAACTACTCTACCACTACTCCACGTTTAGTACTAGTAGTATAGAAAGATATATAGGCTGGAGCTTCAGCGCTTTACCCACGTACAGAGCAGTGGCGATCGTGTGAGATCGTGGGTGAATAGAAAAGTCTTATTGTGGGATGTGGAATGATTTAGGCGGTAAAAAGCCAAAAATTTAGATAAGAAAGTTTTAATGTTTCGTTCGCAAATTCTTCAGCTGACAAGGACACAGTGAAGATTTTGAACGGGTTTCAAATGGAAGGCACATGAAGAATTTGTGAATAGACTGGGTTGAGTATAACATAGAGGGGGAAGGGTCCGATCACATTCACAGAGTAGAAAAGGCAACTTGAAGAATTTCTTCACACTTAGAGGGTTAGTCTTCATCGATTGAAGAAAAATGTTACTTCGTGTGTTGCACATCTAAGTCATTAATTTTGCATAAGTGTTAGGATGTGTGTCCTCTTCAAAGGACATTCAAAGATTCTAAGTTATTTAGCTCACACCGCAACTTGCTAAATCTCTTCTCATCCAAGGGCTTTGTGAAGATATCGGCTAGCTATTCTTCAGTCTTCACGTGCTCAATAGAGATGTCGCCCTTCAACACATGATCACGAAGAAAATGATGATGAATCTGAATGTGTTTGTCTTCGAGTGCTGAACTGGGTTATGAGGAATCTTGATGGCACTCTCATTGTCACAATAGAGTGGCACATTCTTCATATTGATGTTGTAGTCCTTGAGAGTTTGCTTCATCCATAGCAATTGAGCACAGCATGAACCAGCAGCAATGTACTCGGCTTCAGCAGTAGAGAGCGATATGCAGTTCTGTTTCTTTGAGGACCAACAGACCAAGGATCGTTTGAGGAAATAGCATGTGCCTGATGTTGAATTGCGGTCCACACGATCACCAGCATAGTCAGAGTCTGAATATCCAATGAGATCAAAAGCCGAGCCCTTGGGATACCATAATCCAAGTGTTGGAGTGTGAGCTAGATATCGAAGAATATGCTTCACAGCCTTATGGTGTGATTCCTTCAGTGTAGCTTGAAAAGCGGGCACACATGCAAACGCTAAGCATAATATCTGGCCTAGATGCACATAAATACAATAAAGAGCCAATCATGGAGCGGTGTTGTAACGCCCCAGATATACTTTCCATATTTGTATCCAACTCTTGCCGTCCCCGGCGTTAAGTTATATTTATTTCTCGGGTTGGGTCTTTGTCTCCGTGTGTTGTTTTTCTTTTTCGTGCATCCCTTATCATGTTATCACGTGCATTGCATTTGCATACATGTTCATCTCATGCATTCGAGCATTTTCCCCGTTGTCCGTTTTGCATTCCGGCGCTTCGTTCTCCTCCGGTGGTCATTTCTAGTCTTCTTTCGTGTGTGGGGTTTAAACATTTCCGGATTGGACCGAGACTTGCCAAGCGGCCTTGGTTTACTACCGGTAGACCGCCTGTCAAGTTTCGGGTCATTTGGACTTCGTTTGATACTCCAACGGTTAACCGAGGGACCGAGAAGGCCTCGTGTGTGTTGCAGCCCAACACCCCCCAAATTTGGCCCAAAACCCACCAAACTCTGCTCCATGTCCTAGAGCGTTCGATCACGATCGTGTGGGCGAAAACCGCACCTCATTTGGACTCTCCTAGCTCCCTCTATGCCTATTTATACCCCCCCCCATTCGGATCTCTTCTTCCCCCGTCCGAAACCCTAGTTTAAAAAAAAATAGATCCATCTTCCCCGCGCCGGGCCGGACGTGTCCGCCCGCGCCGGACGTTGTCCGCCCCGCCGCCGCACCCACTCACGCGCCGCCACGTGGGCGAGGCCCACATCGCCGCCGCCGAGGCCCGGGAGCCCGAGGCCGGCCCCCGCGGCCCGTCTCCGCGTCGCCGCTCCCCGCGCCCGACCCCGACGCCTGCGCCGCCTCCTTCCCCGACGCCGGTGACCGGCGCCGCCTCCCCGCCGCCGCTCGCCTCCCCGGACCGGCGCCGCCTCCCGGCCGCCACCGCACCGGCCGCCGCCGCGCCGGGCCCCGCCGCGCGCCCGCGCCCTCGCCCGCGGCCACGGCGACCCCGGCCGCGCCGCCCCTCGCCGTCTCGTCGCCGGCCACCGCCTCCTCCACGCCCGGTCCCCTCTCCGGCGACCTCCCGGAGCCCGGCATCCCTTTCCTCTCCGGCGAACAGTGTCTCCGGCGCCGCCTCGGGAAGCGTGCCGATCCAGATCTGGATCTGGGCTAGGTTGACCTCTCCCCGAAACCCTAATCTCCCAGATTTTTATGCGATGTTTGACTGCTCGTATCTCCGCAACCGTAGATCCGTTTTAGGCGTATGATATATCAAAATCTTCGTCTCGACATGTACATCATTTCATTCCATTGCATCATTTGCATTTGAGGTCATCTTGATACCCAAAATGCTGTTAGAAGGAGGCTTCGTGAGTTAAATTGCAGAACCGTTAGTTCATCATGCACTTTTGTCATTTTTGCTATGTTTAATCCGTGCATGATATGCATGTGCCCCTTTGGGATGTATTGTGAAGCATTTTGTCTTCTTTCCAGAGGTGCCACCCATGCATTTTTAGGATGTGTGTGTTGTCTTGTGCAAGCTTGCGAAGAGAGGTACCTGAGATTGCAGATTTCAGGGACTTAGTGATTTTCGCTAAGTCTGGGATATTTTAGTTCATGATGCTATATGTCCAGCTTGTTTCCTAGTGATCCGTGCCTCTTTTGAGGATGATCAGTAAGGGAGTTTTGATATTTATGTCATGCTCTATCCATCCATGTCTTTGTTGGCATTTGTGGAGTGCTCTAGGTTGACTCAATCGAGCTCAACTTTTGCTTCGTTGTTAATCTGGGCAGATCGTCAACTTGTTTGCGATTTCGCCGATGCTACCGTTAGTGTTCCATGCATGCTATGCCTTCGTTCTTGCCATGTGTAGCTAGAACTTTGTGCCTTCTTGCTGGTTATATGCTTTCCTTGCCATGACTTGCACCGTAGTGAGTGCATCGAGCTCGTTTACATGCCTTCGTGAGTTAAAATTTCAGCATGTCTCAGTTTTCACTAAGTCTGAAAACTGATTGTGTTCGAGCGATGTTCGTGAGCTCGGTAGAGTATTTTGTGAACCCTTTTGGCCCCAGGTCACTTTGGGTGTTTTATTAAGCTTGTTGAGTAGCTCCATGCCATGTTCTTACTTGTCATGTTCAGGTTTTCTATCATGCTGTTTTGCTGCTCCGAAGAGAGCATCGTGATCTGAAATTTCAGACTAGTGTTAATTTCACTAAGTCTGAAATCTGTTTTGCTTTTGCGTTTTAGCCATGCTTGTTTGAACCTCTTAATGGATGAATTTGCCTATGGCTCAGTGCTAGTGTTTTGTCAACCATCTTGTGTACATCACTGCCATGTATTTTGTTTTCATGTTTGGTGGCTGTAGCATGTTCATTTCGTTGCATTTAGATGCCTACTTGCTGTAAATCGCAGACCGGTGTCATATCTTAAAACGCTCGCCATTTCCAAACCGTAACTCCGATTCCAATGATCTTTATATCGTTTTCAAGCGATTTCATCCCCTCTATCCAGTGGCACACTTGGTTTTCCAAGTTGATGTCAGGTTCATGCATTTCCTGTCATATCTTGCATTTTGCATCCCGCATCGCATCCCGCATAGCATATCGTCATTTCATCATATTGCTTGGTCTTGCCCGTGGTTGATTGTATCCTTGTTGCTTGTTTGTCTTGTTGGGTAGAGCCGGGAGACGAGTTCGCTACTGAGGAGCCCGTTGAGTTTGCTTGTGAGGATCCAGTCAACTCTGACAACTGTGTAGGCAAGATGATCATACCCTCGAAATCACTACTATCTTTGCTATGCTAGTTTGCTCGCTCTTTTGATTTGCCAATGCTACGATGCCTACCATTTGCTTGTCAGCCTCCCAATTGCCATGTTGAACCTCTAACCCACCATTGTCCTAGCAAACCATTGATTGGCTATGTTACCGCCTTGCTCAGCCCTTCTTATAGCGTTGTTAGTTGCAGGTGAAGATTGGAGCCGTTCCTTGTTGGAACATTTATTTACTTGTTGGGATATCATTATATTGCTATGTTATCTTAATGCATCTATATACTTGGTAAAGGGTGGAAGGCTCGGCCTCTCGCCTAGTGTTTTGTTCCACTCTTGCCGCCCTAGTTTCCGTCATATCGGTGTTATGTTCCCGGATTGTTGCGTCCCTTACACGGTTGGGCTATAATGGGAACCCCTTGATAGTTCGTCTTGATTAAAGCTTTTCCAGCAATGCCCAACATTGGTTTTACCATTTGCCACCTAGCCTCTTTTTCCCTTGGGTTTCCGGAGCCCGAAGGTCATCTTTATTTTAGCGCCCCCACGGGCCAGTGCTCCTCTGAGTGTTGGTCCGAACTAGAGCCCTGTGCAGCGCCACCTCGGGGAAACTCGAGGTTTGGTTTTAGTTGTACGGATTGCTCATCTGAGTGTGCCCTGAGAAAGAGATATGTGCAGCTCCTATCGGGATTTGTCGGCACATTCGGGCGGTGTTGCTGGACTTGTTTTAACCTGTCGAATCATCTTGTTGTACCAAGATACCGAGTCTGATCAGTGTGTCTTGGGTGGAGGTCTATTCCTTCGTTGACCGTGAGAGCTTGTTATGGGCTAAGTTGGGACCCCCCTGCAGGGATTGATCTTTCGAAAGCCGTGCCCGCGGTTATGGGCAGATGGGAATTTGTTAACGTCCGGTTGTAGATGACTTGAACTAAACTTAATTAAAAAGAATCAACCGTGTGTGTTACCGTGATGGCCCCTTCTCGGCGGAGTCCGGGAAGTGGACACGGTGTTGGAGTTATGCTTGCGCAGGATGTTCTTTTAGCTTCTCGCTCGTGCTTCGCCTTCTCTTCTCGCTCTCTTTTGCGTATTAGTTAGCCACCATATATGCTAGTCGCCTGCTGCAGCTCCACCTATATTTGCCTTATCCATTCCTATGAGCTTAAATAGTTTTGATCGCATGGGTGTGAGATTGATGAGTCCCTATGGCTCACAGATACTACAACTCCAGATGCAGGTCCAGGTGTTTTTGCTCCAGTTGACGATTACGAGCTTCAGTGGGAGTTCGACGAGGACTCTCAGCGATACTATGTTTCCTTTCCCGATGATCAGTAGTGGTGCCTAGTTGGGGTTATCGATTCGGGACCTTGTCGCATGTTGGGTTCTTTTCTATTTTGGCGCCGTAGTCGGGCCATGAGTGTATGTTTGATGGATGTTATTTATGTACTCTGATGTGACGTGGCGAGTGTAAGCCAACTATGTTATCTCCCCCTTTTATTATATATTACATGGGATGTTGTAATGATTGCCTGACTTGCGACATTGCTTTCAATGCGGTTATGTCTCTAAGTCGTGCCTCGACACGTGGGAGCTATAGCCGCATCGAGGGCGTTACAGGTATACCATTGGATCAAAGTGAATACCATTTTCATCAGTGCATATGAATTTCCTCAACACATCCTTGAGGTACTTCTCGTGAGATATGAAGATGTCGTTTCGTTGTTGACGAATCTGAAGACCTAATAAGAATTTCAATTCTCCCATCAGAGACATTTGATATTCTTCACTCATCATGTAGGCAAATTCATGACTGTAATGTTGGTCAGTACAACCAAAGATGATATCATCAACATATATTTGGCTTATGAATAATTCATCATCATAAGCTTTGGTGAAAAGAGTTAGGTCAAGTGAACCGGGTTTGAAAGCCTTTCTTCATGAGGAATTCCTTCCAAGTATCATACCACACCCGAGGGGCCTGCTTGAGGGCATAGAGGGCCTTATTGAGTCCGAAGACTTTGTCAGGATGCTTTGGATCCTCAAAACCTGGGGGTTGAGCAACATATACTTCTTCCTCAAGCTTACCATTGAGGAATGCACTTTTGACATCCATTTGATATAAGATGATATTATGATGGTTAGCATAAGAAAGTAATATGCGAATAGCCTCAAGTCTAGCAACATGTGCAAAAGTTTCATCGAAATCAATTCCTTCAACATGTGTGTAGCCTTGAGCTACAAGCCATGCCTTATTCCTCACCACAAGGCCATTTTCATCTTGCTTGTTGCGGTAGATCCATTTGGTGCCAATGATATTATGCTTGGGAGGGTCTGGTCGCTTGACAAGTTCCCACACATTGTTGAGCTCGAACTGATGTAATTCTTTGTGCATAGCTTGAATCCACTCAGGCTCCAGAAATGCTTCATCTACCATAGTGGGCTCTGTGATAGAGACAAAAGCAAAGTGCCCACAAAAGTTAGACAAATGTGAAGCTTTTGAGCGTGTGAGAGGACCTGGTGCTTTAATGTCATTGATGATTCTTTCAATTTGCACTTCATTAGCAACGCGAGGATGTGCTGGTTGACGACGAGGAATTTGCTCAGCATTTTCTTTCGAGCCGTTTTCTTCAGGTGCTCCAGCATGATGTTCTTCACGTTCTGGAATGACTTCTTCAGTAGATTCTTCGGTAGGAATGATATCCTCAGTAGCCTTGAACTTAATGTATTCCTCAGGTGGTATTTCATCTAGCACAGGAGGCAGGTGTTCTCTTTGCGAGCTATTAGTCTCATCGAATCGCACATCTACAGTTTCAACAACCCTGTGGTGATAGGTGTTGAAGACTCTGTAGGTGTGTGAGTCCTTTCCATAACCAAGCATAAAACCTTCATGTGCTTTCGATGCAAATTTAGAATTGTGATGAGGATCTCTAATCCAACATTTAGCACCGAAGACTTTGAAATAACTCACATTGGGTTTCTTGTCCGTGAGGAGTTCATAGGAGGTATTTCTGAAGAATTTGTGAAGATATACTCTGTTGATGATGTGGCACACAGTATCAATTGCCTCAGGCCAGAAGCGAGGAGGCATCTTGTACTCATCAAGCATAGTGCGAGCCATCTCAACAAGAGTCATGTTCTTGCGCTCCACGACGCCATTCTGCTGAGGAGTATAAGGAGCAGATAACTCATGAGTAATACCAAGTTCATCAAGATAATCATAAAGACCAGTATTCTTGAACTCAGTTCCATTGTCACTTCTGATGTGCTTGATCTTCACACCAAAATTGGTTGAAGCCCTCGAGGAAAATTGTTTGAAGACTTCCTGCACTTTAGTTTTGTAAGTGATGATATGCACCCATATATAACGAGAGTAGTCATCAACAATGACAAAGCCATATAAAGATGCAGTATTAGTAAATGTGGCATAATGAGTAGGGCCAAAGATATCCATGTGAAGCAATTCAAATGGAAAAGGGTTAGTCATGATGGTCTTTGAGGGATGCTTGGCCTTGGTCATCTTCCCAGCTTCACAAGCTCCACACAGATGGTCCTTGAGGAATTTGACACCCTCGATGCCAATGACATGCTTCTTCTTCGCGAGCGTGTGCAAGTTCCTCATGCCAGCATGACCAAGTCGTCGATTCCATAGCCAGCCTTCTGAAGCTTTTCCATGTAGACATGTAGCAGGTTGTGGTCCTGTAGAGAAATTAACAATATAAAAATCTCCTCTCCTAAAGCCTTCGAAGACTTTGGAATTGTCAGCTTCCATGATCACAACACAATGATACTTGCCAAAGACAACAACCATATCAAGACCAGAAAGCATTGAGACAGACATGAGGTTGAACCCTAAGGACTCGACAAGCATGACTTTGTGTAACAGCCTGGATTTTGGCCCTTTTCTTTTCGTTTTAATTTATTTGGTTTTTCCTCTGTTTTTCTTTTTGGAGTGGTTCTGTGGCCTTGCCACTTGGGAAATCATCCTCATTCCCCCTCCCAAGTGGCTCATCCTTCTTAAAACCTTGCCAAGATCATCTCACTTAACTCCATGACCAAACCCTAATTTCTTTTTTTCAGGAATATTCCTTTTTTCTATTAAAGGAATAACCCTATCTGCCCTAGGTTGTGAAGCAACCTATATTTATGTCCATCCAAAAAATCCCAAATAATTCTCATAAATTTTTTGGGTCATATCTTCCTCAAATATGGCAAAATATTTCATTGGCCATGTTTCTCATCATGCTCAATAAATTCATTTCCTATTCTGTCCTAAATGGCACATTGTGAAGCAAGTGCTATTTATATTTGCCCATTTGACCCAAAACTTTTTGGACACCTTTTCCTGTCCAAATAATCGACCTGTGCCAAAATTCAACTTTATTTGACTGACCAAGCTTCCTCAGTAATTTTTCAAAGTTTCTGCCAGGCTTTGTGAAGGAAGTGCTAGCTAGGGTTATCCAAATGTGTTGCAATTTTGCACACTCCTTCATGTACTCATATTAGCACACCCCCTCCAATTGGCAACCTTATCCAATCATCTATGTGAGCACAGGACCAAATCTTTGATTCTGGCAATATTTTCAGATTGTGAAGCAAGTACATTTTATATTACTTCATTTTTCCTGAAAATTTGCCATAAGACCTCTCTCCACCAAATTTAGGACTAATTCATCAAGCAAATATTCCTCTGGAATTTTTGCAAGTTTCTGGACAGAGAGAATAACTGCAAATTTTTAAGGCATCTTACTATGTCCAAATCCCTAAGCCTTGCCAAATTTTAGCTCAAGTGACTTCTCCATGTGAGTGAATCATCTTGATCTAGTTTCTGGACCATTTGGATCAGTTGCAAAGCAAGTCTATTAATCCTTGGTCTAATTCTTCTCAAACTTACCAGGATTATAGTCCTTCCTAATCTAATCACCCCAGACAAACTTTTGGACCCAACCAAGTCACTGTAAATCACCACTACACGTTCAAGTTTACTGAAGTAAACTTCAGAGGTTAATTACCATTTAACCAAAGCGTTTTTCACCGAACTACCACCGCAGTTGCAACCTCCCCAGGAAGGACAAACCCCCAGACATTGTTTGGCCGGCTATGTGGCACTGTGTGCACCAGTGGACGCGGTGATCACGAGCTTTCGCACACAACGCGCATGCTCTGCTAGCGTTTGCCGCCTCCAGGGCGTCTTCTAGCTCCGGCCTCTCTCCCTCTCGTCGTCTTCGCATTCTTGAGCGTGTCTAATAGTTTTACCGCGTCGTCTCCGTCCTCCTGGAGCCATCTCCCTCTCCATAAGCCCCTCCGTCAGTGCTCGTCACCGCGCGCCCACGGGCGCACTGTGGCCGACCGAGCACTAATGGCGTCATGGCCGTTTCTCCTCTGCGCCCTCGACCCCTCTTGCCCTGTGCGTATCTGTAGCTCGTCCGCACCTCCCTCGTCGCCTTCCCACACCCACGTGTGATCGCTGAGCATCGCCAGAGTCTTGGCCGAGCTCGTGCGGCGGTGACCAGCTTGGTCTCCCTCGCCCCGCCTATATAAGGAAGCCCCTCAAGGTCACCACCAGCTTGGTCTCCCTCGCTCCACTACCTCTCCCCAGCGTCTCAAACGAGCTTGGGAAGCTCTCCCTGCCCGCCCATGGCCGAAGCCTCGCCGCCGGCCACCACCTAAATTGACTCAACTTCAGCCTCCCCTCCTCTTCTTTCCACCTCCAGGAGCTCACCCAGAATCTGATGCACCCTCCCCTTCCCTCAGTTTCTCTCTGGAGCTGCTGTGGCCGCTCATCCCCAACTTTGGCCGCCACCGTTGCTCTCGGCCACCGCGGTCACCTCGTGCCCTGCTTCTCCCCGGTGTGCGTGCAGCCTGTGAACGGACGCGACGCTCCGTCCCTGTCCCGCAGGTGCCTTCCCCTTGGTCTAAGGTGGCCGGAGTCGCCGGAGACCTGCGTCGGCCGCTCCTCTATCCCGCCCCGAACTCCTCTGTTTCGCCCATTGGGAGGTGGAAGAAGCAGACGGGGGGAGAGAGAGAGAGGATAAAGTGGACCCCGCCTGTAAGTCTCACAGCCGCCCGGTCCCGCCTTGCCACGCTGGATAAGTGGAGGCAGATTCTTCTGAATACGTCTTCCCGTATGGAAAGCGCACTTTCCTTCTCTTTCAGCTCAAAATGCATTTTCCCCGCTCTGAAGGCGTATTTCTCTAAATGCGCTTTCTCTTTTTCAGCTCACGGGCCTGTTTGTAGAGTTATTTTTACATATTGGTTCCTAAACTTCGTCGGGCTATAACTTTTTGCTCGAGACTCCGAATGAGGTGAATCCAACGCTCACATCTTCGTCTTGTCGAGCCCGTTCTGTTGGTTTCATTTTCACTATGGTTTGACACTGTGAAAATGACCATTTTCCCCTTGCGCTTAATCAGCCCCCTCCGAGAGAGAATGTTTTCCGGCGATTTGTTCCGCGATCTCCTCGCACTTTCTCCTGGTGATTTCTTCCACCCCAGGCAAGCCACAACCACCATTTGCATGATAGCCATGAAGTAGCATTGGTGTTCAACTTGAATCTTTAATAACTATATGTTTGTTTTGCTATTGCTGTCATTATTTCGGCTATGCTTATGGACCGGTGGTTACCATCATGCTATGTTTCTTGCACTCTGATATCATGTTCTACCTGCTAGTATTACTTCCATATCGTCATGCTTGATAGTGGTACATGTTGGTTTGGTCATGTTCTTCGGTGCATGACTAACGTCGGTTACCGAGCACCGTTAATATGCTTTGTTCCTCTGCTGTTAGTTGGTTAAGGGTTTACTTGGTTATGTTATTGATGTGTTCTTGCATGGTATTTATTGTTGATGATAATAGTCATGTTATGATTAGTGTTGTACTTGTGATATTCATGCTCGTCATTATGCCATGCTCAGTTGGATATGATTCATTGTTGATATGGTGGATAGTTATGTTGTACCCTCATGTTTATGTTGATATCATGCTCATGCATTATATTTGCAACATGTTATTTTATCATGGCTCAACATATTGCATTCAAATTTAACCGGATTAAATTGAACTTGAACAACTGTTGGTTGAGTCATGGTGCCACCATATTGAGCTGACTAGTGCAACCACGCTTGCCTAATGGGAAGTTCCTAACTGGGTCTATTGTCATGCCTCTCGCTGGTGCCTCCAATGAGGGAAGGTTATGCGCAGGCGCTACCCTGATCAGGTAGAACAGCATAAGCCTTGTGTGCCCGTTGTTGAGTATGGATCCATTGCCCCCGTTTGGGACCATTTATGTTTCGCCATGACGGTGGCCGTTGGTGCCTTTGGTAGGCACGGGGCCACCCATGACTTAGCCCAAAGGGGAGTTGGTCGGAGTGGCCGGGAGAGTGTCATGGCAGTAGGACGGTTTTGTCGGAACGCCATTGGTCCACCCGAGTGGGAGTGCGAGGCCATGGGTTCCATGGTGTGGGTAAAGTGTACTAACCGTTAAAGAGTGTATATTAAATCTATCGATAGCCGTGCCCCGGATAAGGGCCCAGTTTCTATCAGTCACACTATGGGTCAACAGTAATAATAATAATGTGCTTAATAACAACCCTGGTTCGACGATGAGATAAGTTGGTTATGTGATCCGTGAATGATCACCGTTTGGTTACGAGGTAACCCGTTGAACCAAGAGTGGTTCCGTTCGTGATCATGAGATGATCACCGTGGTATCGAGGATACTGAGTTGATGGATAATTGTGATGTTGTGCGAGAATCGCGGGTGAAGGTCAAGCTCCTTGTGGTCATGTATGATTACTATGGCATTGTTTATACCAAGCTTGATTTGATCCTGGGATGATCGTGTGATGTCCGAGGTTGATAAGTGATGCATGTGTTGGTTGCAAAGTAATCCGAGCAGAATAAATGGTGCATATAGTGTCATCATGTTGCATGCTAGTATCGTCAGATTTATATGTTCATGCCATTCTAGTTGTATCATGTTCATGTGATTCATGCCATGTTATTCTGATGATCTCATGATGAATTCCTGCTTAACCTGTAATTGCCATGTTGTTGTTTGTCTTGAATTCTTTTGGTTATTGTGAGCTTGCAAGTACATTCAATGTACTTGTCAGTGTTCTGGGAACGGGGGTCCCCAGACTTGCCTTCCTGCGGCCCGTAGCGTGGCTCCTCCAGTGGCCCTGTACGACCCATCTTCACCAGCAAACACCCAAGACCCTCGTGAGGGGCCAAGCCTTGTGAGGAGGATGACGCAAGATCTCCTCAGGGGCGGCCTCACCAGGCTGGCTCGCGAGGGGCGAAGAGATCAAGGCAAGGTGAAACTCGCGAGGTTCCAATGACGTAAGCCATGACGATCAAGACCAGGCAGGCGCCAGCGAGCACAGTGTCCTTGTTTCCTCTTTGGTGCTAAGGAGGCAAGCGCATGCCAGGAGTTCCAAGGCATCAGGCAAAGGTTTCCATATCGGTGCAACAAGACCAAGACCAGCAGGATGGCAGGATGGAGGTCATCGTGGAGCCCAAGACGGCGTCACCACCAGAACCTTTGGAAGGCGAAGACTACTTTTGTTAGGATAAATTGTACTAGTTGTCTCCCTTTGAATTTGGCCGTTGTGGGATCCCTTCCCACTCAATATTTGGGAAGAGGACAAGGGCCTCCATAAATAGGACTAGCCACCACCATACCGGGGAGGATCGAGATCATCCTCGAACACACAAGCTCACCAAGCACAAGAACACCTCTTCTCAGGAGGCTCTTCTTCCCTTGTAACTGTTCATCCTCATCCCAAGAGGAAATCCACCACACCACATTGGAGTAGGTTATTACACCACAACGGTGGCACGAACCAGTATACATCTTGTGTCTCGTGTTCTTTGGGTTCGTCTGGAAGTGTGTTATATCGACTAAAGAGGGTGAATAGGCGATTTTTATGAATTCTTCACTGAGGAATTTCAAGGTGCGGAAAATCCTGAGTGAAAAACTACTTGCAGCGGAATAAGTACTCAGAAGTAAACATAATAGTGCATGAGCATGGTCTTCATGATGAAAAGAAAACAAGCATAGAGTACATAAAGCGTAAACATAGGATAAGACAAACAGGCTGAAGAAATTGAACTGAGGAAATAGAGAAAGTCTTCAGTCAAAGTCTTCAAACAGATGTGAACAAGCACACAACACAAAAATGAGGAAATGGAAGGGTTGAGGAAATGGAACCAGGTAGCTTGGTGAAGACAATGATTTGGTAGACCAGTTCCAACTGCTGTCACAGTTGTACGTCTGGTTAGGGCAGCTAGGTATTTAAATATGAGGACAAACAGTCTCGGACACCCGGTCCTGAACATGCAGCTCAGGACACTTAGTCCTCACCGTATTCCCCTTGAGCTAAGGTCACACAGACCTCGCCCAATCACTCATGGTAAGTCTTCAGGTGACTTCCAAACCTTCACAAACTCGGTCACTCAGCGATCCACAAATCCCTCTTGGATGCTCTAGACGATGACGCCTAACCGTCTGGAAGATGCATAGTCTTCAAAGGTAACAAGCGTCAGATCCACATAGGATCAATCTCTTTAGTGATACTCAATCACTTTGGGTTTGTATGTGTTTGGGTTTGGGTTTTCCTCACTTCATGATTTTCACTCAAAGTCCTTGGAGGATGGGATGCTCTCAAATGACAAGTGTCAGTTTCTCTCGGAGCAGCCAACTAGCTAGTGGTTCTAGGGGGCAGCTATTTATAGCCTAGGGAGCAACCCGACATGATAAGACATAAATTCCCTTCAATGATATGACCGTTAGGTGGGTAGATATTTTGGGACAGCTGGCGCATAGCACAACAATGGTCGGAATTTTGAGTATCAAATTCCTCAGGGCTATCATGTTCCTCACGGTGTAGGCAATCTGCACTGGCGAATTCCTAACTCCCCAGTCAGAAAAAATTCCTCAGAGACCAGAAGAACTTCGTCTTTGTCACTGAAGAATATGATTGAACTGTATGAGATTTCCAATGGCTTCACTCGAAGGGATTGGTAGGTGTAGGATTTTGAGTTGAGCATCACATGGAAATTTTTCCATAGTATTTCCTCGACCCCTTTAACAGTACGGTGTTTCCTATGACTCAAGAAAGAGAAAATAAAACTACGAAAACAAAAGTCTTCAAGCTCCATGTTCATCGAATGAATACCAAGTCTTCAAGGTCACACCAATTTCTTCACTTTCAAAGTCTTCAGAAAGTCTTCAGAAATCCAAAGTGTTTAGTCGAAGAACTTCATTTTTAGGGGTCGACTTTCACTGTAAATACCAAACTCCTCATAGACTTATAGACCTGTGTACACTCACAAACGCATCAGTCCCATAACCTATAAGTCTTCAATACACCAAAATCACTAAGGGGCACTAGATGCACTTACAATCTCCCCCTTTTTGGTGATTGATGACAATATAGGTTAAGTTTTCAATGGGGATAAACATATGAAGTGTAAATACTGGATTGAGGAATTTGATTGCAAGATATATAAGAACTCCCCCCGAAGATGTGCATAGTGAGGAATTTGCTTTTGAAGCAATGCACACTTTGAAGAGTAGTATCATGGAGATCTCCCCCTATATCTTGTAATTCATACATGCATTTAACATATAATATGAAGATTTTGAAATGCATGATGAAATATGGTGACTGATGTAATTCAGCATGTGTGCATTAACATTAATGAGGAATAAGCATGCAGAAAAATACAGCAAAAGTATCAGGCCAACATAGAGTTTAAGATTACAACTCGATCCAGCAAAGTCTTCAAAAGAACGAGAGTTGTAACTCAGAAAAAAATGCCCATATAGGTAGACCCTCTTGAAGATTAACTCAAATTTCTTCCCCTTTGTCATCTAATGACCAAAAGGGTTGAAAATGAGGACTAACGCCCCTGAAAAATATCAAGTTGATGGAGGAGCGCCAGCATTGTTGGGGTCATTTGTCGTTGTAGGGCCTGCTGCAGTGTCGTCCAAGTCTTCATACTCGTCGGTTTCACGCGATGAAGAATATGAGGTGGTCACCAAACAAGGAACCTTGACCTTCTTGAATTTCTTCGGTGGAGGTGCAGACCAGTCAAAATCTTCCTTGAGACCCATTTTCTTCAGATCTTCTTCACCATACAGATGTGATAGGACAGCCCAGGTGCGACCGAAAACTTCATGGAGGTAGTAATGGTTTTTCTTCACTCCATTATGAGTAGAAGTCATGTTTTGAAGAATAGAACCAAACTGACGCTTAACCCATTTATGGTTTTGATCCACCTTATAGTGAAGACTAAGAAGCAGCTCATGGTCAGTCATCACACGTGGAGCTGTGGCTTGAGGAGTAGACTTGGGTGCATTGGTAGTAGAATCATGAGTGGCAGAGTCATCATTGGTGGAGTAAGATGCAGCTTTGCGAAACTGACCTTCCAATGGACGAATGCCTTCATCAATGACCAAAGGTGCATTGCCCTTTTCATTAGCTGAGGTATAAGTCTGCTTGCGGACTTCAATCGGGGGCAGGTAGCTGAGGTGATTCTGAAAATCAGCCTTGTAGTTGAGTGAAGACCTTGTTCTGAGGAATCTCATAATCCAAGGAGAATAAGGCTTCAACTCAAACGGAGAGAGTGCAACATTTGCCAGAGTCCTCATGAATAAATCGTAATAATTGATAGGAATGCTATGAATGATATTGAATAGCAGATTCTTCATGATGCCAACAATTTCCTCATCAGATGACTCATGGCCTTTGATGAGACTCATTGTCCTCGTCAGAATGTGATAGACTGTTCTGGGCACATAGAGTAAGTCCTTTACGAGGAATTTGGTCCTTGGGGCTTGATCGGGCTTCAGAGGCTTCATTAACACTTGCATGTAATGAGCGGTGAGTTTAGGTTCTTGGTACAGGCAGCAAGCTCCTTCACTGGGTGGACTGATGGGCACGGCGTGAAGCAATTCATAGGTCGGTGCCTTATAATGAGTATTATCGGTCATCCAGTCCAAGACCCAGGTGTTGATGTCTTCAGGATCACCGGTGATGTGCAGTGTCGCATAGAGCTGAAGAATGAGCTCTTCATTCCAATCAACAATGTTAGAGCAAAAGTTGAGGAGGCGTGCTTCATGAAGCACACCGAGCACAAGAGAGAAACAAGGAAATGATTCCATGTCCACATGAGGAATATGCTCATGGTAGAAGATTTTTTCCTTGTTGAAAAGTAGTGAAGAATAGAAGTTGGCCTGGCTTGTAGTCCAGAAACGCTTGCTCCTTAGACGAGCAGAGTCATAAGGGTTGTAGTCAATGAAGAATACATGCTCGCCAAAGAAGTCATCAGCCTTGAATTTTTGTTTCTTTGAGAAGGGATCCTTTGGCTTGGGGTGAGGAGTGTCAGCCAATTGCATCACAACCTTAGGGATCTCGATCTTAGGTTCCACAGGCTGAGGAATTTCAGGAATTTCTTCAGTGGCAGCCTGGGACTTCAATTCTTCATTTACATTTTCATCAGCACTAGTGGCTGGAATTTCTTCATGGATGGACAGAGTTGCACGAGGTTCTTCCGATCCCATTTGAACTTCAGTAGTCACTGCGGACTGAGGAATTTGTTGCAGAGGAATGAACAAAGGAGAATTGGGGTGCTGACTTTCCCAAAAGTCATCATTCAGCACTAGTGTGGTGCATCCAATGTCCACATCGACTTCTTCATCCATTTCTTCAACGATGTCCTCTTCAGCAGTGAACTGAGGCATGGGCTATGAGATAATTGGGGTTGAAGGGTTTTCATCCACTTCAATTTCTTCATCCAAGTGCTTTAACGAACCAGCAGAAGGATTCTCTTCATCGGATTCACTTGGAATCACATAGTCTTCATCAAAAGGAATAAGGTCCTTTAATGGTATGGTTGAGATAGGAACAGCATCAATTGGTTTGTCAAATGAGCTAGTCAATGGCTTCATCTTCTTCCGGGCTGAAGAATCTGATGAAGTTGATGCCTTCCTTTTCTTCACTGCTGCACGCTCTGCAGCCTTGGTCTTCTTCACATCTGATGCAAATGGAAGGATCGGAGTTGGTGTAGGTGCAGGAGGACCAGAGGAATTTGGTTGAATTTCTTCAGGCGCAACTGATGCAGTTGCCCTGACGTCTTCACTTTCTTCAGGCACAACACAAGTGGTTGCCCTGGCCGTTTCTTCAGTGGCTGGAATGCAGTCATCAGCCCTGGAATTAGCATTTTCTTCAGCAGCCTGAGTGTCATTACTGGTGCTGGCATTTTCTTCAGTAGGCTGAGCATATGCTTCAGCCTGAGGAATTTCTTGTTGCGTTGGGGCTGCAACAGTGGAAGTGAACTTTTCAGTCAATTTCACAAACCTGACTTTGGCTCCAAGATAGTCAGCACGGTATGCGTCAAATTCATCATTGAGTTTCTTGATCTCTGATTGAATTGTGAAAAGTTCTTCAGTTGTCATAGAGACAACGGTCTTCTTCAGGAAACACTCCTTCTTTTACTGCGCTTTCTTGATTTGCCTGGCCTTCTCAAACTTCCATTTTTCTTCCTGAAGAAGTGATTCAACATATGACTTTGGCCAGGAGTCAGCTTGAAATCATGCATAGGAGTATTGGGGTCCTTGTGCCATAGATCAATGTACTCAAGGATCAACTTTGGATCCAAAAGCAGAGGCACACTTGTGCCCTTGGTTCTAGCAGCCCTGACTTGCCTATCTCTGATGATTTCTGCAAGTTCATCATCATCAGCTTCGTCTTTATCGGACGGCACTTGGAAGGCGACTTGCCTCTTGTGAGGACTTGGGCGAGAACCTCGTCTAGCAGTGGCCTTTTTCTTCAGCAGAGAGGGGCCTGTTGAGGAATTTGGTGCAACTGAGGAACTAGCAGAAGCTCCTGAGGCAATAGAGATGCCTGTCATTCTTTGGCATGTGGCGAGATGCGCAGGTGCTGAGGATTTGGTCAGAGCATCTGAGGACTTTGACGGAGGAGCTGAGGACTTGGGACCAGCATGAGGAGTTGGCCGTGAGGGCTTTGAAGAGTCTGGCCGTGAGGGCATTGCTGAGGAACTTGGCCGTGAGGGCATTGAGGGTGATGCACTTGGCTTGTGAGTAGGCTTCTTTGGCATGGCCTTCTTTGGCTTGCTTGCAGAGGCCTCAGCAGTGGCAGCAGCAGCAGATTCTTCATTAAATTTCCTCACTGCTTCCTTAGCTACTTTGGCTAGCTTGGCCTGGCGCTTGGCCCATTCATCAGGATAATCCTCACCATGCTTGAGGCTGGTGGGATCTGCTTCTTGGCCAGGTGCCAATGGAGGTGTTGGGCATGGAGGATTGAGAGCGAATTTCTTCATCTACTTGGGAGTAACATATCTGTACTCCCTCCACTCTCTTGCCCATCTCCTCTCAATCTTTTGAATGCGCACCTTGCGCTGATTTTTGTCCTCCTAAGGGGGTGTGCAGTACCCAACATAAATAGCATCAGGGATTTCAAACGTTGTGTTGACCTCAGGCCTCTTTCATCCTTTCTGTGGCTTCTTTCCATCGGCCATTTTCTTCAGATGAGGAATTTGAATAATGGAATTCTCTGATGATGTATGCAACTTCTCTTTGAGGAACGCTGCAAATGATTTAAGTTGATGAGAACCTAGTGATTCAGCAGCTGACATGAGTACATGTGAACAGAGTATAGTTGCGAGGAATATGGAGAGGTCATATGCGTTCTCAGAGGTTTTTCAAAAAGAACAAGTTTGAGAAATTTGACCAGATGAGTCTTGAAAAATTTCACTAAGCGTTCTTTGTCTTAGGTTCTAGAGTTGTATAGGTCGAAAATCCACACAATTGAGGAATCTTGAAGAAAAATATAGCTTAGAGAAATGAATCCAGAACAGATGATATGTGAGGTGTTCAGTGTGTGACGAATTTGAAGAATAAACACCTTTGAAGATTTTGTAGAAATTTGTCAAATCAAGGATGGTAGTAAAAGGAACTTTAATTACCCTGGACGAAGAACATGACGAACTGAGAGGTGTAGATGTGAAGTTCGTCAGTTCAGATCTTCCACGCCCTAACTTGGCAGAGGAAGACAGCTACAGTGGCAGCGGAGTGAAGAAACCCGCAGCCGGCACGAGTACGACAGCGACAAGGTCGAGACAGTGAAGCTCTTCCTCACCGACAAGGATGAAGTAGCGGCGGCGCGGGTTTGAGAAGCTCGAGCTGGAGTGAGAACGAGCGGAGTAAAAGTGAAGTGAGGAAGGGAAGGGGTATTTATAGCCACGGTGAAAAAACTGTTCGCCCGAAGAAATTGGACGAACGTGCCCCTATCCCTTCTCATTCGCTTTACATGTGTCACCCACATACTGAGAAGTGGAGATCGTGTGGGATCGTGGGTGAATAGATAAGTGTCGTCATGGGATATGGAACGGTTTGAGCGGCAAAGCCGAAAATTTAGATAGGATAAGTTAAAATTTCTGTTCGCAAATTCTTCAGCTGACAAGGACACAATGAAGATTTTGAACGAGTTTCAAATAGAACGCACATGAAGAATTTGTGAATAGATTGGGTTGAGTGTAGCATAGAGGGGGAAGGGTCCGATCACATTCACTTAGCAGAAAAGACAATATGAAGAAATAGCTATAAGTGAATGATGCAGAGGACAATATAAACACTATTCTGATCACAGGATCAGAATAATATTCTGATCACAACCTCATATGCGCCGCTAGTAGTACGTTGAACTTCCCTATGAACTAGGTTGAACTTCCGCCAACATTGCCCAAATGGGGCTTGCGATATACCGTTGGAAAGCTATGGACACCAATATCATGACCCAACTTAAATTTTTGGCAAAATATAAGCGGTTTAAGAGCAGTTTTGAAAACCGTTTTTTCTTTGCACAAAAAACGTGAATCGTATTTTCGATCACATTTCTAAACCATTTATCGAAATGAGGCATATAATATGGCGTTGGAAAGCTGCTGCAAAACCGCTCCTTCCACATGTTGAAAGTTTTCTCTAATTCCCTATGGTTAAAGAGTAATTTGAAAAAATGTAAAATTTCGTAAACCGTACAACTGAGTTCGTTTTTTCGATGTCATTTCTAAACGGTTAATCTGGAGGCATATGATACGGCGTTGGAAAGCTTATGAAAATGCGCTACTTTTTCATCTTGAAAGGTTTTTTCTAATTTTGAATGGTTTAAGAGTAATTTAGAAAATGGTCCAAGTCCTACCGAGTTCGTATTTTTGAGCTAATTTTTTAACTGTGCGTCGAAATGCAGCAAATGATATGGCGTTGGAAAGCTTGAACAAATGCGTAACTTTTTGGTGTGTATTGTTTCTCCCAATTCTTTATGGTTTTAAGCTAGTTTCAAAAATGGCGAAAAACGTATTTTCGCCGTAATTTCTACAAACTTTATCGGAATGGGGCAAATAATATACCGCTGAAAAGCTACGGAAAATGCGAAACTTTTTCATGTTTATGGTTTTCACTGATTCCTAGCCGTTTTCAAGTAATTTCAAAAACGGCTAGATCATTCGTTTTGTCTTTATCGCGAAACTGATTCGTCAAAATGCATCGCGTGAAGTACCTGAACTTCTCAGTATGAAACCTTGAACTTCACTCTGTTTTTCACGTGCTTTTTTTGCCCGTGGCTCTCCATCCACGCACCGGAACACTCACCGGAATTGAGCAAGCGATATACCGATGGAAAGCTGTTGTAGACACGCAACTTTCCCGTGTTGATCACTTTTTCATACTCACAACAGTTTTATAAGTTTTTCATGTGAAATTCATTCAGTGTAGTAGTTGAACTTCCTGTTGTTTTTAGTTGAACTTCTGTGACGTACCGCTTGTAATTTTTTCATCCATTCGTTAGTGTCACACAAATGGTATTCCTTTTGTACAAATCTCTCTCACAATAATTTTTTGAACTTTCTCCGACAAAGGACTTGAACTTACACAAATGATTTCCTACTGTTTTGAAGTAATTAGAAAATGACGAGATCATGATTCCTGCCGTCATCACGAATGGAAATACACCGCGTGAAGTAGTTGAACTTCTCGTGCATGTCTGTTCGAACTTCACACTGTTTTTAATGTGTTGTTTTTTTGCACTCCGTGAAGTAGTTGAACTTCTAGGACGTGTCTGTTCGAACTTCACTCTGTTTTTGACGTGCTGATTTTTTACATGGTGTTTTTTGAACTACGTGAAGTAGTTGAACTTCTGGGGCATCTCTGTTTGAACTTCACCCTGTTTCACTTTTTTTGTATTTTTTCTTATATGAAATACACACCATGTAGTACGTGAACTTCCGGTTGTCATCACTTTGAACTTCTCTTTGGTTTGAGAGAATTATTTTAAAACACAAAAAATAACATATTTTTTATGTATTTTGGACATCTAAATACGCGGTGAACCTCTTTCAGAAGAATTTTTCAACTTTTCCTCGCCGAGCACTTGAACTTCTAGCAACCATTTTTTCGTTTATGAGTTGTTTTTAACAGTGCAAAAATGGTGTTGTGTTTTTTATTTTTTGAATACGTAAATCCTAGGTTTTAATAAACTCCAAACTTCTCTGTTATTTTAATTTGAACTTCACCTTTTTATATTTTTGAGTAAAGAATTGTATTCGATTTTTATACGGAAAAAACCTTTTAAACTTTTATTTTTCTATTTTTGTAAATTGGACTTCTTATTTTATTTCATTTAGTAATGAAAAAAATCCCAGTTTTGTATAAATATTGAACCGGTCCATTATTGAAATTTGAACTTCTAGAGTTTTTTGTTTCTTAAACAATGAAAATCCTTTTTCGTGAATTTTTAAATTCTCTATTTTAAAAAATTGAACTTCTCGTTTTTTTTTATTTTTGAACTTGTTTTTCATTCATTAATTATGAGAAAAATATGAATTTTGTATAAACATCCAACTACTCCTTTTTTAAAATTTGGACTTCTTGGTTTTATTTATTTTAGTAACGGCAAAAATCCTAGTTTTTTTGTAAACTAGTTTTACTATATTTGAATGTGTGCCTTTTATATTCGACCTCCTCACATCATTTACATGTAAATGGTATTTTCTGTCGCGTGAATTTATATGAACTTCTAGGTAAAACAAAATGAAGAAAGAGTAGCATTTTTTTAGAAAGTGATTTGCTGCCTGTGTTACTATTGAATTTTTTCAGAGAAAATAATTTGCAATCTGCAACCTCTGTATCCATCTTCCTTCACAAACTCACATGTTTGAACTGCTGCATCCGGACGCCATAGGGCCAAACAAGAACCGTGTGCACGAGACAGGGGACAGGGGACGGAGCATCGGGATCGAGGCGATGCTCATCGCGGGGACATCATCTGGAGGAGTAGCTGGGCGCAGCGAGGGGAGACTGGGCGGCATGGGTCCATCATGGTGGGATCCAGCACCGCATAGGTCCATCAAGGTGGCAGCTGACGGCGGGATCCGATGCGAGAGCGGCCGCCGGAGGCATGGGAGGGAAGAAGGTCACGGTGGTGGGTGGAAGAAGTTCGCGGCAGCAGGTGGACGAAGGACGCACGGTGGGAGGATCCCGGTGGTAGTCGCGCGGCAGCAGGATCCCGATGATGGGAGGTGGGGCGGTGGCGGTTGCAGTGGTGCGATCCTCACCATGGGACGATGCGTGCGACACGATCCCCATCGTGGGACAGTGACGGCGGTGCGATCCGAGGCGAGGGACGGCTCCGACGCCGGTTGGTAGAGGTGGGCGGCGCACCGGTGCAAGGGGCGGCGGCGGAAGGTTGGGTCAACGGCGCCTCGAGGCAGGGGAAGCAGGGGGCGGCGACGCCTGGATGCAGGGGAAGCGGGGGCGGCGACGCCTGGATGCAGGGGAAGCGGGGACGACGGCGCCGGGATGCAGGGGAAGCGGGGGACGATGGCGCCGGGAGGTAGGGGCGGGGGGCGGCGGTGCCTAGATGCAGGGGAAGCGGGGGACGACGGCACCGGGAGGCAGGGGCGGGGGTCGGCGGTGGCGGGAGGCAGGGGAAGCGGGGGGCAGCGGCACCGGGTGAGCGAAGAGCGGGGGAGAGATCGGGGGAGGTTGGGGATCGAGGGAAAGTGGTGGAAGAGTGGGTGTTTTTTTTCCTGCGCGATTTCAGGGAGTTCGGGAAAGTCCACCGGGCCCTATATAGGGGTGTGACGTGATCCAAATAGTTATTCTAATCCTGGGATTAGAATAGTGCTACTCTCTCTCTCTCTCTCTCTCTATATATATATATATATATATATATATATATACTAGCACAAATGCCCGTGCATTGCATCGGGTGAAAAAAGACCACACTTTCCTAACCCAATTGCTCAAGACCCCCTCTCATTCCATGACACACCGCCAGGCATGATGACATGAACAAACTCTGTGAAATCCTCCATCCTGCCATAAAAATATGTACTGCAGAAAAATATAAACGTATTTCAGAAGTGTACTAAAGGTGTGTGGAATTTAAATCATAGAGACATCTACCTGGTTGTGAGTACCTTTTCATGCCTTTGTTGGAGTTGCTTAGTGATGCCCAAAACATATCGCATGATACCGTAAATAGTAAAGTCCATTTAGTACAATGTTTTTTGCTTCACTACGGAGGTAACACGAATTTTCATGAAGCAATGTTGGCTAGGTTTAGGGACTGTGTAGCATAGCACTATTCGTGCCCAACAATCAAGCACCTATTTTTAACCGGTACTATCTTTTTCATTATAATTCTCAAAAATTTATTGTACATGAACAATAAATAAATAATTTCTTTATTATGACTTAGGCATAGTATTTTCTAACATAATTTTTCCCGGTGATTATAAACAATAAATAAATAATTCTAATATAATTTTCTCTCGAGTTATGGACAGGGTAAAACTTCGTTCATGGGATTATAGCTAGGGCAGAGGATGAAATTTTTTTGACGTGGAGACTTTTGATTGATTTCTAGCTGGTTTACTTCTTTAATATCAATCCCAGAAATCTCTCCCTTTTCTTCTTTATTATCAATTCCCGGAATCCCTCCTTTCCTTCTTTGTTCTCTCCATTCTTCCATATTAGGACACTTTCTTCTTATTACGGGACGTCTTGCTTCCCACTTTTTTCCCGGAATCCCTCTTTCCTTGTTATTACAGGACATCTTCCCACCTTTTTTTTGCTTTCAATCCCAAATATCGCAATTGCATTTTGTTTCCAAGGTTCCCAAACGTAGCCATGTGCACATTGTTAGAAAATGGAGGAGCTAAATAACAATTGTAAGTTGAGCTAGGACAAGCTATACACTACATGATGGAATCACGTGGCTTAATCATGTTCTGAGGAAAGAGGATCATCATATTGAAGAACAAAGTTACTTAATTAATCACTATATCAAAGGAAAATGATCTGAAGGGAAAATGACAACAATGTCATCGCTGAAATGAACAAGGTCATCCCATTACAGGCGGTGTCAGGTGAGTTTAGAGGTTGAACACATGGTGGAGTCAACTTTACATGGAGATGTTTGCTGCAAGGAGCTAAGGCTACATTTATAACTTGCAAACCCCTTGAATAGCACATCATTTCTCTGAACACCTGCAAAGTCTGCACCATCTACAAAAGGGTATAAAATATCTTACTATTAGTTTAATTAGTAATCAGATGATAATAATATGACACAACAGCAGATTTAGTTTACAATCTTATCTTATGGAAGTATTAGTAAGAGAACAACAGAGTTGACACTGGAGTTGGGACTATGAACTATCTGCCACTGCAAGCTGACCACAACACACACATTACCATCGTGCACTAAGGAGGAGGGCCTGGTCTAGATGAATTCTTTTTTTGTCATACTAACAACAGAAGAACAATGACAACAATATCTATAGGATGGTACGTACTTGTCCATTGGCACATTTAACCGGATCATGAAGATGTGATAACTTGTTACTTGGCCTAGGCGCTTACCTGGCCGTGGGGAGTGTAGCGATGTAGCCAGCGTCGATCGGGCAGGGCAAGGCAGCGCAATCCTGGTGGGGGCAGTGCAAGGCGTCCATGCTATGCAGAAAAGATAACATCAAAATCAACTTGCTCTTGTCTATCCAAAAACTCAGGTTTGTGTAATC
Source organism: Triticum aestivum (assembly GCF_018294505.1). Taxonomy (NCBI): domain Eukaryota; kingdom Viridiplantae; phylum Streptophyta; class Magnoliopsida; order Poales; family Poaceae; genus Triticum; species Triticum aestivum. Next base: position 241,414,121 of record NC_057800.1, read on the forward strand.
TATGTTTTCAGATAACCTTAATAAGTTGTTCTAAGTAACACGCTTCCTAAAATATCAAACTCATAATCTAAGGTGATGGCAAAGCATTATAGTCAGGGTACAAATCCTTGGATGCCATCATAATTTATTGTCAGTTATCATAATAGACTGATAGTTACAGAGGATGCACACATGCAGACTACAATAATCCTTTGGTTCTTGTACAAATTGCGTGGGATATCAGACATACTAAACAATAGGCCTGTCAAATTGAAAATTAAGCCAGAGGTTGCCAAATACAACCGGGCTTGTCAAATAAATATGTGAAATCAACTCGTAAGCTCATGATATTTTTCAATCAAATACAAACAACAGAATTATTTTAGCTGGGCTAACAGATGAACAAGATAGATAACAGAGAATAAGCTGACAGGCCATGCATCACAAATTTGATCAAAATTCCACAAATTTCATAAGCAGTATATACAGCCGGTGGGAATAAATACTAATCGGAGTTGTACATCGGAATCACAGCTGGAACCTACCTGTGTTTCAGTTCTGAAAATTGTAGCCTATGTATCATAAAACTGTTTTATTCTGCACAGGGGACCAAACCGTGTACCCCCATCCACCCCTTGTTCAAAGATTTTCTGCTCTTTTAAGTCCTGGATAGCAAGAAAGAAGACTATTGGAGATGTTTGAGCTGATCTCATACTTGAAGCATGAATGCCAACTATCATGGCATCGTTTTATACATTAGAACATCTGGAAGAAAACACGAACGATTGTCCTATTCATAAATTTTCATAAATGCAGGATCAATAAAATCAAGTTTGTAGTAACCTTTTCAAAATGCAGTTTTTGATGTTCCATGTTATTTTGCAGGGTAGAAATCACCCGAGATGAACGACATACCAGATCAAAGAGGAGTGTTGCTGGCAAGTTCCTTTGACCTACTTGATCTAGATCATCGGCTCAATCCTGGTGATAATCCATGATGTGCTCTTGGGAAAGAGAAAACAAGAAGAGGGCTGCTGCCCCTCGCCAAGTGGGAGGCTAGATGATCCACTGAGCCATCTGCTTTTTTCCTTCTCAACATCAAACTTGGGCTTCCATGTCTTCTCCAGGATAGAGGTGGCTACCTTCTAATCATCGGCAAAAACAATATTGCCATAAATGATGCCATCATGCATTGTCCAGATCTCAATTCCAATAGCAGCAATTGGATCAAAGTCAGGCTTGTCAAGCTCAAAGTACTCGGGGTTGGGGATATCTTGGGGCATCTAGATTCCCTTGTAGCTGGGGTTGGCAATCAGGGGCGCATGCCACTTTCCTTTGTAGGAAGGATTCTGCTTCATCGGACTCTTCCATTCACCACAACCAGGTGCCTCTTCACACTTGGGGAGTTGGGGTTGTCAATCTTCGGTGCTTCCCATTCGCCATCCTCCTCCTCATCCCACGACATAGGCAACCTCGATGGCCTATAGCTCCACCTCGGCCACTGAGCGGAGGCAGAGGGAAGGACGAACACGTCAAGGAGCAGCAAGAAATCAAAATCAAAGCGGGCCAAATTGGCGGAGGGAGGCGGGCGGGCGCAAATCTCGTGGCTTGGCGGCTCAGCTTGTCTTGTGCGCCGGCCTTGGCCTCGTCGTCCGTTGCCGCCGCCTCGTCGTCCTCGGTCAGGCTGGCGACGCCCTCGCTACTATCGTCATCGGCCGCGGGCTTCTCGTTCGGCGGCGCCGCCGGGGCCTTCCTCGGCCGGCGCCGGCCTCACAAGGGGATCTCCGCCTGCGCCTCCTGCTGCTGGCAGCGGCAGCGGTTGCTGGCCCGCACGATGGACAGAAGGTCCACAAGAGCTCTCCGAACTCTCCTCCCGTGCGCATCCTCTCCCAGCTGCCGCGGCCGCCATGGATCTCGGCGAGCGAGCGAGGACTTGGGTGGGCTTCTGCGGACGATGGGAGAGCAGGGGAGGAGGCGGAGGTTTGGTTGTTTTAACGAAACGTTTTTCAGATTAGCCACTTTAAAAAAGGAGTGCAGGTTTAATATTAGAAACTACGGGGTCTCTTTTGTAAAAAGTGCGCAACGGTGAACCCAGAGACTCAATCCGTGCTTTATTCTTAGGGAGATATATATATATACATATATATATATATATACATATATATATATATAGCCAATGAAGAAAAACGACGGAAATGGTGAAGATAATGCAATTGAGAAACAACTGAGGAATTTCAAAGAACTGAGGAAAAACTCAATTGAAGATTTTCAACATTTTGTGGTGGCCTGACACTGTATAAGAATGATGATTTCAGACATCGTGTACAATTGTCATAGGGTTCTGAGAATCCAATTGTTCGTTAATTTCTTCATAGTTAGAGTGTTATTCTTCATTGATTGAAGAAAAACGTTTCTTCATGTGCTGCACATCTAAGTCATCAATTTTGCATAAGTGTTAGGATGAGTGTCCTTTTCAAAGAACATTCGAAGATTCTAGGATATTTATCTCACACCGCAACTTGCTAAATCTCTTCTCATCCAAGGGCTTAGTGAAGATATCGGCTAGCTGTTCTTCAATCTTCACATGCTCAATAGAGATGTCTCCCTTCAACACATGATCACGAAGAAAATGATGACGAATCTGAATGTGCTTTGTCTTCGACTGCTGAACTGGGTTATGAGCAATCTTGATGGCACTCTCATTGTCACAGTAGAGTGGCACATTCTTCACATTGACACCATAGTCCTTGAGAGTTTGCTTCATCCATAGTAGTTGAGCACAACAAGAAACAGCAGCAATGTACTTAGCTTCAACAGTAGACAGTGATACGCAGTTCTGTTTCTTCGAGGACCAACAGACCAAGGATCGTCCGAGGAAATGGCATGTGCCAGATGTTGACTTGCGGTCAACACAATCACGAGCATAGTCAGAGTCAGAAATCCAATGAGATCAAAAGCCGAGCCCTTGGGGTACCACAATCCAAGTGTTGGTGTGTGAGTTAGATATGGAAGAATATGCTTCACAGCCTTATGGTGTGATTCCTTCAGTGTAGCTTGAAATCGGGCACACATGCAAACACTAAGCATAATATCTGGCCTAGATGCACATAAGTATAATAAAGAACCAATCATTGAGCGGTATAGCTTTTGATCGAAGTCAATACCATTTTCATCAGTGCATAGATGACCATTATTGGGCATAGGGATATACTCCTTTGCAATCTTGCATGCCGAATTTCCTCAGTACATCCTTGAGGTATTTCTCCTAAGATATGAATATGCCATTGTGTTGTTGGCGAATTTGAAGACCTAAGAAGAATTTCAATTCTCCCATCATAGACATTTCATATTCCTCCCTCATCATATAACCAAATTCATCAATATAACATTGGTCAGTACAGCGAAAGATAATATCATCAACATATATTTGGCACACAAACAATTCACCATCATAATATTTAGTGAAAAGAGTTGGGTCAAGTGAACCGGGTTTGAAGCCTTTAGTCATGAGGAATTCCTTCAAAGTATGACACCACGCCCGTGGAGCCTGCTTGAGGCCATATAGGGCTTTATTGAGTCTGAAGACTTTGTCATGATGCTTTGGATCTTCAAAACCTGGGGGTTGATCAACATATACTTCTTCCTCAAGCTTACCATTGAGGAATGAACTTTTCACATCCATTTGATATACAATGATATCATGATGGTTAGCATAAGCAAGTAATATGCGAATAGCTTCAAGTCTAGCAACAGGTGCAAAAGTTTCATCGAAATCAATTTCTTCAACCTGTGTGTAGCCTTGAGCTACAAGTTGTGCCTTATTCCTCACCACAAGGCCATTTTCATCTTGCTTGTTGCGGTAGATCCACTTTGTGCCGATGATATTGTGCTTGCGAGGATCTGGACATTTGACCAGTTCCCTGACGTTGTTGAGCTCGAATTGATGTGATTCCTCTTGCATAGCTTGAATCCACTCAGGCTCCAGAAATGCTTCATCTACCTTACTGGGTTCTGTGATAGAGACGAAAGCAAAGTGCCCACAAAAGTTAGATAAATGTGAAGCTCTTGAGCGTGTGAGAGGACCTGGAATGTTGATGTTGCTGATGATTTTCTCAATTTGCACTTCATTTGCAATGCGAGGGTGAGTGGGCTGTCGTTGAGGAATTTGATAAATATTTTTGTCAGGACCCCGATTCCAAGTCACATCGATCTAGTCGGTAACACCTCATATCACTTTCCGGCCTCACGCACGGTATTCCCACGGGTGTCGCCTTACCATGGCCCGGGACCGTTTGTGCCTTTTGGCTCACGTATATGATAGTGTCGCTAGCATCAATATGATAGAGAACCCGGGCTGAAATGACTAGTCATGACCCCAGGGTGCTACTAACTTACGGGGCCAGGCATACATGAATCAACATCGAGCATGTCGGTCAGTACCGTGCGAATCCGGGCTGTAGCACTGGGCTAACAGGACTCCCGTGAACCGGGCTGTAGCAGGCTAGGCAGGACTCCGGATGTCACTGCGTGACATTTCCCCGAAGGGACAGACACAAGAACGAAGTGAATCACATGCCGGCCAGTCAAGTGTTCCAGAGTAGTAGTGCTGGGCTAGCAGGACTCCGATGAACTGGGCTGTAGAGGACTACTATGGCTCATGGAAGCACAAGACTACATTTCCCCATAAGAGATTTTACCAAGGATAAACAACTAGGTTGTCGGATCCCACACATACCAAGCATTTCAATTATACACACAATATGCTCAATATGTGCAATACAACATGGCATCACAACAAGACTCTACGACTCAGAGTATTTATTCATTAGGCTCCAAAGATCCAGATGATACAAACATGGGTCTCATGACCCAACATTCAGAGCATACAAGTCAAAGCACATGTGGAAGCTTAACATGTTTGAGTATAGACATCTACAAATGGAAAAGGCTGAGAAGCCTGACTATCTACCAGATCCTGCCGAGGGCACATGATCGTAGATGAGGTATCAAGCTAAACGTTGAAGTCCACGTGGAACTACTAGCGAGACTGAAGTCTCTCTGCAAAACATAAAATAAGAAAACGTGAGTACAAATGTACCCAGCAAGACTTACATCAGAACTATCTACATATGCATCGGTATCAACAAAGTGGTGGTGGAGTTTGACTGCAGCAAGCCAGCTTTGACTCGGTGGCTATCCTGAACTACGATTGCAAGTAACTCTTTTGAGGTGGCGCACACGAGTCCACATATTCACCATATCAATACTCCACTATGGATCCGCTCCCGTCTCCCTACGAGAACGCCATCCATAGCACTCATGCTTATCTTGTGCTTTTTAGAGTATTCACTTTCACTTGTCTATGAACTATGCAAGGGGTCCAAGTTTCCATATTCGAGGAATCCGGCTATTCGAATAGATAATGATAACCCTGCAGTGGTGTACTTCTTCACACATGCTCTCGCCACTTACCACCATGTACACGTCGTGTACCTCGGCAACCTTCAAGTGGAAGCCTGGCGAGGGAGTCGGCCACGACCTAACTAACCACACAAGTCTCTCGTCCAGGTTTATCACCTATTTAGGTTCCATCCACAAGGAGAACCGGCCGGGGTGTCGCTCACGGCCCCAAACAATGTGTGCAGGGTTCCCAAGCCCACCATCTGGGTGCCACTTGGTACACCGTGCCACTGTGCCTAGTCTGTCCCAAGCCCACCTATACCGGGTGCCACTTGGTAGACTACTAACACTACCTACAAACACCAGAAACTAGTTGCAACTCCTGGACAGAGATCGAGTTGATTAATAAGCCGAGAGGGGCCGAGTTACCGGAACCCAATGTGTGGTAGTAACTGTTCATGGATCACAAACACAGAACTCAGTTCCTGAGGACGGCTGCAATGAGACAACCCACCATGTACTCCTACATGGCCTCTCACCGCTACCTTTACCAAATCGTGTTCACACACTTAGCTCTCAACAGTAGGACATGTTCACCACGTTCCAATTCATTCTCGATGAATCAGACCTGACCCAACTCTAAGCAGTAGCAGGCATGACAACAAGCATGAATGATTAGGCACATCAAGGCTCAAACAACTCATTTTCATGCTAGTGGGTTTCATCTATTTACTGTGGCAATGACAAGTCATCAAAGGAAAGGGGTTCAACTACTGTAGCATGTAATAGTTGAATCGTTGTTGTCATAATGCAGTAAAAGAGAGCAGGTGCGAGAGAGTGGGATTGTGTGGGAATGAACAAGGGGTTTTTGCTTGCTTGGCACTTCTGAAGATAGTATAGCTCTTCATCGGTGTCATCGGACTCATCGTCGGAACATACGTCTACTGAGGGGGAACAATCACCGACTAGCAAAGAAGGAACACAATCAATGAAATGCACATTCACATGAATGACATGTCATGTTAAGGTACTGAATTCACCTAATGCAATATCTAGCCAAGTTAATTGAAGTGGAACTCAAACAAGATCAAATTCCAACTCCAAATGTTATTTCATAAATTGCCTTAATCATCATTTGTCCTATTCAGTGAGGTTAACTTGTTCCAACATGCATGATCATGGCATAAACAGATTCTTCATATTTTTCTGATCATTTTTCATATATAACTTATTTCATTCTGAGCTGCGGTTGAATTTCTATGATTTTTGGAAGTTCAAAACATTTTCTGGATTTTCTGGTTATTTAGAATTAAACAAAATCCAGTAAATGATTTAATGCGTCAGCATGACATCACGCTAACGTCAGCGGTCAACGAAGTGGTCCGGGTCAAACCTGACCAGTGGGGCCCACTGGTCAGCGACCCAGTGGTTAACAAAGCTAGTTAGTGGTTAAACCCCATGTCATAGACTCAGGGGGTCAAACCCCAGTCAAACGGGGTCAACCCCACCGGAGTTGACCCGCGGCTCGTTGCCGGCGAGGCCAGAGATGGCGCAGGGCTTCGGAAATCGCCCACAGGTGTTGGTTTTGGGTGTGGAGAGGCTCTACAAAGAGCTACTGCTCGCGCGCAGCTGATGGAGCAGACGGTGGGAGCTGGGGTGGCCGGAGACGACCGCGGCGGCCGGAGTTCGGGCGAGGTCGGGTTCGAAGCTGCAGTGGGCGTGGCGATGCGGGCGTAGCACCTATGGCCTCTACGAGGTGCGGTGAGCACGTGGGTGTGCTCGGTTGGGGGCTACGGTGACTGTGGCCACGGCAGCAAGGGGCTCAGGTGGTGGCGCGATTCGAGCGCCGGCAAAGCGGCGGCTATGTCGAGGAAAAGAGCACGGGAGAGAGGGGAAAGAGGCAGGGGCTCACGGCGGTTCGGATGAAGAAGACGGTGAGCTCGGGGGCAGCCTGACGGCGACGTACGGGCGACGGCGATCTCGGTCAACCCGAGGTTGAAGACGATGGCATGGAGGTGATGCAGGGTGTCCGTGCTCGGTTCCTTCGTCTTGGGGAGGTGGAGCTCAACGGAGGTGCTGGTGGACACGACAGATGGGTGAGGAGATCGCTGTGGCCGCGGCAGCGGCGAGCGGCGGCGATGGTGGCGTTCGATGGTGCTGCGCAGAGAGAGCGGAGGAGGGGGATGGACACGGGGAGAGTGAGAGAGGGGCCAGGGGGTCTGCGTGGCAGCGTTGGAGGCACCCAGGGCGTCGGGGACGCAGGCAGTCAGGCAGGAGGTGGCACGGGCGCGTGCCGGCGTGCGGTGAACACACGCCTCGCGTCCTTCTGGCGCGAGGTGGCACTACAAAAAAATACATTTCCGTGATGATACGTGTTTGTCACAGTAGGTCGCGTTTTTTGTCATGCATGTACATCCATGACAAATTTATGACAGAATCAAGATAGTCATACCTGTGCTGTCGTAGAAGTGTTCCATGACATTACCAAAATTATCATCACGGAAGTGTCCACTTCCATGATGATAAATCGCGCGTCACAGAAGTGCTTTCATCAAGGGTGATTGACACGTGGCATCCACCGTAACGGAATGCCGTTAAGCTATCGGGTCGGGTTTTGGATCCGATAACCCGTTAACAGCCCCGATCAATGGGGATTTCCACGTGTAAAATCATCATTGGCTAGAGGAAACACGTGTCGGCTCATCGTTGGGACAGATGTCATCCACTCATTGGGCAGGAGGCGCCTATGATAGGTCGACATGTGGCACGGCCCAATAGTGGCCCATTCCGGTGAAAAAGGCCGGCCCAGTAAAAATTAGCAGGCAGGCCCATATAAGGCCTACTTGTGTCAGGTCCATTTAATCCCACGGCCCATACGAGATGTGCCAATTCGGCCCGTTAAAGATTTGACACCATTGCAGCCCATCGTCAGTTCGAGCCCGTTAATAGCCCGCTATATATTTGGGCTCAATATCGGCCCGGTGAGATTTCGGGCTGTTAACGGTCCATTTAATGGATGGGCCAATTTTCAGGATGTACATCTTTCGGCCTTTTAGTGACCCATTTAAATGTTGGGCTAATTTCCGGCCCGATGTGCCTTTCAGCCTGTTGACGGCCCATAAATCTGATGGGCCATTTGTAGTCGGACCTGAGTTTCGGCCTTTTAGCAGCCCATTTAAGTGTTGGGCCCATTTCTGGCCCGGTGTCACTTTCAGCCTGTTAATGGCCCATAAATCGGTTGGGCCAATTGTACTCGAACCTGAGTTTTGGCCTTTTAGCGACCCATTTAAGTGTTGGGCCAATTCCTGGCTCTGTGTGCCTTTCGGCCTATCAACGGACCATAAATGAGTTGGGCCATTTGTAGTCGGACCTTAGTTTTGGCCTCTTAACGGCCCATGCCCTTCATGGTCCAATACCAGCCCGGTTTCTCTTTCAGCCCGCTAAAGGCCCACAACACAGTTGGGCTGTTTACAATACGACCTGACTTTCGGCCTCTTAGCAGCCCATGCTCTTCATGGTCCAATACAAACCGCTGTCTCTTTCGGCCTGCTAAAGGCCTACAGTATAGTTGGGCCATATGTAGCCCAAACTTAGTAACGACCTATTAACGGCCTGTGAAATAAATTAGGGCCACCTATTGCCCGCTTCAATGTCGGCCTGTTAACGACCCGGGAGGTAAGAGGGCCGACCATCAACTTTCGGCCTAGTAACGGCCCATTAACTTAATGGGCCCACTAAAGTTCGTTCATGTCTTTAGGCCAAATTAGATAATTTGAGCCCATTACGACGAGCAAAGGTACGGCATACAGGGAATAACATTGCATATCCAGAATATATTACAGGAAATTACATCCACTTGGCAATCAAAGATTGATGCCAGTGCAAATAAATGAGCAGAACCTAACCATCTACAACGTCACAATCTGCAACCTCAGCACAGATGACGCCCATAAGCATGTGGGCAAGTTCTTGTTGCTTTGCCACACTGTCTCTGAAAACATTGATCAGTTGTTGTGTTGCACGACTCTGCACCTCTAATTCATCCACCATTTCCATCATTGCTTCAGCCATTAATTGGTCCACAAACATACATTTATTCTGTTGCATTCGAGACAGAGGATACTGAACAGATTCAGATGGCGATTTTGGTAGGCTTGTGTCGGATTTCGGGTTCTGGCAGACCCTTGAGGTTCAAACACTAGGGTGCGCGCGGAGATCTCTCCCCTACGGATCTACGTCCAATCTCCTCGCGTGATTTGAGCTAGAAAACAACGAACAACACAAGGGACACAAGGTTTATACTGGTTCGGGCCACCGTTGTGGTGTAATACCCTACTCAAGTGTGTGGTGTGGTGGATTGCCTCGGATGCTGATGGTGAACAGTAAAAGGGAAGAACAGCCTCGCGAGAGGTGTTCTTGAGCTGGTGCGGTGAACTGCTAGGGTGAGTTTAGTCGCCTCTTTCTCTCTTTGCTAGGGTTCTATCAGATTTCTAGATGTTCTTCTCTCTCGATGTCCTTCCGGGGTGTCTCTCTCTCTCTCTCTCTGGGTGTCCCTCTACTTGTGATGGCTAGCTCTATTTATGGAGGCCCTGGGCCTCTCCCCAAATAATGAGCAGGAAGGGCGCCAACAATTGGCCATTTTGAAGGGGAACATCTAGTACAAGTTATCCTGACCAAAGTTGGTCTTCGGCTGCCAAAAGCACTGGTGATGACGCCGTCTTGGGCTCCAGGGTGACCTCCGTCCTGCCGCTCTGCTGGTCTTGGTCTCATTGCACCGGAATGGTAACCTTTGCCCGGTGCCTTGGCCTGTGCTTGCCCCCTTTGCACCAAAGGGGAAACAAGGACACTGCGCAGGCTGGCACCCGCCTGGCGCCCTCCTGGTCTCGATCGTCATGGCTTGTGTCACGGGCTCCTCGTGAGGTATCCCTGCCTTGATCTCTCCGCCTCCTCACGAGCCTGCCTGATGAGGCTGCCTCTGAGGAAGCTTCCAGTTGTCCGCCCCTTGAGGCTTGGCTCCTCGCGAGGGTCTTGAGCTTGAGTTGATGAAGATGGGTCGCGTTGGGCCCCCACTTGAGCCACGCCGTAGGCCGCAGGCAGGCAAGTCTGGGGACCCCCGTTGCTAGAACGCCGACAGTATCCCCCGGGCCCAAGGCGCGCCTGGGCTTGGCCTAGCAGGGAAGGGAAGGGGCAAGCACGAAGCACGGCGGGCCCCAATAGCCTGCAGCCTTGGGCGCCGCGTGGCGATTGATTGGACGTGGGCGTATGCGCTTCCCCACGTCACCTTGTTACGCGCCCGGCTAAGCGGACCCGTAGCGCGCCCGGCTAAGCGGACCTTTCCTTCTTCTTTGAGCTCCAGCCTCCGCCGCCAATCTGGCTCGAGTTCTTCCTCCTCTTCACCCTATGGCACCGACGAAGAAAGGAAGGGGAAAGAAGCCCGTGCCTTCGCCCCGCACACCTCCAGCGGCGACACCCGCCATCGGCCTGTCGATCATACTCAATCCAGAATCTTTGGACAAGGTCCGCTCCGCCCTTGCAACTATCTTCAACAAGTGCGGCAGGACCACGGCCTGGCCTGCGTCCCATGCCTCCCTTGATAGGATCATCACGGAGGTCTGATTCTTCGCCGATGCCCTATGGGCGGGTCTGGTTCCCCCCTTTTCCGCCTTCTTCAATGCAGTGCTCTCCCATTATCAGATCCGTATGATGCACCTCGGGCCGGAGTACATTACCCTTCTGGCTATCTTTGCTTTTGTTTGCGAGGCGATGATAGGCATTCCTCCCTCCGTTGCCCTGTTGCGCCACTTCTTTTCCTTGTGCCTGAGCGACCCCACTCAGTGCTCAGGGTGCGTGAGCTTCTTTGCCATGCCAGAGATGGCCGCTTCAGGGATCGACTTCAGCCTTCCTTGTCCTGAGGCCAGGTTTAGAGAGGGGTGGCTGTACGTGGATGTCGGAGTGCCCAATCCTCTGCTCTCCCACCCGACCTCGCCTGCTATTCCCCATGCGGGTTGGGATCATGAGGTGCTCGCGAGCCCTCGGCTTGCCTTCGCCTACCGCCGCTTCCAAAGTTTGAGGGCGCTCAATGTGACAGCGCCCAAGGTGGTGAAGGAGTTCATCCAATGTCGCATTGCTCCTCTTCAGCGCCACTCTCGCCGGATGTGGGACTTTGCGGGGCATAGTGACTGCATGCGGCTTCAAGAGGAGGACCTGGCGCCTGAAGTGCTGCGGACGGTGCTCAGGGTCTTGACTGGCGATCCTTCCCCAGGCAGCCTTCGGAGTAATGGTGTCCTCTTGTATCTTTGCTCCGACAGGGCCGATTTTGTGAGGCAGATGCCCGGCTTCGACGAGTGGGGACTGTGCCCGGCTGACTTCACGGGGCCCCGCGAGAACCCAGCCGCCGTGGTTGCTTCTCCTGCCGCCCACAGCGGTCCTTCCTCGGGCGATAGGGCGGGGAGATGAGAACCGACGAGAGTTGAGGCGCCCGATGTCGAGGTGCTGATGCCGCGAGAAGCCTCGAAGGCGGTGTCTCCCAAGGCCCGCCCTGGAGCGGCGACAGGTGCGGAGTCGCGGCCTATGGTTCCTGAGGCCGGGGCTTCCGAGCCCCCAGCCGTTCCTCGCGAGGCGACGCCTGACGGTGCCCCCCCATGCTGACTCTTCCAACGTTGATCATCTTGTCACTTTTTCCGCACCAGAGGCCGACCCCTGCGCCGAGCGCTTAGGTCGATTCCGCGTAGACTTCGAGGCCCTCCGCAAGAGGAAGGAGGCCTTGGGTGGCAACGACCGCCCTTCCCGTTTGTTGAAGGGCGGGAAGTACTTTTCCATGGACGAGTAAGTCTTCTTCTTTCCTTGCTCGTTTACTTTGCTATCCCTGCGACTGATCATGGCCCTTTCAGGCCCTGCCCTGCGAAACCCGCTGAGCCAGCCCGGGAGCCATCCCCCCAAGCTTCGCCTTCTCCGCTGGCCCTAGGCTCGCCGAGCTCGAGAGGTACCCCTGCTGCCAGACCAGTTGGTGGAGTGGTCCGTTCCATAGGGCACCTCGAGCCTGCGTGCCCGCTGTCCTTTCTTCATGAGTCCTCCTGGGGCACATCCGGCTTGCCCCGCGTTCCTCCTCTGATCATAGATGGTGAATGGATGAAGTCTGTCTTTGGCTCCTCCTCCGTGGGTGGACCGATGCCAGGCCGGCTTCCCAGAGAGGTCCGTTCGGCGATGGCTAGGGTGCCAGCCCCCAGCTCCACTCCAGGAGGGGGCTTGCCGCCTCGGGGCCCTCCGCATGCTCCGGTGGAAGAGGGTGATGCGGATGACGTGCTTAGGCGCGTCCGAGAGCAACGCGCCCTTCGCAAAGAGTTCCTCCGGAGGGCGGCGGATGCGGTGAGCCTGATTGAGGCAGAGCTTGTTAATGAGGATGCACGCCTCGAGGCCAAAGGCTTGCGCCTTGCTGAGGAGAGGCGCAAACTAAAGGTAGCCATCGCCCTCGCGCGTCACCAACGTGATCTCGAAAACACGAAGGCTGAAGAGTCACTGGCAACTTCGCAGGAGGCCTGCTCCCAGGCCGTTGAGGAGGCTCGGGAGGCAGACCGATGGCACAAGGATGCGGAGGAGCGCGCATGGGAGCTCCAAGCCTGGAGCAACTCCCTGGAGCAGCAAGTGAAACTGCGCCAGGCGGCCCTTAAGTCAATGGGGGTGGCCTCTGTTGACCGGGCGGAGCTTCTGAAGCACGAGGAGGCGCTGAGGCTGGAGGCTGCCGAGCGTAACCTTGACCTTGAGCAGTTGGAGACGAGGGAGCGCCTGGTGGCCTGGACGGAGGATGGTGTTGTCGCGCGCGAAGCCCGGGCCCAGGAAGAAGTCGATCGCCATGTGGCGGAAGCTTGCTCGGCCATCAAGCGCGAATACAAGACGAGGTTGGGGCTGATCAAGGCCGAGGCTGAGGGCAGCACCGCACCCCTCAGGGCCAAACTGACTGAAGTGACGCGGCGTGCGGATTCCTCCGCAGCCGCCCTCAGCGCGGCGCAGGTGGAGCTGTCCTCTTCCCGACCCGAGCAGCTTCTTCTCCAAGAGAGGCTTGATGACGCCGAGGCCGTCGCGCAGCGGAATGAGGACGAGATCCGTCGGCGACGGGTTCTGGAGCATGTGCATGCCCCCATGATTCAAACGCTCTGAGAGAGGGCCAACACAGCTTTGGGATATATCTGCGAGGCTGCCGCTAAGGAGCCGCACGAGGTCAACTACACCGGCAACCTCCAATTTTTCACCGATGTGGTGACGCTTCTAGAGAACCGATCCGAGAGGTCCCGTTGGCTTGTCGAAGGGAGGAGCCGAGCCTTGCTCGGGCGTGCCTTCTCCCGCGTCTTCAGCCATCTGCAGGACAAGGACCCCCACTTCGACTTCGACACTACCATCGCACCCGTGCCCATTGCCGTCCGGGGGGACCTGGCGCGGTGGGTGGAGGACAACATGGACGCCCTCGTCAGGGCCTTTGCATCTGATGACGACGGCGTGGTCGTGGGCACCAATGAAGGCGGCGTTGTGGATGAGCCTGGTGCTGATGGAGATGCTGGCGGCGGCGGCAATGTCGACAACGCCAGTGATGCCTCTGAGGATGCCCAAGAAGACACGGTGAGTGATATGTCTGACTGACCACATGTCACTGCTATTTAACCTGCACGAAGAAGGTTCGGGCTTGGCCCTGAAGGATGTAAGAGCATTTTGGGAGGGGAAGCCCCTCATGTAACGGTTTTGCAATTAGTACCCTCGTAAGCATAATTTTGCGTGCGAACTTAGTCGCTGGCCCGGTGATGGGTCAGCTGACTTGTGTACCTTCCGACCCTGATGAGTCCCGAGCGGGCCTGCGGGGGCCGCTCACCTCGGGTGTCTTCTGATTAACTTGTAGATTCCGCGACGAAAACCTCCGGAAAGGGTGCGGTAACAGCGGTCCTGGTTGTAAACGTGCCAGGCCCAGCCCGGCTCGCGAGGGGCTCGCGAGGGGGGGGGGGGCAGCCGATGCTAACTTTGGACGCAAAGCCGAAACCAGAACGCGAGAGATTGCTCGAACGAGACTAAACACCCCTTCCCCCAAACACACGCAAGCATCAAGCTCAAATCCAACTTAAATCCAAATCGAAGAACTTGTCAACAAGGAACGGTAAAAGCAAAAGGCCGCGTCCGGCACCTAGTCTAGTCTTCAACGTCTTCTCACCAGCGCGGAGCTAAGTGCTGCCACTGGGCGTGGGCGGGAGCCCCCGGGGCCCGAGGGCGGCTCTCCGGAGACTCCAGGGCGTGTACAGCCCCACTCGTTATTGCATGAGAGTGTCACGGGCGGCGAGCTTCATAGGCACTGGGCCTTCTTCACAGGTACCGGCCTTGCTTCATATCACCAGACGAGGGCCCCGCCTTGCGCCTCACTCTACCGCCATCGCCGGCAACCGAAAACCAGGACGACGCCAATGGGGCAGAGTGGTCGCCGGCGGTTCCCCCGACGACCACGGGTCCCCTGCCGGGGGCAGGCCTTGGGGCACCTCCCAGACAGGGGGCCTATCTCCTGAGAACGCCTTGCTCCGACCGCCGCGGTGACGAACCCGAATCTCGGCCCCTCCCCTGCAGCCCCCTGCGCCCTCCTCCTGAGGGGTATGAGGCTGCAGAATTGGGGCAGCCACCTGCTGCGGTGACCCGTATCTCATGCGACCCATGGTTAGCATAAGTTTCCTCCTGAGGGATGAGTGGTACCCGATAATTGCCGTCGCCGGTGCGGCCGTCGAGGCTCTCTTGTGGTTCCTGAAAGAGCTCAACTCCTGGCATCTCCTCGCCCCAGCCTGCCCCAAGGAATGAGCCATGATCTTCTTCCAGTGTGCACCCCTGATCCACTGCCCTGTGCGCCTTGCTGTAGCGCCCCGCATGCCACACAGCCTGACTTGGAGCGCCATCTTGGGGGTGATGGCGCGGCGGTCCACCAAAGCTGAAGGCCACGGCGGGCACCCCTTCGCTGGCCTGAGAAGAGGCCGGCGTGACTTGTCACCCGGTGCCGGCGGGGGTGTTGACGCTGAATGGGCCCTGGAGTCCGCCGGAAGTTGCATGCGCGCGCACGACGCTGACATACGGCCCGCCTTGGGTCTGGGCTGGCAGCTGGATGCAGAAAGGAGGTGTCCCTGAGGCGGTGGCGTCCAGGAGCTCGGCGACTCACTCCAGCAATACGTCGCGACCGCCCTCCAGCAGCCGACACCGTAGCAGTTCTCGGGCCACCGTGAGCACGGCCCTGGAGTTTGCTTGCTCCTGCCGGGTGTACGGCGCCATGGCTGCGGCGTGGTTTGAGGCCCTTGCTGCGGCCCGCACCTATCATGGTGTGAGGGCAGGCGGCGTCTGGCCGCGTCTCCCGCGCCCCGCAGCGCCCTGCGGAGCGCAGGCTGCCTGAGGCGCAAGGTTGAGGTCGCTCTGGGCCGGTGACACGGCGTGGGCGGGCCACGCTGCCCAGAGGTGGGCGTTGGCAGACGGGTCACTTGACATCTGAACAGTGAGGCGATGGAACGTGATGCGGAGGAGGAAGGATTCTGGCGCACCCCTACCTGGCGCGCCAAATATCGAATTTCGGGTTTCGGCAGACCCTTGAGGTTCGAACACTGGGGTGCACGCGGAGATCTCTCCCCTACCGATCTACGTCGAATCTCCTCGCGTGATTTGAGCTGGAAAACAACAAACAACACAAGGGACACAAGGTTTATACTGGTTCGGGCCACCGTTGTGGTGTAATACCCTACTCCAGTGTGTGGTGTGGTGGATTGCCTCGGAGGCTGATGGTGAACAGTACAAGGGAAGAACAGCCTCGCGAGAGGTGTTCTTGAGCTAATGCGATGAACTGCTGGGGTGAGTTCAGTCTCCTCTCTCTCTCTCTGCTAGGGTTCTATCAGATTTCTAGATGTCCCTCTCTCTCGATGTCCTTCCGGGGTTTCTCTCTCTCTCTGGGTGTCCCTCTGCTTGTGATGGCTAGCGCTATTTATAGAGGCCCTGGGCTTTCCCCAAATAATGAGCGGGAAGGGCGCCAACAATTGGCCATTTTGAAGGGGAACATCTAGTACAAGTTATCCTGAGCAAAGGTGGTCTTCGGATGCCAAAAGCACTGGTGATGATGTCGTCTTGGGCTCCACGGTGACCTCCATCCTGCCGCTCTGCTGGTCTTGGTCTTGTTGCACCGGAATGGTAACCTTTGCCCGGTGCCTTGGCCTGTGCTTGCCCCCTTTGCACCAAAGGGGAAACAAGGACAATGCGTAGGCCGGCGCCCGCCTGGTCTCGATCGTCATGGCTTGCGTCACGGGCTCCTCGTGAGGTATCCCTGCCTTGATCTCTCCGCCTCCTCACGAGCCTGCCTGATGAGGCTGCCTCTGAGGAAGCTTCCGGTCGTCCGCCCCACGAGGCTTGGCCCCTCGCGGGGGTCTTGAGCTTGACTTGATGAATATGGGCCGCACTGGGCCCCCACTTGAGCCACGCCGCAGGCCGCAAGCAGGCAAGTCTGGGGACCCCCGTTCGCAGAACACCGACAGCTTGTATTATTGATAGTGGAGAGTGTCTTGACCACTGCATCATAACATAAATTAGGACGGGAACCAAACGGATTAATCATGAGTTATTGCCATATTACTTGGCCTAGATTTACTGGAAAGAAACAATGGGGTTGCCTTGCTGTTTTCAGAGTTTGTCTTCTTATCTTCTGCAGCCTGCACAAAATTAACACACTAGCATTGCTATCATTGGCCAAGTCAGATAATAGGAAAGCAACATTGACACAATGAACATTTGGGCAACTAGCCTACACCAAATTAACACAATATGACACAACTATCATTAGCCAGGTAAGGTAATACGAAAGCAACATTGACACAATGAATGAATGGGCAACCAGAGAAGCACTATAATTCAGTAATGTGCGTGATATAAGATAGCACATTCATGTAGCTCAGTACGCAAAACTACCAGGCAGTTTTCCTTACAAAAATCAACATTGGCGCCTTTAACATTTTGCTACAACTAATTTTAGATCAGATAAAGGTTAGATTCACGCCGATTAACAAAATACATGCTGATGTAAAAATATAGTGATATATAACAGGTACTTACATCAGCACTGGAGCACAGAGAATTCCCGCAAGATATTTTCCTCGAATACGATCCCAATGGAGGAAGTCTTGTATCGTTTAACCTTATTTTCTAAAAGAGCGACAAGTAAGAAACATGTAGAAAATATGATCAGAATGCTATAAAATTTCATGATGCGAGGATATGCACACGCTTCTTAGAATGGAGTTGACATTCTTTTGCTGGACTGGAGCGGACTAGTTCTTTGGCCACTAGAATCTGCTTATTATCAGTGGGAGTTGGGTTTCTCTGTGCTGGAGCAGTATCTATGAAAAATGGAATTGGTTTATTATCTCCTGGCATTTGGATCTTTTGCAAAGACTTAGTTTGTAACCCTTCAGATTCTAACATAGTCGTCTTCCCCTTGAATGCCTTATATAGAAGAATGGTGATTCAGTTATAAAACATGCTACAGCAGAGATGGAATAGGTACTGAAGAATAGAAAGGCATGACATATTGACATGTATTCACTCCATCCGGAAATAAATGGATGGGTCTAGGCGTATTTCAGTTCTAGATACATCCAGTTTTATACATTTTTGCGACATTTAATCCAGACGGAGGGAGTATGATGTAAGAGCTAGGGATACAACAGGACAATACAGTAAAAAAACACTGAAAAACCCACCGCAGAACCAAAGTATTCAAACCCACTGATATGAGATAGTACACTCATGCAGCTCAGGATGCAAAACTACCAGGCAGTTTTCCTTGCAAAAATCAACATTGTGGCCTTTAATCATACATTTTGCTACAACTAAATTTAGATCAGATAAAGGTTGGATTCACGCTGATTAACAAAATGCATGGTGATGTAAAAATATAGTGATATACAACAGGTACTTACATCTACATTGGAGCACAGAGAATTCCTGCAAGAATCTTTCCCCATAAACGATACCATTGCAGAAAATCTTCTATCTGTTAAGCTTATTTTCTAAAAGAGAGATGGGTAAGAAACATGTAGAAAATATGATCAGCATGCCATAAAATTTCATGATGCAAGGATATGCACACGCTTCTTAGAATTGAGTTGACATATTTTTGCTGGACTGGAGCGGACTAGTCTTTGGCCACTGGAATCTGCTTATTATCAGTAGGAGTTGGGTTTCTCTATGCTGGAGCAGTATCTATAAAAACTGGAGTTGGTTTTATTATCTCCTGGCATTTGGATCTTTTGCAAAGTCCTTGTTTGTAACCCTTCAGATTCTAACATAGTCGTCTTCCCCTTGCATGCCTTGTATAGAAGAATGGTGCTTTAATTATAAAACATGCGGCAGCAGAGAGATGGAATAGGTACTGAAGAATAGAAAGGCATGACATATTGACATGTATTCCCTCCATCCGGAAAAATGGGATGGGTCTAGGCGTATTTCAATTCTAGATACATCCTTTTTTATCCATTTCGGCAACATGTAATCCAGACAAAGGGAGTATGGTGTAAGAGCTAGGGATACGACGGGACAACACAGCAAAAAAAACACTACTTGAATGTAAAACTATATACTAGCAGAATACGTACAGAAATAACTAAGGCAACATACACGTGTATGATTGGGAAAATAAGATGGCATTGCAACAGAGCACTAGAACATCACTTCTATGTAAAAACATGGTATGGTAGACAGATGAAGTACATACTGATTGTCGGTGGGGACGACACCAATGGGATCACAAGAATCCCTACTATGGTTAGCGGGGCGCGGGGTCGTGAGGAGAGCGGATCAAACAGATAGTACACAGTTTGTTTACCCAGGTTCGGGCCGCGAGGATGCGTAAAACCCTACTCCTGCTTTGGTGGATGTATATTCCTGTTCTTGAGCTAGCTCTAGGGCATTAGGAGCTCCAAAAAAGTCGAATCCTCCTCCTGGTCGCCTCGGGCCTCCTTTTATAGAAAAAGGGGTTGCCACAGTGGCACGCAGGAGGTGGAAAGGGTACAGTGATGCGAGGTTATCCCTCGCATTACATGACAAGGCGCATTTAATGCATCTTGCTTAGGTGTCCTTGCTTTATCGAGGACGGGGCAGAAACATGTCTCGTCCGTCGCCGCTCCTTCTTGTGTCGACACGCGCCCTGGCCAGCGATGCCTGTGATGCAATGTAGGTAGGCAGGCAGCTGAGGTGGCGCAGTGGAGGGTTTTCACGAAGATCTGCATGCCGCCACGTAGGTGCCTGCCCAGCTGGTTGGGTCGGCAGCCGCATGCGAACGGTGGTGGAGGTTTAGTCGGCATGGGCCTGATGGTGGCCCTGCGGATGTCCTCGGCAAGGGCCTTGCCGGGGCCCCGGCAAGGGTCTTGCCGAGGCGCCTGCTGTCATCCCCGGCAAGGCGCTTGCCGGGGGTCTCGTTGTCTTCCCTGGCTGGTATCTCGCCAAAGGTCGTCGTCTTCTTAGTGCGTATCCGATCTTGAATGTCTTCACAAAGATCTGCATGCCACCACGGGGATGTCTCCCGAATCCTTGCCCCTTGGGGGTAGTGGACTCAAGGGTAACTTTCTCCATAGGCGTGGGGCGAGTCGCCGCGGCAAGGGTCTTGCTGGGTTGCCAAAGCTATCTCCCGGCAAGCATCTTGCCGGGGGAGTCCGCTTCATCCCTTTTGCTCTTCGGTCTTACCCTGGCTCACCTCCCTTGCCTTGCTTGGTGTGGTGGTGCCCATGGCTCAGACTGTCCGTGCACAGTTATAGGGGTACAAAAAAGTGTACCCCTCTTTTTGTACACCGACAGGAGCCCCCGGGCCTGGGCCACACATAAGCGCAACGCGTTGTTGGGATAGGCCCAAAAATGGTGCGCGGGTAGGCGGGGCGGTTTTTTACCACGGTAAGATTTTTCACGCGTTGCGCTTCCCACGACTCCCGCGCGCGGCGCGGCGTGGGGAGGTGCGTGTGACGTGGGTGGCATGCGTGGGGTTGGTCTCTACACGCATGTGTCACGTCGTAGTGGCGGTTCGCGTCTTCCCCATAAACGGAGGGAGGCGTGGAGGCGCGGCCCATTTACTGGATGGGGCCGAGGCGCAGTCCTCAAGGCATCCATTCCCCACGATCATGGGGTGGGGAGAGGTTGCCTCACCCGTCCCCTCGGTTCTGCACGTCCTCCACGTGCCTCCTATGCGATTGGGGTGGTAAACGGCGGAGGTGGGAAACTGGGCCGTCGCTGGTTGGGGCAGCGGTTCGGTCATGGCTCCATGCGCCTTCTGTGTTTTGATTGGCTGAGCGGGGCGGCCGAGCCCCAACCCCGTTCCTTTATAAAGAGCGGGAGGGGGGATGGCGTCCCGCATTCTTCCATCTCCTTCCTCCTTCAGCTTTTGCTCCTCTCTTCCATTCATCATGGAGAGAGGAAATCCTGGTCCTTCAACGGTGGCGGCGAGGGTCGCCGCTCGACAACGCGTCCCTCCTTCTCCTGTGCCTGCGGTGGCAGGGCCGTCCGTGAGGGGAACGGGGAGGGGGCGAGGCCGTGGGCGAGGCCGGGGCGCTCGGGGAAGAGGAGGACGGGGTGGCGCGCTGGCCTCGCCTCGGCCAGCAGCTCCTGCTCCAATGGAGGGCCATGTTGGGGATGACCCTTGTGAGTTCTTCGTCAGGCTGCATCGGCCGCCGCGCCGTTGCCTTCGTCTCCCGACTCCATTTGCGCGGGAGATGGAGCTGGATCCACCGGTGTCATTGCGGCTGCACATGAGGGGCTGTGGGATCAGTGGCACGCGGGTCCGCGTTGACTTCCCCGCTCCTCACGTGATGTATCTTCGTCGGGGATGGAAGACGTTTGCTCATATCCATAGCTTGACGGAGGGGCTCACTCTCCATTTTAAGCTAATGGAGGGTGGCCTTCTCTCTGTCAAGGTCTTCGGGCACTTTGGGACTCGTACAAGGTGCTGCGTGGAGAGCTCTTCTAATAGCGAAGACTCCTCCTCGGGCGGGATTGACGAGGAGGACAATGGCAGCGACGACGAGGGAGGTAGGCGGCAGGATGACGGGTCCGACTAGGTGTCGGGTGCCGCTCCGTGCGGCACCGGTGACCCCATCATCCGTGTCGCCGGCTCCTTGAACTTCTCGGGGTCGTCTCCTTGGGCAGCTGGCGTTGGGAGGCTGCGGAAGAGGAAGAGGGCGGGCGGCAAGGCCATCAAGTCGGAGTACGCGGGCACCGATGCCTTCGACGCGTGCTGACGTCCTGCCGCCTCATCTTCGAGCTCTGCTTCCGGCGCCGCCATCACCATCCAGCCTTTGGACGGCCACCAAGATGTTCTCTCTGCGTATTCTGCCACCCGTAGCTTGCCTAGGTGCTCCTTTTGCCCTTCTTGCCTCCTTGACCTGCCTCCTGAGGAGAGGGACAAGAAAGGGATTACAGGCACCTTATCTCTTTTTAGTTTGTAAGTCTTTGGGCCTTTGTTGAATTTAAAACTTGTAATCCCTTCATTCATGTTTTTCATTCCCTACGGACTGTACCTGAGTGGAATGTTTTTAATGAAAAAGGGATGCTTGCCGGGTCATTTGTTTGCGGGTGGAACCCACGACAAGGAGTAAATCCTTGATATCTCTAAGATAAACATTTTCTCGCCCGGCAATAGGCCTTGCCGTCTCCCCACTTTGCTCGACCTTTCTCACGCCTTTGGTGGAGGCAGGGATGAGGCGGGTTCAGGCTCCTTGTTTCATCCTTTCGCTACCACGACTACGACCAAACTTGGTCCCAAGAACGAGCCCTAGGGCCTAGAGTTAGGGTAGCACGGTAGCTTAAGGAAAAATGAGGTTTCACATACCTCAGTCCATAATGGAATGCATGATAAGGGATGAAGAACTTATCTGAAGCTGCAGCCTCCGGCAACCCTGGTTTGCCGTGGGTGAATCTTTGCTCTTGCAGCCCCCGGCAATACTGGCTTGTCGGGGCCTAGATGCTGGTCTGTTCCTTTTTTCTCCCCATGTGGTTCGGCAAGGATATCTGTGTGTCCTGTGAACCAAAGAAGACAAAAGAAAGACAAAGAGACGCACACTCGACCTCTAAGCTAGGGGTTAGTCGCCGCTAAGCACTATCAACCCTAACCAAGGACGAGACTCGACCTAGCATGCATGCTATAACTTAGGGCGCCAATGCTTCATTTATTTATGCTCAGGGTCTGCACCTGGCTTTGTACAAAGGGTTACATGCGTCATCGGCAAGGCTCGTACAAAAGGTGGCTTGCCGGGGGGCCCGGCAAGCCGCGCCTCACGGCTAAAACTTGCGAAGATGCTCAATGTTCCAGGAATTACTCACCGGAACGGCAACTTCGGTCTGCAAGCGGATTGCACTGGGCCTGGTGACTCGTATTACCTGATAAGGGCCTTCCCACTTTGGCGTCAACTTGTTGGAATTCTTGGCCGATTGAACGCGCCGAAGAACAAGGTCGCCTTCCTCAAAGCTTCGGGCATGAACCTTGCGGCTATGGTAGCGGCGCAAGGCTTGCCGGTAGCGCGCTGCTCTCACAGCCGCCCGAAGACGATCTTCCTCAAGGAGCGTTGCGTCATCTTGCCGCAATTGCTCTTGCTCAAGCTCGTTATAAGCGAGTACTCGAGGTGACCCGTATATGAGTTCCGTGTGGAGAACTGCTTCTGCCCTGTATACCAGGGCAAAGGGTGTCTGGCCGGTGGCTCGATTTGGTGTCGTTCTGATTGACCAAAGAACCGCTGGCAATTCATCAATCCAGCGTCTTCCACTCTTGTGCAGTCTGTCAAAGGTCTTTGAACTCAGGCCTCGTAGTACTTCAGCATTTGCCCTCTCAGCTTGACCATTGCTTCGTGGGTGAGCAACGGAAGCGAAACAGACCGTGCTGCCGAGGTCTTGAATATATTGCATGAAGGTGTGGCTTGTGAACTACATGTCGTTGTCGGTGATCACCCTATTGGGTACACCAAAACGGCACACCAGTCCTTTGAAGAACTTGACGGCTGACTGTGCTGTGACCTTCCTCACTACTTCCACTTCTGGCCACTTTGTGAACTTGTCGATTGCAACGTACAAGTACTCAAAGCCCCCGACAGCGCGGGGGAAAGGGCTCAGTATGTCGAGCCCCCAGACCGAGAAAGGCTAGGAGAGAGGAATGGTTTGATGGGCTTGAGCTGGCTGATGAAGCTTCTTTGAATGGAACTGACATGCTTCACACCTGGTGACTAGTGTCGTTGCATCCTGGAGGGCGGTGGGCCAGAAGAAGCCTTGCCGAAACTCTTTGCCGGCAAGGGCCCTCGACCCTATGTGGGATCCACATATGCCTCCATGTATCTCCGCCAACAGCCCCAGTCCTTCCTCTCGAGGGATACACTTCAATTTCACACCGTTCGGCCTCTTTCTGTATAGGACGTCATCGATGAACTGGTACATAGTAGAGCGATAGGCTACTTTTTCCGCTTCTTCCTGCTCCTCAGGAAGTTACCCTATTTGGAGGAATCGGACGGTATGCTGTGCCCACGCTGGAGCCTGGGGCTCGACAGCGAAGACTAAAGGCATTTCCTCCGGTATAGGAGCGGCTGTCTCCACGGCAAGAGCTTGATGCTCCGTCGGAGCTAGCCGTCCTGTGGCGGGCCTAGTGTCTCCGGCAACATCCTTGCCGGCGGCTTCGGGGAGCTCGGCGGGAAAGTACTTGTCGGGCCCTGATTTTCTCCTCTTGTTCTGCTCTATTGATGGATCAACGGATGGCTGAGTTAGTCGAAGCACAAAGGTACCTGGTTCCACAGGTAGCTTGAGGGCTGCGCGTTTTGACAGGTAATTGGCGATGTCATTCTCTGCTCGGGGAATGTATTCTGCCTGTATACCGTCAAAATGCTCCTCCAGCTTTCTCACTTCATCGACGTAGGCCTTCATCAACGGGCTCTGGTAATCCTTGTTGACTTGCTTGACGACAAGTTGCGAGTCGCCTTTGACGACGAGTTTCTTGATTCCGAGGTCCGCCGCGATCCTAAGACCGGCAAGCAGCCCTTCGTACTCAGCCGTATTGTTTGTTGACACCTCCCTGGGGAAGTGCATCTGGATCACATACTTGAGGTGCTCTTCGGTGGGCGCGACAAGCAGTACGCCAGCCCCGGTGCCCTGTAAGGAGAAAGCTCCATCAAAGTACATGATCCAGTCGCAACTTGCCTCCTTCTGGGGAGATCAGTCTCTTGGGCTTCTTCGTCAAGCATCACGATCCATTCTGCAATGAACTCCGCCAGGACTCGGCTTTGAATCGTCGAGGTACTCTCAAACTTGAGGCCGAAGCTGGACAGTTCCAGTGCCCACTCTACGATTCTTCCCGTTGCGTCTAGATTGTGCAATATCCGTTGCAGAGGGAGGCGAGTGACGAAAGTGATTTCTTGCGCCTGGAAGTAGTGACGCAGCTTCCTCGAGGCCATAAGAAGGCCGAAGAGCAGTTTCTGCACACCAGAGTACCTTGATCTAGCCCCCTGCAGGAGGGAACTAACAAAGTAGGCAACGTGCTGCATCATTTTCTTCTTCGGCGGCACTCCAACTGGTTGTGTTGTCTCTGCATCGGTGGCATCGGGCTCTATCGCTGCCATTACCTCGTCATCAATTTCTCCCTGCGCCACTAGTGCGGCGCTGACCACCTGGTTCATTGCCGCCAAGTATAGCAGCAACCGTTCCCGTGGCCTAGGCGCAACTAGTATTGGCGCGGAGGAGAGGTACCTTTTCAAATCTTGCAATGCTACTTTGGCTTCTGGTGTCCACTCCATCGGGCCCGCCTTTTTCAAAATCTTGAAAAAGGGAAGGGCGCGCTCAGCGGACTTGGAAATGAACCTGCTGATGGCGTCAACGCAACCAGCAAGCCGACGCACATCCTTGACTCGCTTGGGTGCTTCAATCTGCTCTATAGCTTTGATCTTGTCCGGATTGGCCTCTATCCCGCGCTGCGACACAAAGAACCCGAGAAGCTTGCCGGACGGGACGCCGAAGACACACTTCTCAGGGTTCAGCTTGAGATTGATCTTGCATAGGTTTGCAAATGTTTCTTGTAAATTCGGTATGAGGGTTGCCCTGTTCTTGGTTTTGACCACTATATCATCCATATAAGCTTCCATATTTCTATGGAGCTAGGGTTCAAAACCAATTTGTACCGCCCTTGCAAACGTTGAACCAGCACTCTATAACCCGAAAGGCATCCGTATGAAACAATACGTACCACATGGGGTGATGAATGCCTTTTTCTCTTCGTCTTCTCTTGTCATGAAGATCTGGTGGTAGCCGAAGTAGGCATCGAGGAATGAAAATAGATCACACCCAGCCGTGGAGTCAACAATTTGGTCGATGCGCGGCAACGGGAAGGGGTCTTTGGGACAAGCCTTATTGATATCTGTGTAATCAATACACAGCCTCCACTTCCCATTTGCCTTGCGCACTACCACTGGATTGGCCAACCACGTTGGATGGAGCACTCCTCTTACCAAACCCGCTGCTTCCAGTTTCTAGATCTCCTCTGTGATGAACCCTTGTTGTTCCAAGGCTTGCTTTCTGACCTTCTGCTTGACGGGCCGTGCATGAGGACAGATAGCAAGGTGGTGCTCAATCACCTCCCTGGGAACGCCGGGGATGTCGGATGCTTGCCATGCAAACACATCGACATTCGCCCGCAGGAAGGTGACGAGCGCTTCTTCCTATTTGTCGTCAAGGGCGGAGCTTATGGTAAAAGCCCCTCCTGTGCCGTCCTCCTTGACAGAAACCTTCTTGGTTCCCAGCGGTGTGGCCCTGGACTTCTTGTTTCTGTCGGTGGAGCTCTCTGGCACGTCCTTGACGGGAGCGCTACACTCCAAAGAGGTGCGCTTGCCGGAGTGGGTGCCTGAGGTCTCACCGGTCTTCTTCTTTTTCCTTCCCGGGGCTCCAGTGGCAGGAGCAAGCGCCTTAGCTGTGGCGACTGCTGCAACTGCTTGTTGGTAGAGTTGGTCAGCGCAAATTAGCGCATCCTTCTTGTCTGATGGGACGGTGATGATCGTCACAGGCCCCGGCATCTTCAGGGTGTTGTAGGCGTAATGTGACGCCGCCATGAACTTGGCCAGCGCTGGGCGGCCAAGGATCCCGTTGTAAGGCAAGGGGATCTTGGCAACGTCGAACACAATCCTTTCTGTCCTGTAGTTAAGATCACTCCCAAAAGTCACGGGCAACGTGACCTTTCCCTTTGGTTGACTTCTTCCCGGGTTGACCCCCTGAAACGTGCCCGTCTCTTCAAGGTCTTCATCAGGAATCTGCAGTTTCTCGATCACGGCAGGCGAGATTAAGTTCAGACTGGCCCGGCCATCGACTAGCATCTTTGTCACCTTGAGGTTGCGTATTGTTGGTGAAACCAACAATGGCAAGCACCCGACTGCAGTAGTGCGATCAGGGTGATCCTTGGTGTCAAAAATGATAGGTGTGCTGGACCACTTCAGCGGCCTTTGGGCATCAAACGATGGCTCTGCCGCTGTTATCTCACTCACCCACTGTTTAAGCTGGCGGTGAGATGTATGCAGCGAGGCGCCGCCATCGACGCACATGGCCTCCGTAGCTTTCTGAAATTCTTGGTCACCAGACGCATCGTCTTCTTCGCGATCATCGTCTTCTGGCTTTTTGTTACGGCCCCGGGCAGGCCTCTCCTGTTGTTTATCTTTGCTGCGACGGCCCGCCTGGCCGTCACGCTTCTTGCCGGACCCCTCAGCACCGTCCTGGCCTTTCTCCTTGGCCTTTCTCCTTGTCCCGCCTCTCATATTCAGCCCTCTGCTTCTCAGCAAGGAGCTCAACCTGTAGGCAGTTCTGGAGATCATGGCCTTTGGTGCGATGGATCTTGCAGTATTGCTTGTCGGAGTTTCCTGGCTTCTCGGCAGCCGCCAAGGCCCGGCAGGCGACACATCCGGCAATTTCCTTGCCGGGGTCATCTGCCTTGGTTTTCTTGGTGGAGCCGGCGTCGTCAGATTCCTCGACGGCAAGCATGACTTTACCTTTGCGCTTCCTGTTGCGGCGCCGGCCTTTCTTCGCCGGGGCGGCAGTATCCTCATCTAAGGAGTCGGTTTCCACACTGGCATCTTCGTCGGGGTACTTCCTTCCCTCTTCAGCTCGGGCACATCTGTCAGCAAGAACATAGAGTTCCGCCACATCTTTCACCTTGTTCATTGCCAGCTCTTCGCGCATCTTGCGGTTACGCACGTTCTGATGGAACGCGCTGATGATGGTGGCAGGGTGAACATCAGGGATATTGTACTGTACCCGGCTGAACCTCTGTATATACTTGCGCAGACGCTCGCCTCCCTTCTGGGGAATGACGTGCAGGTCGCTTGCTTGGCCATGGGCTTGGTGACCTCCAGTAAAGGTGCCCACAAACTCATGGCACGAATCCGACCAGGAGGAAATAGAGTCTACCGGCAAGTGCATCAACCACGACATGGCGTTGGGTTTAAGATCCAATGGAAAGTAATTCGCAAGCACCTTATCGTCGCGGGCTCCGGCAGCTTGCATCGCAATGGTGTAGATGCTGAGGAACTCAGACAGGTGGGTCTTGCCGTTGTACTTCTCGCCAATGTCAGGTTTGAAGGTGCGGAGAGTGGGCCACTGGAACTGCCACAGCTCACGGGTAAAAGCCGAAGAGCCTATCTCGTAAGGTAGGCCTCCAGGGCTCTCCGGGGCCGGGTGGTTCGCAGCAGGCCCTGCTCGCCTGTCTGACTGGTGGCGCGCTCTGCGCCGGCGCTCGATAGTGGTTCGAGTGTCTTCATGGGATCGTTCTCGAAGAACTTGGCGCTGGTCACAGTGGGTCCGTGGGTCAAACGACGCTATGGAGATGTCGTCGCCCATGACATCACGACGAGCCGGCGTCCGCGATACCGGATGGGGAAGAGGTGAATGCACCGTGGTCGTGGCGCCGCCGGCTTTTCCTCCACTGGTGCGTGGGACTCCATCGGAGCGTCGACCCAGGGGCCCCACCGGACTTGGTTCGTCTTTGTTGGCCACCGCAACAAGGCTTCGGATAGTGGCTCTCCATTCGTCGAGTTTCCCTGTAGTGGGAGGAAAGTCGAGGAGCAACTACGCGCGCGCCAGGGCCTCTGCTGGCATCGGTGGCAGCGGAACCTGCACGGATCACGACGCGCTTCGACTTCTGACCATGTCAGAAGGAGCTCTATCATGACCCCGCGGGCGCATGCTGTTTTCACCAGCGCTTCGGCGAGCGGGCAGGTCTTCTACGTCCCAGGAGTGGCGCTCGGGGCACTTCCTGCAGCGACGCCCGAGATCTTTGGCGTGATTACGTCGTTCGTCGTCCGCTGCCTGGGAGGAGCGCGCTGTTGGCGCCGGCGTGGGAGTCTTGGAGGCCCTTGCGTCGCCTTCGGATGGGGTGGCGATTACCTTGGAAGGCCCCGCTCCACCCAAGGAGGGCCTGGCTCCGCCTTTGTATTTGGCGATTTGTGGACCGTTACCAGGCGCACAAACATCGCTGCCTCCCAAACTCCAGCTGCTGGGATGGTGTTGGCTTTCTCGAGCAGCGCCCCGGGTCCTTTCTGCGACCGTTCCGCTGCTCGCCCGCGTCAGGACGGGCTGTCCGGCTTCCAATTGGCCAACCACCACCATCGTCTTCTTCTTGGGCGCCATGATGATGAACAAGCGTCAAACTAACTGCTAAAGCCGATTCTCACAACTGCACCCCCTACCTGGCGCGCCAAAGATGTCGGTGGGAACGACACCTATGGGATCACAAGAATACCTACTACGGTTAGTGGGGCGCGGGGTCATGAGAAGAGCGGATCAAACAGATAGTACACAGTTTGTTTATCCAGGTTTGGGCCGCGAGGATGCGTAAAACCCTACTCCTGCTTTGGTGGATGTATATTCCTGTTCTTGAGCTAGCTCTGGGGCATTAGTTGCTCCAAAAAAGCCGAATCCTCCTCATAGTCACCTCGGGCCTCCTTTTATAGAAAAAGGGGTTGCCACAGTGGCACGCAGGAGGTGGAAAGGGTACAGTGATGCAAGGTTATCCCTCGCATTACATGACAAGGCGCATTTAATGCGTCTTGCTTAGGTGTCCTTGCTTTATCGGGGACGGGGGAGAAACCTGTCTCGTCCATCGCCACTCCTTTTTGTGTCGACACGCGCCCTGGCCAGCGATGCCTGTGATGCCATGTAGGTAGGCAGGCAGCTGAGGTGGCGCAGTGGAGGGTTTTCACGAATATCTGCATGCCGCCACGTAGGTGCCTACCTAGATGGTTGGGTCGGCAGCCGCATGCGTACGGTGGTGGAGGTTTAGTCGGCGTGGGCCTGATGGTGGCCCTGCGGATGTCCTCAGCAAGGGCCTTGCCGGGGCCCCGGCAAGGGTCTTGCCGAGGCGCCTGCTGTCATCCCCGGCAAGGCGCTTGCCGGGGGTCTCGTGGTCTTCCCTGGCTGGTATCTCGCCAAAGGTCGTCATCTTCTTAGTGCGTATCCGATCTTGAATGTCTTCACAAAGATCTGTATGCCACCATGGGGATGTCTCCCGAATCCTTGCCCCTTGGGGGCAGTGGAATCAAGGGTAATTTGCTCCGTAGGCATGGGGCGAGTCGCCGCGGCAAGGGTCTTGCCGGGGTTGCCAAAGCTGTCTCCCGGCAAGGATCTTGCCGGGGGAGTCTGCTTTGTCCCTTTTGCTCTTCGTGGTCATGGCCTTGGCGTCATCCTAGTTCCCTTGAGCTTCGGTCTTACCCTGGCTCACCTCCCTTGCCTTGCTTGGTGTGGTGGTGCCTGTGGCTCAGACTGTCCGTGCACAGTTATAGGGGTACAAAAAAGTGTACCCCTCTTTTTGTACACCGACACTGATGAATAACAATGCATAAGATATTCAAAAGCATGATGTCCAAATTAAGCAGATGGCATTGCGATAGAGTAGAATGACAGTACTTGAATTTGAAAACATGTTATCATGAATGGAATAGGTACTGAAAAACAGGAAGGCATGACATATTTACATGCATGATCAGCATGCTAAGCACATGGCGTTGCAACAGAGTAGATACACTCCAGGACATTATATGCATGTTGTACCCATATCACAGGCCAAGTTAGAGAAAGGACCTTGTGGGGTGAAGAGGATTCATCATCTTTCTACAAGTCTTCTGAAGAACTGCCTTTACATGTTCCATCATATTGGGTATCATTGACATCAAGTTTATTGGCCTTTACATTGCTCTATGAGATCCTTGTGGATATATCAGTGTGTGCAATTATATCTGACATGCATGGAAGACAACTAGTAGTTAGATTTATGTAATGAGTGCCTGTAGGAGACGACATAAATAGTAGGACTGGGGTTAACTAGCAGCAACAGGTCTCATAAACTAAAGGGAGAACACAGATGAAAGGTACATAATATGTATCCTTTGTACTCGAGATTAACTAGATGGCACACAAAAGTATTAAAGAACAACATTGGAAATACTAGAAGTGGTATAATACTATAATCACCAGCCTATGGGATAGCATTGGCTGATGGATGATAACTATGGAACAGTGTTACCTAAAGAACAAGTATCTTAGCTGAACTATGGAACAGCGTTAACTCCTGAACAAGACCCGTAAGAGATCAGCATGAATATATAGTGAAATGTGATGATCTATTTTCCATGCTTAGATGAATAACAAAGCCATAAATGTTGCACACAAGTAAGATGAGGGTACAACCTATCTGGCTGCCATTCATAGGAGTGAGCATCATGTGCTGACTTGTCAATGGCCCTGTAGTTGTTGTGGATGTGCATGTCGGGCACGCGCATTCGATGCAGGGAATTGTTGAGTGGGGACTATAGCTCCCTTCTGGTGTATGCTTCCCTTGTTGGAGCAGCTGCGGTGAGTCGGAAGACGGTGTGTCTGAAGCTGCAGATAGCGCATAATGTTAAGAATGACATATCTCTTTGATCTAAAGAAATACACTAAGAGATCAATAGCAAGGTATGAGAGTGGTCACATGTCTGTTGACTGAAGAGTAAATTGGGGTCACACGATTTTATTTTATTTTGGTATTGTCCAATCTATGCCGGATGGCTGGCCGTCTTGTGCCTCCTGGCTGACACTGCTCGGAATCTTCCCCGAAGAGCCAGCGACCAACGGCAGAGCAGCCTGCCTCCGCCGTCCGTGGCCCCGGCCAAAGCCCGCTCCCCGCCCCACCGCACTGCCGTGGTTGCGTCGCCCCCGGGCCAATCCACAAAGACTCCCTGTCATCCAGATCCGGCGGTGGCAGTACCTTCAACCCATGCAACTCTAAAAGATAGCCATCTAAGCGCTGCTTCCGCGGCGAACATGCGGCCTCGCACCCTTACGTTAGACACCAGCCAACCGGCAGCCTAGGAGCTCCGCCGCCTCGAGGGGTGCTGCTTCCCATTGCAAATCGATTGGGCCAGAATAAAAATTCAGACAACTGACGCCTAAATAATGTGATTTGAGATGAGGGTGCGGCCTATCTGGCGGCATGGTGAAGTAGGCAGGTCCAGCTGCCAAGTCGGTGAGGCCGGCGCGGTTGCGGTGGCGACCGGCGGCAGGGAAAGAACGATGTCGTGACGGTCGACGGCTACGCCGAAGCAGTGCCAGGACTCTGGACGGATCCGAAGTTGGAGCCGCTCCGGCACCGTGAACAACGGCGAGGGTGAATCGGCTCCGGTACGGTTCACGCGGCAGTCGTCGAGGCAGCACCAGCAGCATGGAGTAAGAGGCACATGGCCCAATGCACGACAGCAAATGGACAGCATCTCCGGCATTAGGGAGGAGGGCAGCTATGAAATTGGTGTGGTGGGGGGCTCCATGGAGGTGGGGCTGAGGTTTCGCGGCTCGGGAGAAGGGAGCTTCCCGTGGAGAAGGTGATTTGGCGCCCACGAGGTATGAATGGGGGCGGGCGGGGGAAATTGGGAGGGGAGTGGAACTATGTCTTACAGACGCATTTGTCTGAAATGTGAGGGGGAGTTAAAGTTCTACCCTTGCCTATAGGCTTCTCGGCTTGGGTCTGTGTACTGAGGGTCGGGATAGTAGAGTAACTTTGCTTCTTTGGGCGGGAGCGATTTCAGGCGAGGAGGGTGTGTTTTGAACTATAGTGGGCGTGAGCGATTTCGGGCGAGGAGAGCGTGTTTCGAAATAGTGGGCGCGAGCTATTTCGGGCGAGGAGAGCGTGTTTTTCCGACCATGGTTTATGAAATATTCGGCACATGTCATTTCGGCCGAGTAGAAGGCGCGCTTGGATGAAGTTACGAACCTACCCTCGATGTACAATGGGCCAATTGATGCGTGTCCCACATAGGACGGTAATTTCACGTCTCCCATTTATTTGCTCGGGCGAATTCCACCGAGCAGAGAGGATGTTTAACGGTTCGTTCAAATTTTGGGAGAATGAGCATCCACGTCTACCTTACCAAGTCGATTCGGGTCAAATTTTGAAATATTAGCTTGCCACTTCTTTTTTAGATGGAGAGATGATGCTCGGGAGTAATGTGTTTTTACATGCTCGTTGCTAGCGATTTACAATATGACAAATAGTTGACCCACTCAAAAACGCGAATCAAACCCAAAATGAAATATCTCGATTCAATGAAATAGCTTGTTTAGTAGGTCAAAATAGTGAACTAAATCCAAAATTGAACACCTCAATCGAGTAGCATGTTGTACAGTATTATAGTACTCCATGAACATGTTGAAAGTCAAACTAATGAACTTGTTTGATATACACATATATCCGTTCATGTGTGGATTGCAGACAACATGTTCTCCAATTTAAATATTTGAATGCAAGTTTATATCGAAACATGGTTTATATCAGTCTTTGATGCATAAAACGCGACCTCCCCTTCTCTCGGACTCTTGTTCTCTCTCTCTCTCTCTCTCTCTCTCTCTCTCTCTCTCTCGCCAACAATCTTCAATTCTGTCGCACACATCTGACACAAAAACCTTGTTCATCCCTCTCCCTTTCTCTCCATCTCTCTCTCTCTCTCTCTCTTTGTGTGTGTGGGGGGGGGGGTCTTTCTAGTTCGCATGCATATATACACCATCTATAGGTCTCTCTCGCACACTATGTATGATACTCTAGCTAGTCCAAGCTAGATATCTTGGGTGCACTCACCGTATGCACACACATTCCTTGGCTCTTTGCCTGTAACTCTCACACGCACCATTATGTCGCCTCGGAGCTCTTCCCCCCTCTCTCAAACTCTCCATCCACCTGGGTCACACATACACATGCATATCTCACTCGCACTCGATAGGCCCATCTAAACCTCTATCTCTCCCCCTCGTTCTCTCTCCATCTCACACGCGCACACACACAATCTCATGCCCAGCTAGCCAAGTATGATGGTCTCTCACTCAATTGTAGGCACACGTAGTCCCCCCTATATGTATATGACTAGCTAATCTTAGTCTCCATCACAAACATGAGCATGGTCTATCTCGATTTCTCTCAAGGCATCTTTCTATCGCGCAGCACTCCCTCGATCTCCCACCCATATAGTCCCCTCACGATCTCGACGGGATCTCTCTATCACAAACACACCCTCTCTCCCTCCCCATGCGTCCATGCCATCCATGTGTCCCTTTCGACCTTTGTTCCTTGTTGGCCACACCTCTATTGGACATGTGCTACAGGGGTGTCTCTCTCCGTTGCAAACAATCACACACTAGCTATCTTCGTGTATCTCCTTGCCTCGCTTTTCCATCTCGGAGATGCATGCGTGATATGTTCGCATAAGAAATGAAAAAACACACTCTCTCTCTAATTTATCATTTGTTGTCACTTTCTCTTTCACACACATACTCTTTTTGCACACTTACTCATTCTCCTTCACACGCACTTGATCTATATCGACTGAGGCACTCTCCTCGGTCCATAGCATATAGATTTATTGAAAAGTCAAACATCACAAAGTTTGACCATGTACGTGGAGAAAAAGAATTACATCTAGTACGGCAAACATATACCATTAGATTCACCATGAGATGTAGTTTTGTATGATGTTTCTTTGGTATTGTAGATATAAATAACAGTTGCGTAAACCTAATCAAAGTTTCCAAAGTTTGACTTCTAAAAAATTTACATGCACTGCATTATCGAGCGGATGGAATATCTCTTTCCCCTTCTCAGCTATCTGACGCACCACTCAGCCTTATCGGGGCTCCTCAATCTCTATTAAACTTTATTTGTCAGTTTGGTTCGTGACCTGACCCTCATGCCTTGATGGCCGGTACTGCCTGGTGTGGACGTGAGATGTAAAAGTTTTCTGCCTGGCCAGTCTTGTGTGGTGCTGAAGCGTTTGGTTCATGCCTGGGCCAGGCAAATCATCAACGTCCCATCAATCAATCCATGCATCAATTATTTAATGCTAATATCCATCCATGTTGCTGTTAGCCTCGTGGCCACACGACCAGGCACGACCAGGCGTTCGAAATCGGTCACCTGGGCCAGGCTACTTGCAGTGTCTGGAGTTCAGCCAGGCTAATTAAAGTGCAAGGGAACCCAGGCCAGGCGGGCTTTCTTTTTCACAGGGTAGCAACCAAACAAGCGTGCATGAAATATAGCCACAACCCCAGGCTGGGCAAAAGATGCTCAGGATGCAAGCCAAACTAGCCTTATATCTCCCTGGTTCACACATACACATGTCTCGCTCGCGCTATACATATAGACCCATCCAACACTCTCCGCCCTTGTTCTCTCTCCATGTGACACGCACCCCCCTAAGTACCATAATCCCTCAATCCATCATAGGCGCAAGCACTCCCTCCCCCTCCTAAGTATGATTATCTCTTACTAGCCAT
Source organism: Triticum aestivum (assembly GCF_018294505.1). NCBI lineage: Eukaryota > Viridiplantae > Streptophyta > Magnoliopsida > Poales > Poaceae > Triticum > Triticum aestivum. Next base: position 241,449,323 of record NC_057800.1, read on the forward strand.
CAGGACCACATGTATTGTCTCCTTCCATCCATACGTCGATCTCAATATCTCTCGGGGCATCTTCTATCGCACACACACCTTGTCACTTGATCTCCCACCCATGTAGTCCCATCACGATCTCCAGGGGATCTCTCTATGACAAACATACACTCTCTCCTCCCCATGTCTGCATTTTCTCTGTACGTCTCTCTCGACCTCTCTCCGTTGTTTGTCAGACCCCTCTTGGCCACGTGCTAGGGGTCTTGCTCTCTTGGTTCCAAACAACCACATACTATCTCCTCACCTGGCCTCCGTTGTTGAAGATGCATGTGTGATATGTTTGCATAAGACACTCACACTTTTTTCTACTTTTATCGTGTGTTGTCCATGTCTCTTTCACACACACACACACACACACTTTTTTCACTCTCTCTCTCTCTCTCTCTCTCTCTCTCTCTCTTGTTAGGGACTCTGTCACGTCCATAAGCATATGGATGTTTTGAAAAGTCAAACCTCAGAAATGTTTGACCAGGTATATGTGGAGAAAAACATTTACATCTGGAACGATCATTAGGTTCATCACAACATGTACTTACTTCATACTATCATTTATCTTTGGTATTGTAGATATAAGTAATTCCTTTATAAACTTGGTCAAAGTTTCAAAAGTTTGACTTCAAAATGTTGGAACTACATTATCAAACGGAGGGAGTAGCTCTTTCTCTCTCTCTCTGCTATCTCTCACGGGCCTCCCCTCTCACTCGAACTCTCTATACCGACGGATTATACACGAACTGTGTCAACGTATAGCTCCGTATATTGTTTAGTTGACCGGTCAACCAATCCACATGCTGCCTTGTCAGCTCGTGTTCTCTATCTTCATGTGCTGGCCCATGTGGGAGTGGGTGAAAATAAGTAAACTAGAGGCCCATCTGACACGCAGTGAAGTAAACAAAGTAGAAACCACTCGGGGTAGCACCCCGCACGCTAGTAAGTTGAAACCAAATTACGATGACAAGTGTAGTGTTCAAAACTGCATCTACGCACTGCACCGAAAGAAATGTTTTTAGTATTTTTTTCTCACGTGATCACCTGCATCATTTTTATGCTGTACTACTATAGTAGCCTAGGCTAGTCATAGTGGAAAGTAACTTAGACTACTCCAGTAACTCTATGGTTACCCTAAGAGCAAGTACTACCTCCGTCCTGGTTTACTCTTCCAATTTTGTAGTATCAAAATTTGACCATAGATTTAACTGACAAAATGTTAATGCATGTCACTAAGAACTATATTGTTGGATTCGTATTTGAACATAATTTCAAATGGTGTAATTTTTAGTGACATGCATTGGCATTTTCTTAGGTAAATCTATGGTCAAAATTTTATACTAAATACGAGGTAGTATTACAAAAGTGGGCTATGTAGGCCAAAACATGTGCCAAATTCACTTGTGATGCATTTGGCATCGATGCCCCTCCATTGCTCACCTGGTGTCCCAATCTGGATCACCAACTTTACTCCGGTGCCAAATTAACTCACGCAATGAAAAAACACTACGTGGGAGAGAGAGAGGATTGAGGCAATAAAACACTTGTTTGGGAGAGTGAGAGGCAGGTGTAGTTGGTTTGATTGATTTGTTTATACATGTGGGTCTGTGTGCACAGCGGTGCCAACTCTCTCACATTGCGAGAGCGGTGCCAAAATCTTTTGATTTGACATGGATGTGTGTTATGTGGCATACATTTGCGAAATATGGCATCTGCCTGATACGTCTCCAACGTATCTATAAGTTTTGATTGCTCCTTGCTATATTATCTACTGTTTTGAATGTTCATGGGCTTCATTATACACTTTTATATCATTTTTGGGACTAACCTATTAACCCAGAGCCCAGTGCCAGTTTCTGTTTTTACCCTGGTTTAGGGTTTCAAAGAAAAGGAAAATCAAACGGAGTCCAATTGACCTGAAACTTCACGGAACTCATTTTTGGAAGGAAAGAAGCCCAGAAGACTTGGAGTGCACGTCGGGGGATCTGCGAGGAGGTCACGAGGCAGGGGGCGCGCCCACCCCCCTGGGCGCGCCCTCCACCCTTGTGAGCCCCTCGTGGCCCCCCTAACGTACTTCTTCTGCCTATATATCTCCATATACCCTAAAAACATCCGAGAACACAATAGATCGGGAGTTCCGCCGTCAGAAGCCTCCGTAGCCACCGAAAGCCAATCTAGACCCGTTCCGGCACCCTGTCGGAGGGGGCAATCCCTCTTTGGTGGCCATATTCATCATCCCGGTGCTCTCCATGACAAGGAGGGAGTAGTTCTCCCTCGGGGCTGAGGGTATGTACCAGTAGCTATGTGTTTGATCTCTCTCTCTCTCTCGTGTTCTTGATTTGGCACGATCTTGATGTATCGCGAGCTTTGCTATTATAGTTGGATCTTATGTTTCTCCTCCCCCTCTTCTATCTTGTAATGAACCGAGTTTCCCCTTTGAAGTAATCTTATCAGATTGAGTCTTTAAAGATTTGAGAACACTTGATGTATGTCTTGCGTTGGATATATGTGGTGACAATGGGATATCACATGATTCACTTGATGTATGTTTTGGTGATCAACTTGCGGGTTCCGCCCATGAACCTATGCATAGGGGTTGGCACATGTTTTCATCGTGATTCTCCGGTAGAAACTTTGGGGCACTCTTTGAGGTCCTATGTGTTGGTTGAATAGATGAATCCGAGATTGTGCGATGCATATCGTATAATCATACCAACGGATACTTGAGGTGACATTGGAGTATCTAGGTGACATTAGGGTTTTGGTTGATTTGTGTCTTAAGGTGTTATTCTAGTACGAACTCTAGGGCTGTTTGTGACACTTATAGGAATAGCCCAATGGATTGATTGGAAAGAATATCTTTCAGGTGGTTTCGTACCCTACTATAATCTCTTCGTTTGTTCTCCGCTATTAGTGACTTTGGAGTGACTCTTTGTTGCATGTTGAGGGATAGTTATGTGATCCAATTATATTATTATTGTTGAGGGAACTTACACTAGCGAAAGTATGAACCCTAGGCCTTGTTTCAACGCATTGCAATACCGTTTACGCTCACTTTTATCATTAGTTACCTTGCTGTTTTTATAATTTCAGATTAGAAATACCTTTATCTACCATCCATATACCACTTGTATCACCATCTCTTCGCCGAACTAGTGCACCTATACAATTTACCATTGTATTGGGTGTGTTGGGGACACAAGAGACTCTTTGTTATTTGGCTGCAGGGTTGCTTGAGAGAGACCATCTTCATCCTACGCCTCCTACGGATTGATAAATCTTAGGTCATCCACATGAGGGAAGTTTGCTATTGTCCTACAAACGTCTGCACTTGGAGGCCCAACAACATCTACAAGAAGAAGGTTGTGTAGTATATATCAAGCTCTTTTCTGGCGCCGTTGCCGGGGAGGTGTGTGCTTGAAGGTATATCTTGAGATCTTGCAATTGAGTCTTTTAGTTTCTTGTTTTATCACTAGTTTAGTTTATATAAGAAAATTACAAAAAATGGAATTAAGGTTACCTCATATGCTTCATCTTTTTAATATCTATCATGAAAATAAGGATTCCGATAATTGTGCTCAAGTGCTAGAAGAAGAATGCATTAGAATGTTTGGCACTAAATATTTGAATGATGAGCATGATTGCAATGTTGTTAGTATGAATTCCTTGAATATCCATGATGCTAATGATATGCAAAGCCACAAGCTTGGGGAAGCTATGTTTGATAAAGATGATATTTTTTGTCCCCCAAGTTTTGATGAGCAAATTTATTATGATGAAAGCATGCCACCGATCTATGATGATTATTGTGATGACACGTATGCTCTAAAGAATAATGATTACTATAAAACTTGTCATATTGATCTCAATTCTCAATCACAAGATAGTTATTTTGTTGAGTTTGCTCCCACTATTATTCATGAGAAGAATTTTGCTTATGTGGAGAGTAATAAAATTTCTATGCTTGTAGATCATGAAAATAATGATTTAGGTGTTGGTTATATTGTTGAATTCATTCATGATGCTACTGAAAATTATTATGAGGGAGGAATATATGCTTGTAGGAATTGCAATAATATCAAGTTTCCTCTCTATGTGCTTAAAGTTTTGAAGTTATGCTTGTTTTACCTTCCTATGCAAGTTCATTCTTGTTCCCACAAGTTGTTTGCTCACAAAATCCCTATGCATAGGAAGTATGTTAGGCTTAAATGTTCTAGTCATATTCTTCATGATGCGCTCTTTATATTTCAATTCTTATCTTTTATGTGAGCATCATTGAAATCATCATGCCTAGCTAGGGGCGTTAAACGATAGCGCTTGTTGGGAGGCAACCCAATTTTATTTTAGTTCCTTGATTTTTGCTCCTGTTTAGTAATAAATAAATTATTTAGCCTCTGTTTTGGTTGCCTTTTTTGTGTTTAATTAGTGTTTGTGCCAAGTAGAACCGTTGGGAAGACTTGGGGAAAGTCTTGTTGATCATGCTGTCAACATCAGAAACTTTAGCGCTCACGAGAATAGCTGCCATTTTTATTTGGAGAGTTCTATTTAGTTAATTCTTTTTTAATATGATTAATAGATAAATTACTCAGGTCTAGAAATTTATTTTAGAATTTTTGGGGTTCCAGATCTTGCGCTAACTTCCGATTACTACAGACTGTTATGTTTTTGACAGATTCTGTTTTTCGTGTGTTGTTTGCTTATTTTGATGAATCTATGGCTAGTAAAATAGTTTATAAACGATAGAGAAGTTGGAATACAGTATATATAACACTGATATAAATAAATAATGAGTTTACTACAGTACTTTCAAGTGGTGTTTTGTTTTCTTTCGCTAACGAAGCTCACGAGTTTTCTACTTTAAGTTTTGTGTTGTGAAGTTTTCAAGTTTTGGGTAAGGATTCGATGGACTATGGAATAAGGAGTGGCAATATCCTAAGCTTGGGGATTACCAAGGCACCCCAAGGTAATATTCAAGGATAGCCAAGATCCTAAGCTTGGGGATGCCCCGAAAGGCATCCCCTCTTTCGACTTCGTTCATCGGTAACTTTACTTGGAGCTATATTTTTATTCACCACATGATATGTGTTTTGCTTGGAGCGTCAATTTATTTTGTTAGGATTTTCTATCTGTTATTTAGAAAAATTTGTTGCATCTTTTATTTCAGTAAAAGTGGCATTGATAGCCTTTACTATGCCTATGTTACAAGTATACATGTTGCTGTTTGAAAACAGAAAGTTTACCGCTGTTGCAATAATTCCCTAGAAAAGTCAGAATGTGATAAAACGTTGAAACCTTTTGCATATTAAGCTCTGGTAAATTTACTACAGTGGGAATTTTCTTTCATAATTTTTGGAGCTAGTGAAGTATGGATGTTGCTGCATTTTTTACAGAATATCCTCTTTAGGCAGATTGCTGTTATGTTTGCATTGTTTGCATATCTTTGCTTCTTTAATGTTTCTATTTGAGGATAGGACTATTAAATATGCAGAGGCCTTTAGTATGAAATGTTGAATAATAATTTTAGTGATTTGCTACAATAGAGTATGATAACGTTTTTGCAATGGTTTATACTAACTTATCTCACGAGTCTTTGTTTAGTTTTGTGTGGATGAAGCTTTTGAGATTTAGGGAGACCTTGATATGAGAGGAATTAATGAGACACAAAAGCTCAAGCTTGGGGATTCCCAAGGCACCCCAAGATAATATTTCAAGAAGTCTCAAGCATCTAAGCTTGGGGATGCCCCGGTTGGCATCCCACCTTTCTTCTTCAACAATTATTGGTTAGTTTCGGTTAATCCTAAGTTTTTGCTTCTTCACATGATGTTTGCTATTCTTAGAATGTCATTTTCTTTTGCTTTGATTGCTGTTTGAATAGAATACCAAGATCTGAAATTATTAAATATTAGAGATTCTTCACATAGTTGCATAATTATTCGACTACTCATTGATCTTCACTTATATCTTTCGAAGTAGTTTGTCATTTGCTCTAGTGCTTCACTTATATATTTTAGAGCATGGTGGTAGTTTTACTTTATAGAAATAGATGAACTCTCATTCTTCACTTATATTATTTTGAGAGTCTTAAATAGCATGGTAATTTGCTTAAAATCCTAATATGCTAGGTATTCAAGAATAGTAAAAACTTTCTTATGAGTGTGTTGAATACTAAGAGAAGTTTGAATGCTTGATGATTGTTTTGAGATATGGAGGTAATAATATCAAAGTCGCGCTAGTTGAGTAGTTGTGAAATTGAGAAATGCTTGTGTTGAAGTTTGCAAGTCCCATAGAATGCACGTATGGTAAATGTTGTGGAACAAATTTGAAACATGAGGTGTTATTTGATTGTCCTCATTATGAGTGGCGGTCGGGGACGAGCGATGGTTTTTTCCTACCAATCTATCCCCCTAGGAGCATGCGCATAGTGCCGAGGTTTTTGATGACTTGTAGATTTTTTTTCAATAAGTATGTGAGTTCTTTATGACTAATGTTGACTCCATGGATTATACGCACTCTCACCCTTCCATCCTTGCTAGCCTCTTCGGTACCGTGCATTGCCCTTTCTCACATTGAGAGTTGGTGCAAACTTCGCTGGTGCATGCAAACCACGTGATATGATACGCTCTGTCACACATAAACCTCCTTATATCTTCCTCAAAACAGCCACCATACCTACCTATTATGGCATTTCCATAGCCATTCCGAGATATATTGCCATGCAACTTTCCACCATTCCGTTATTATGACACGCTTCATCACTGTCATATTTATTTGCATGATCATGTAGTTGACATCGTATTTGTGGAAAGCCACCATTCATAATTCTTTCATACATGTCACTCATGCATCATTGCACATCCCGGTACACCGCCAGAGGCATTCATATAGAGTCATACTTTGTTCTAGTATCGAGTTGTAATCATTGAGTTGTAAATAAATAAAAGTGTGATGATCATCATTCAATAGAGCTTTGTCCCCCAAAAAGGCCAAAGTAAAAAAAGAAGGCCCAAAAAAAGAGAAAACAAATAAAAAGGGGCAATGCTACTATCCTTTTTTCCACACTTGTGCTTCAAATTAGCACCATGTTCTTCATATAGAGAGTTTCTTGAGTTATCACTTTCATATACTAGTGGGAATTTTCATTATAGAACTTGGCTTGTATATTCCAACAATGGGCCTCCTCAAGTGCCCTAGGTATTCGTGAGCAAGCAAGTTGGATGCACACCCACTTAGTTTCTTTTGTTGAGCTTTCATACATTTATAGCTCTAGTGCGTCCGTTGCATGGCAATCCATACTCCTTGCATTAACATCAATCGGTGGGCATCTCCATAGCCCATTGATTAGCCTCGTTGATGTGAGACTTTCTCCTTTTTTGTCTTCTCCACATAACCCCATCATTATATTCTATTCCACCCATACTGCTATGTCCATGGCTCACGCTCATGTATTGCGTGAAAGTTTATAGGTTTGAGATTACTAAAGTATGAAACAATTGCTTGGCTTGTCATCGGGGTTGTGCATGATGAGAGCATTCTTGTGTGACGAAAATGGAGCATGACTAAACTATATGATTTTGTAGGGGTGAACTTTATTTGGCCATGTTATTTTGAGAAGACATAATTGCTTAGTTAGTATGCTTGAAGTATTATTATTTTTATGTCAATATGAACTTTTGTCTTGAATCTTATGGATCTGAATATTCATACCACAATTAAGAAGAATTACATTGAAATTATGCCAAGTAGCACTCCGCATCAAAAATTCTGTTTTTATCATTTACCTACTCGAGGACGAGCAGGAATTAAGCTTGGGGATGCTGATACGTCTCCAACGTATCTATAATTTTTGATTGCTCCATGCTATATTATCTACTGTTTTGAATGTTTATGGGCTTTATTATACACTTTTATATCAGTTTTGGGACTAACCTATTAACCCAGAGCCCAGTGCCAGTTTCTGTTTTTACCCAGTTTTAGGGTTTCGAAGAAAAGGAAAATCAAACGGAGTCCAATTGACCTGAAACTTCACGGAACTCATTTTTGGAAGGAAAGAAGCCCAGAAGACTTGGAGTGCACGTCGGGGGATCTGCGAGGAGGTCACGAGGCAGGGGGCGCGCCCACCCCCCCTGGGCGCGCCCTCCACCCTCGTGAGCCCCTCGTGGCCCCCCTGACGTACTTCTTCCGCCTATATATCTCCATATACCCTAAAAACATCCAAGAACACAATAGATCGGGAGTTCCGCCGCCAGAAGCCTCCGTAGCCACCGAAAGCCAATCTAGACCCGTTCCGGCACCCTGCCGGAGGCGGCAATCCCTCTCCGGTGGCCATTTTCATCATCCCGGTGCTCTCCATGATGAGGAGGGAGTAGTTCTCCCTCGGGGCTGAGGGTATGTACCAGTAGCTATGTGTTTGATCTCTCTCTCTCTCTCGTGTTCTTGATTTGGCACGATCTTGATGTATCGCGAGCTTTGCTATTATAGTTGGATCTTATGTTTCTCCTCCCCCTCTTCTCTCTTGTAATGAATCGAGTTTCCCCTTTGAAGTAATCTTATCAGATTGAGTCTTTAAAGATTTGAGAACACTTGATGTATGTCTTGCCGTGGATATCTGTGGTGACAATGGGATATCACGTGATTCACTTGATGTATGTTTTAGTGATCAACTTACGGGTTCTGCCCATGAAGCTATGCATAGGGGTTGGCACATGTTTTCGTCGTGATTCTCCGGTAGAAACTTTGGGGCACTCTTTGAGGTCCTATGTGTTGGTTGAATAGATGAATCTGAGATTGTGTGATGCATATCGTATATTCATACCCGCAGATACTTGAGGTGACATTGGAGTATCTAGGTGACATTAGGGTTTTGGTTGATTTGTGTCTTAAGGTGTTATTCTAGTACGAACTGTAGGGCTGTTTGTGACACTTATAGGAATAGCCCAACGGATTGATTGGAAAGAATAACTTTGAGGTGGTTTCATACCCTACCATAATCTCTTCGTTCGTTCTCCGCTATTAGTGACTTGGGAGTGACTCTTTGTTGCATGTTGAGGGATAGTTATGTGATCCAATTATGTTATTATTGTTGAGGGAACTTACACTAACGAAAGTATGAACCCTAGGCCTTGTTTCAATGCATTGCAACACTATTTACGCTCACTTTTATCATTAGTTACCTTTCTGTTTTTATAATTTCAGATTACAAATACCTTTATCTACCATCCATATACCACTTGTATCACCATCTCTTCGCCGAACTAGTGCACCTATACAATTTACCATTGTATTGGGTGTGTTGGGGACACAAGACACTCTTTGTTATTTGGTTGCAGGGTTGCTTGAGAGAGACCATCTTCATCCTACGCCTCCTACGGATTGATAAATCTTAGGTCATCCACTTGAGGGAAATTTGCTACTGTCCTACAAGCCTCTGCACTTGGAGGCCCAACAACGTCTACAAGAAGAAGGTTGTGTAGTAGACATCAAGCTCTTTTCTGGCGCCGTTGCCGGGGAGGTGAGTGCTTGAAGGTATATCTTTAGATCTTTCAATCGAGTCTTTTAGTTTCTTGTTTTATCACTAGTTTAGTTTATAAAAGAAAATTACAAAAAAATGGAATTAAGGTTACCTCATATGCTTCATCTTTTTAATATCTATCATGAAAATAAGGATTCCGATAATTGTGCTCAAGTGCTAGAAGAAGAATGCATTAGAATGTTTGGCACTAAATATTTGAATGATGAGCATGATTGCAATGTTGTTAGTATGAATTCCTTGAATATCCATGATGCTAATGATATGCAAAGCCACAAGGTTGGGGAAGCTATGTTTGATAAAGATGATATTTTTTGTCCCCCAAGTTTTGATGACTAAATTTATTATGATGAAAGTATGCCACCGATCTATGATGATTATTGTGATGACACGTATGCTCTAAAGAATAATGATTACTATGAAACTTGTCATCTTGATCTTAATTCTCAATCACATGATAGTTATTTTGCTGAGTTTGCTCCCACTATTATTCATGAGAAGAATTTTGCTTATGTGGAGAGTAATAAAATTTCTATGCTTGTAGATCATGAAAAGAATGGTTTAGGTGCTGGTTATATTGTTGAATTCATTCATGATGCTACTGAAAATTATTATGAGGGAGGAATATATGCTTGTAGGAATTGCAATAATATCAAGTTTCCTCTCTATGTGCTTAAAGTTTTGAAGTTATGCTTGTTTTACCTTCCTATGCAAGTTGATTCTTGTTCCCACAAGTTGTTTGCTCAAAAAATCCCTATGCACATGAAGTATGTTAGTGTTAAAAAATCCCTATGCTCAAAAAATCCCTGTGCTAGTCATATTCTTCATGATGCTCTCTTTATATTTCAATTCTTATCTTTTTATGTGAGCATCATTGAAATCATCATGCCTAGCTAGGGGCGTTCAACGATAGCGCTTGTTGGGAGGCAACCCAATTTTATTTTAGTTCCTTGATTTTTGCTCCTGTTTAGTAATAAATAAATTATTTAGCCTCTGTTTTGGTTGTGTTTTTTGTGTTTAATTAGTGTTTGTGCCAAGTAGTACCGTTGGGAAGACTTGGGGAAAGTCTTGTTGATCATGCTGTAAAAAACAGAAACTTTAGCGCTCACTAGAATTGCTGCCATTTTTATTTGGAGAGTGATATTTAGTTAATTAGTTTTGCATATGATTAGTAGATAAATTACTCAGGTCCAGCAATTTATTTTATAATTGTTGGGGTTCCAGATCTTGCGCTAGCTCCAGATTACTACAGACTGTTCTGTTTTTTGACAGATTCTGTTTTTCGTGTGTTGTTTGCTTATTTTGATGAATCTATGGCTAGTAAAATAGTTTATAAACCATAGAGAAGTTTGAATACAGTATATATAACACCAATATAAATAAAGAATGATTTCACTACATGACTTTCAAGTGGTGTTTTGTTTTCTTTCACTAACACAGCTCACGAGTTTTGTGTTATGAAGTTTTCAAGTTTTGGGTAAGGATTCGATGGACTATGGAATAAGAAGTGGCAAGAGGCTAAGCTTGGGGATTCCCAAGGCACCGCAAGGTAATATTCAAGGATAGCCAAGAGCCTAAGCTTGGGGATGCCCCGGAAGGCATCCCCTCTTTCGTCTTCGTTCATCGGTAACTTTATTTGGAGCTATATTTTTATTCACCACCTGATACGTGCTTTGCTTGGAGCGTCAATTTATTTTGTTAGGATTTGCTTGCTGTTATTTATAACAATGTTTTGCATCTTTTATTTCAATAAAAGTGGCATTGGTAGCCTTTACTATGCCTATGTTACAAGTATACATGTTGCTGTTTGAAAACAGAAAGTTTACCGCTGTTGCAATAAATCCCTAGAAAATTCAGAATGTGATAAAATGTTGAAACATTTTTCATATTAAGCTCTGATAAATTTACTATAGTGGGAATTTTCTTTCATAATTTTTGGAGCTAGGGAAGTATGGATGTTGCTGCATTCTTTACAGACTATCCTGTTTGGCAGATTGCTGTTATGTTTGTATTATTTGCATATGTTTGCTTCTTTATGTTTCTATTTGAGGATAGGACTATTAAATATGAAGAGGACTTTAGTATGAAATGTTGAATAATAATTTTAGTGATTTGCTACAGTAGAGTATGATAAGGTTTTTGCAATGGTTTATACTAACTTATCTCATGAGTCTTTGTTGAGTTTTGTGTGGATGAAGCTTTTGAGATTTAGGGAGACTTTGATATGAGAGGAATTAAGGAGACACAAAAGATCAAGCTTGGAGATGCCCAAGGCACCCCAAGATAATATTTCAAGAAGTCTCAAGCATCTAAGCTTGGGGATGCCCCGGTTGGCATCCCACCTTTCTTCTTCAACAATTATCGGTTAGTTTTGGTTGATCCTAAGTTTTTGCTTCTTCACATGATGTTTGCTATTCTTAGAATGTCATTTTCTTTTGCTTTGATTGCTGTTTTAATAGAATACCAAGATCTGAAATTATTAAATGTTATAGAGTCTTCACATAGTTGCATAATTATTCGACTACTCATTGATATTCACATATATCTTTCGGAGTAGTTTGTCATTTGCTCTAGTGCTTCACTTATATCTTTTAGAGCATGGTGGTAGTTTTATTTTATAGAAATAGATGAACTCTCATGCTTCACTTATATTATTTTGAGAGTCTTAAATAGCATGGTAATTTGCTTAAAATCATAATATTCTAGGTATTCAAGAATTGTAAAAACTTTCTTATGAGTGTGTTGAATACTAAGAGAAGTTTGAATGCTTGATGATTGTTTTGAGATATGGAGGTAATAATATCAAAGTCGTGCTAGTTGAGTAGTTGTGAAATTGAGAAATGCTTGTGTTGAAGTTTGCAAGCCCCGTAGCATGCACGTATGGTAAATGTTGTGTAACAAATTTGAAACATGAGGTGTTATTTGATTGTCCTCCGTATGAGTGGCGGCCGGGGACGAGCGATGGTTTTTTCCTACCAATCTATCCCCCTAGGAGCATGCGCGTAGTGCCGAGGTTTTTGATGACTTGTATATTTTTTCAATAAGTATGTGAGTTCTTTATGACTAATGTTGAGTCCATGGATTATATGCACTCTCACCCTTCCATCCTTGCTAGCCTCTTCGGTACTGTGCATTGCCCTTTCTCACATTGAGAGTTGGTGCAAACTTCGCTGGTGCATGCAAACCCCGTGATATGATACGCTCTGTCACACATAAACCTCCTTATATCTTCCTCAAAACAGCCACCATACCTACCTATTATGGCATTTCCATAGCCATTCCGAGATATATTGCCATGCAACTTTCCACCGTTCCGTTATTATGAAACGCTTCATCATTGTCATATTTCTTTGCATGATCATGTAGTTGACATCGTATTTGTGGCAAAGCCACCGTTCATAATTCTTTCATACATGTCACTCATGCATCATTGCACATCCCGGTTGTCACACCCTGCATTTTGTCACATGTCATTTTCTTTATTAAAACATGAAACAAATTGGACCAACAAAAACTTTTGCATTATTTGGCTTTTATTTTGGAGTTGGTTTTCTCTGAGTGATTTCTTTTTCAAGTGCTCTTTAAAGTCAACTAATCCACCTTATGTACTTCATTTCCTTGCCCCAAACTTCTGCCCAATGATCTTGCCATGTGTATAGTACATTATAGTATTTTCCTACAAAAATAATGTGGCCAAATAGTATTTTCAAAATTTAGTTTTCCAAAAACCCCTGAGTTGAGGTTTGCACTACAAGTACTTGATTTGGGGTATGAAAAATATTTCAAAGAGTATATTTGAAACCTATTAGATATAGGATTCCCATAAACCACAAAAATATAATTTTAATAGTTATTTTCCTATTTTATTTAAAAGCTTTTTCTTAGGGCCAGAAATGGTCTTTAATAAGGAAATTTTTTTTTAATGTTTCAAAAATATTTGACAAAATCAGGGAAACTCAGTGGACATATATTTTCCATATATAGGAGTTTCAACACATGGTCATGTTCAGAATATTGGACAAAACATCCCAAAACTATTTTTGCCCATTTCAGGGATTTGAAATATTTCTACAGGAAATATTTTCATAAAAATCCAAGGAAAATCCAGCAAGTCACAAATGCATATTGTGGTCACCTTGCAAATCCTCATCTCAATTAAGGTCAGTTTGGTTCACCAAAATGCACCAAAACCCTCTCTGACCAGAATCAAATTTGAACAACTTTGTACTACCAACTTTATCTCCTTGACCCCAACTTTTGTGATCATGTTCATATGACCAAATGAGGCCACTACACCAAGTGGTGCATCAAGGAGAAATGATTTGATCAACTAGATCTGCACAAGTTCATTTCTGCTAATTTCTAGGGTTTACAAAAGTTGCATTGGCAACTTTGCCCAAATAAGCTCAAAATTGGTGGAAGACCCTAATTATATGTGTCATTCCACCCTGTGGAGTCTCATGGCAAACGGAAACCATCTACATGCCCAAACCAGCATCAAACACCTTCTGCCACGTTACAAAAATCCCATTTTTGGCCTCTTCCACTAATCTCTGTAGGCTCAACTTTCTACCACGACTCCTCCTAGTCCCCCTCTAGCACCTATGAGCTTTGCTGCCCGAGGAAGCAATGATGAAGGGGGGGGGAGAACCCCATTTTTCTTCTCTGGACAGTGGATTCCTCTCTCTCTCTCTTAGTCTCCCTCTCTCCTATCAGCCTTTCAGAGCATCCAAGGCACTCTCCAGCTTTTGCCCGTGCCCCCTTCAGCTGCCAGACGCAAGTGGACGCGCACGGACGCGGGAAAGCCGCGGATGCCGGCAAAAGTCGTGCTCTAGAGCGCCTGGCAGGGCACCCGACCATTGACGCCGCGCCTCCCGGCCACCTCGAGCCTCCCCCGTGCGCCAGTCGATGCCCCTCGACATCCGCTCCACGCCAGCTGGCCGCCCACTTGGTCCCGCTCCTTCCTCTCTCTCCTGCAGCTCGCGCCAGAATGCCGCCCCGTTCGGCCAATACTCGCGCCGCTCCTACGGCCCACCTGCAGCTCACCCCGCTCCTCCTCTCTCTCCCTGGCACCCTAGACCACTCTCACGAACACCCCCGAGCCCTCCATTCCCTCTGTAACGGACACCCGAGCTGATCCGGCGGACACCCGTAGGCCGCACCTATGGTGGACCTCGGCCAGCCTATAAAAAGGCGACCCCGAGCCTCTCTATCACTCCCTGTCGCTCCCCCACACTCCTAATCCACCTCCCGCACCACCCATTTGTCCCAGAGCCGCTCGAGCTCGAGATCGAGCTCGAGCTCCGCCGCCTTGGCTTGCCGGATTTCGCGAGGTACAGGCCTCCCCCGCTCCTTCTCTGCCCCGATCTGGAGCCACCGCGCCCTACTGATCATTTCCCCCCTTGTATCCCTCTCTGTAGCTGCCGGAAACGGCCGGAGTCACTGCCTCCCGAAGCTCCTCCGCCGCAGCTCCTCATCACCGGCGAACTAGGAACCCCCGCCGGCCAAGTCCACCACCCACCGACGTGCGGCAGCCCCCTGAAGCCATCCCCGCACTTGTCGGAGCTCGCCGTGGCCTGCATCGTCGCCGGTGAGCACCGCGACCCCCCTGTCCACGGGTTAGTGATGACAAGCGGGCCCCGCCTGTCATCCTCTCCCTCGTTCCTGCGCCCCTCCCTCTCTCTGTCCTGCGGGCCCTGGCCGTCAGGTTTGAAATGGGCGGGCGCGCGCGCGCTGTGCGCTGGCTCGGCTGGGTCGGCCCGCTGGCTGGGCCTGCTGCCCCGCAGCTGTTCTGGCCCGGCAGACACAGTGCCCTTTTTTCTTTTTCTTTTTTGTGGCTTTTCCAAAAATTCCACAAAATTAATTATTTATCCAAATGCAATAATTCCAACTCCTAAATTCTTGTAATAATCCCACCTATTTATGGTGAAGACTACCTATGATGGCAACCCGCTAGCGACTCTATACATCAACAGAACCGTAAGTCTTTATGGTATTCCCAAGGAGATTGTGTCAGATCGAGGAACCCCGTTTACCTCAAGGTTCTGGAAGATGTTCCAAGAGGCCATGGGGACCAAGTTGTCCTTCAGCAGTTCCTTCCACCCACAGACCGGAGGTCAGACAGAACGAGTGAATCAGGTACTCAAAGACATGCTCCGAGCCTGTGTCTTAGCATATGGAGCTAAGTGGGAAGATTGCCTCCCTTTTGCCGAGTTCTCCTACAATAACAGTTATCAGTCAAGCCTTCAGATGGCACCATTTGAGGTGTTATACGGACGGAAGTGCCGCACACCCCTCAATTGGTCAGAAACTGGAGAAGGACTAGTATTTGGGCCCGATATCCTCCGTGAAGCAGAAGAGCAAGTTCAGCTAGTCAGAGAGCAACTGAAGACCGCCAAGTCAAGGCAGAAGAGCTATGCTGACACTCGTTGCCGACAAGTAGACTTCCAAGTCGGAGACCATGTGTACCTGCGAGTAACTCCTCTTAAGGGAACCAAGCGTTTCCACGTTAAGGGAAAGCTCGCACCAAGGTTTATCGGCCCCTTCGAGATCACCGCACGACGGGAGAAGTGGCTTACCAGTTGGAACTGCCACCTGAACTATCCGATGTGCACAACGTATTCCACGTGTCACAACTCCGGAAGTGTCTCCAAGTTCCAGACAAACCTGATCTTTACAAGGACGTCGATCACCAAGCCATTGACCTTCATCCCGGTTTGACCTACTGCGAGAGACCCATCTGTATTTTGGACGAGGCTGAACGACGCACTCGAAGCCGCGCCATCAAGTACTTCAAGGTCCAGTGGAGCAACCACACTGAAGCAGAAGCAACCTGGGAACATGACGACTACCTTAGATCCGAGTTTCCGTATCTCTTTAAAGCCTAGTTTAGGAATCCCAGGGACGAGATTCTTGTAAGGGGGGTAGGTCTGTCACACCCTGCATTTTGTAACATGTCATTTTCATTATTAAAACATGAAAAAAATTGGACCAACAAAAACTTTTGCATTATTTGGCTTTTATTTTGGAGTTGGTATTCTCTGAGTGATTTCTTTTTCAAGTGCTCTTTAAAGTCAACTAATTCACCTTCTGTACTTCATCTCCTTGCCCCAAACTTCTGCCCAATGATCATTCCATGTGTATAGTACAGTATAGTATTTTCCTACACAAATAATGTGGCCAAATAGTATTTTCAAAATTTAGTTTTCCAGAAACCCCTGAGTTGAGGTTTGCACTACAAGTACTTGATTTGGGGTATGAAAAATATTTCAAAGAGTATATTTGAAACCTATTAGATATAGGATTCCCATAAACCACAAAAATATAATTTTAACAGTTATTTTCCTATTTTATTTAAAAGCTTTTTCTTAAGGCCAGAAATGGTCTTTAATAAGGAAAAAATATTTTAATGTTTCAAAAATATTTGACAAAAATCAGGGAAACTCAGTGGACATATATTTTCCATATATAGGAGTTTCAACACATGGTCATGTTCAGAATATTGGAGAAAACCTCCCAAAACTATTTTTGCCCATTTCAGGGATTTGAAATATTTATACAGGAAATATTTTCATAAAAATCCAAGGAAAATCCAGCAAGTCACAAATGCATATTGTGGTCACCTTGCAAATCCTCATCTCAATTAAGGTCAGTTTGGTTCACCAAAATGCACCAAAACCCTCTCTGACCAAAATCAAATTTGAACAACTTTGTACTACCAACTTTCTCTCCTTGACCCCAACTTTTGTGATCATGTTCATATGACCAAATGAGGCCACTACACCAAGTGGTGCATCAAGGAGAAATGATTTGATCAACTAGATCTGCACAAGTTCATTTCTGCTAATTTCTAGGGTTTACAAAAGTTGCATTGGCAACTTTGCCCAAATAAGCTCAAAATTGGTGGAAGACCCAAATTATATGTGTCATTCCACCCTGTGGAGTCTCATGGAAAACGGAAACCATCTACTTGCCCAAACCAGCATCAAACACCTTCTGCCACTTTACAAAAATCCTATTTTTGGCCTCTTCCACTAATCTCTGTAGGCTCAACTTTCTACCACGACTCCTCCTAGTCCCCCTCTAGCACCTGTGAGCTTTGCTGCCCGAGGAAGCAATGATGAAGGGGGGAGAACCCCATTTTTCTTCCCTGGACAGTGGATTCCTCTCTCTCTCAGCCTCCCTCTCTCCTCTCAGCCTTTCAGAGCATCCAAGGCACTCCCAGCTTTTGCCCATGCCCCCTTCAGCTGCCAGACGCAAGTGGACGCGCGCGGACGCAGGAAAGCCGCGGATGCCGGCCAAAGTCGCGCTCTAGAGCGCCTGGCAGGGCACCCGACCGTTGACGCCGCGCCTCTCAGCCACCTCGAGCCTCCCCCGCGCGCCAGTCGATTCCCCTCGACGTCCGCTCCACGCCAGCAGCCGCCAACTTGCTCCCGCTCCTTCCTCTCTCTCTCTCCTGCAGCTCGCGCCAGAATGCCGCCCCGTTCGGCCAATACTCGCGCCGCTCCTACGGCCCGCCTGTAGCTCGCCCCGCTCCTCCTCTCTCTCCCTGGCACCCTAGACCACTCTCATGAACACCCCCGAGCCCTCCATTCCCTCTCTAACGAACACCCGAGCCGATCCCGCAGACACCCGTAGGCTGCGCCTACGGTGGACCTCGGCCAGCCTATAAAAGGCGACCCCGAGCCTCTCTATCACTCCCTGTCGCTCCCCCACACTCCTAATCCACCTCCCGCACCACCCATTTGTCCCCAGAGCCGCTCGAGCTTGAGATCGAGCTCGAGCTCCGCTGCCTTGGCTCGCCGGAGTTCGCAAGGTACAGGCCTCCCCCGCTCCTTCTCTGCCCCGATCTGGAGCCACCGCGCCCTACTGATCATTTCCCCCCTTGTATCCCTCTCTGTAGCTGCCGAAAACGGCCGGAGTCACTGCCTCCCGAAGCTCCTCCGCTGCAGCTCCGCGTCGCTGGTGAACCAGGCATCCCCGCCGGCCAAGTCCACCACCCATCGACGTGCGGCAGCCCCCTGAAGCCATCCCCGCACTCGCCGGAGCTCGCCGTGGCCTGCATCGTCGCCGGTGAGCACCGCGACCCCCCTTTCCACGGGTTAGTGATGACAGGCGGGCCCCGCCTGTCATACTCTCCCTCGTTCCCGCGCCCCTCTCTCTCTCTATCCTGCGGGCCCCGGCCGTCAGGTTTGAAATGGGCGGGCGCGCGCTGTGTGCTGGCTCGGCTGGGTCGGCCCGCTGGCTGGGCCTGCTGCCCCGCAGCTGTTCTGGCCCGGCAGGTACAGTGCCCTTTTTTCTTTTTCTTTTCTGTGGCTTTTCCAAAAATTCCACAGAATTAATTATTTATCCAAATGCAATAATTCCAACTCCTAAATTCTTGTAATAATCCCAGCTGTTTATGGTGCAACTTTCATTCAAATCCAACAACCTTTTCTTCACTGTAAATATTTAAATGTGATTTTAAGCATTTAAATAAACCTTTGAAAACCCATTTCTCCTATTCTGCTACTCCAAATCCAAAACTAGGAATTTTCCCCTTCTTAGTTTTCAACCTAGTATTTAATAAAAATGAGTTGACATTTTTCTGAGCACTTTGGTTTTTCTGTTTTATTATTGCCTTATTTTCTCGTTATTATTTTGCGACGATAGATTGCATTGCTGACGAAGGAGTTGGACCAGAAGACTTTGAAGACCCAGAAGACTTTGTTGAGCCAGGCAAGCAGCGTTTTGACCATGCCTATGAAACCCTTTTTATGCACCTCATATAGCACTTCATTATTGTTGCATCGGAATCATGATGAGACGGTAGCCACTTTGGTGGGTTGCCTCCATTTCCTCCTTGTTGATACTTGCATTGTGCATGAACCTACCTTCTTATGAGGGCTATGTCGGTGGGAGTAGATAGGATGCTAAAGTAGTTGCTACGCAAAAAGGGACAAGAATGTGCATGGTGATGGAGACGAGGTATTTTCAAAAGACTTTTCAAAACCCCGTCGGGTGCCACTCATGCCCAAGGGAGATAATGAGATGGGTAACCACTTGATGACGAAGTGGTATACCGAGGCAAGTGTGTGTGTTGTTTTCAAAAGCGGATTAGATTTAAGATCTGTCGACTGTCCCAACCTTACATGCGCAACCACTCTACCCTTGTATGGGAAAGGGCATTACTGATTACCTAGGCTAATACTAGCTTGGAGCCCGCATTACTAGTGACGGGAGAGTTGTTGGCGCGCTCTCTCGGGACGGGGTCGTGCCAGGTAGGGCGGCCAAGAACATTTTTATGGGGCACCGGACACACCGTTGGTACCCCGTGCCAGTGGTATGTGATGAATATGGGAGCGAGGCTCCACCATTTTTAAAGTTGTGAAATGTTGGGCACGGGGGTTACTATCAATCGAGTGGACTCCATGTTAGTGTCGTCTAGGGAAAGATAGTGATCGGGTGCTTACCCCGGGTACTTGAGGTACCGCGGGTCGTGGATGACACGGAAGCTCCCCGGATCTTGTGGGTAAAGTGTGCAACCTCTGCAGAGTGTAAAACTATTTGAATAGCCGTGTCCACGGTCAAGGATAGTTGGGCGGTGCTGCTTAAACTACGTCCACATGTTTGCAAACCAGTGTGTGTGTTTGGATAAGTGGGAAGAGCTACTTGGGTCAAGTCCAGGGACTTGACATGACTGAGTTGGGTTGATGCCCGCTCTATTTATGTTGATATCTATAACCTGTCCTCATGGTTACTTGAATTCTCCTTTTGCATGTCTTGCAAGTTGTTGAACATGTCATTACACTCAAAACTAGCTTTCCGCAAAGATTTACCTACATCATGCATTGTTGTACCTTGAACCAAAACATGGGTTGCTTGCGAGTACATTCAATGTACTCATTGGCTTGCCACTTGTTATTTAATTGGTCAGGCATGGAAGAACAGGAGTTCGAAGAAGAGTTCTTTGAAGACGAACATGCGAACTAGGATGTTTCCCAGTCAGAATGCCTGTAGGGTTAAGGCAGATGGCATGGGTTCTACTTATCGACGAAGATTTCCGCTGCTTAAGTTTATTTGGTATTCGGCCCTTGTGGCTTTATCTATGTAAGACTTGACCAAAATGGTCATAATTTGTGTAAGACGATATGTATGGATGTAAGACTCTTGTTATTCAGCCTCTGTGTGTTTAGTGAGCATTGATCTCTGGGATCACTGTACACATGCATTCGGTGATCACGACTTATGAGTCGGGGTCCCCACACCGGTACACCGCCGGAGGCATTCATATAGAGTCATACTTTGTTCTAGTATCGAGTTGTAATCATTGAGTTGTAAATAAATAAAAGTGTAATGATCATCATTCAATAGACCATTGTCCCAAAAAAAGGCCAAAGAAAAAAAGAAGGCCCAAAAAAGAGAAAATAAATAAAAAGGGGCAATGCTACTATCCTTTTTTCCACACTTGTGCTTCAAAGTAGCACCATGTTCTTGATATAGAGAGTCTCTTGAGTTATCACTTTCATATACTAGTGGGAATTTTCATTATAGAACTTGGCTTGTATATTCTAACAATGGGCCTCCTCAAGTGCCCTAGGTCTTCGTGAGCAAGCAAGTTGGATGCACACCCACTTAGTTTCTTTTGTTGAGCTTTCATACATTTATAGCTCTAGTGCATCCGTTGCATGGCAATCCCTACTCCTTGCATTAACATCAATCGGTGGGCATCTCCATAGCCCATTGATTAGCCTCGTTGATGTGAGACTGTCTCCTTTTTTGTCTTCTCCACATAGCCCCCTCATTATATTCTATTCCACCCATAGTGCTATGTCCATGGCTCGCGCTCATGTATTGCGTGAAAGTTTATAGGTTTGAGATTACTGAAGTATGAAACAATTGCTTGACTTGTCATCGGGGTTGTGCATGATGAGAGCATTCTTGTGTGACGAAAATGGAGCATGACTAAACTATATTATTTGTTAGGGATGAACTTTCTTTGGCCATGTTATTTTGAGAAGACATAATTGCTTAGTTAGTATGCTTGAAGTATTATTATTTTATGTCAATATTAAACTTTTGTCTTGAATCTTATGGATCTGAATATTCATACCACAATTAAGAAGAATTACATTGAAATTATGCCAACTGGCATTCCACATCAAAAATTCTTTCTTTTATCATTTACCTACTCAAGGACGAGCATGAATTAAGCTTGGGGATTCTGATACGTCTCCAACGTATCTATAATTTTTGATTGATCCATGCTATATTATCTACTGTTTTGAATGTTTATGGGCTTTATTACACACTTCTATATCATTTTTGGGACTAACCTATTAACCCAGAGCCCAGTGCCAGTTTCTGTTTTTACCCTGTTTTAGGGTTTCGAAGAAAAGGAAAATCAAACGGAGTCCAATTGACCTGAAACTTCACGGAACTCATTTTTGGAAGGAAAGAAGCCCAGAAGACTTGGAGTGCACGTCGGGGGATCTGCGAGGAGGTCACGAGGCAGGGGGCCGCGCCCACCCCCCTTAGGCACGCCCTCCACCCTCGTGAGCCCCTCGTGGCTCCCCTGACGTACTTCTTCTGCCTATATATCTCCATATACCCTAAAAACATCTGAGAACACAATAGATCGGGAGTTCTACTGCCAGAAGCCTCCGTAGCCACCGAAAGCCAATCTAGACCCATTCCGGCACCCTGCCGGAGGTGGCAATCCCTCTCCGGTGGCCATATTCATCATCCAGGTGCTCTCCATGACGAGGAGGGAGTAGTTCTCCCTCGGGGCTGAGGGTATGTACCAGTAGCTATGTGTTTGATCTCTCTCTCTCTCTCTCGTGTTCTTGATTTGGCACGATCTTGATGTATCGCGAGCTTTGTTATTATAGTTGGATCTTATGTTTCTCCTCCCCCTCTTCTCTCTTGTAATGAATCGAGTTTCCCCTTTGAAGTAATCTTATCAGATTGAGTCTTTAAAGATTTGAGAACACTTGATGTATGTCTTGCCATGGATATCTGTGGTGACAATGGGATATCACAAGATTCACTTGAAGTATGTTTTGGTGACCAACTTGCGGGTTCCGCCCATGAACCTATGCATAGGGGTTGGCACATGTTTTCGTCGTGATTCTCCGGTAGAAACTTTGGGGCACTCTTTGAGGTCCTATGTGTTGGTTGAATAGATGAATCTGAGATTGTGTGATGCATATCGTATAATCATACCCACAGATACTTGAGGTGACATTGGAGTATCTAGGTGACATTAGGGTTTTGGTTGATTTGTGTCTTAAGGTGTTATTCTAGTACGAACTCTAGGCCTGTTTGTGACACTTAGAGGAATATCCCAACGGATTGATTGGAAAGAATAACTTTGAGGTGGTTTCGTACCCTACCATAATCTCTTCGTTTGTTCTCCGCTATTAGTTACTTTGGAGTGACTCTTTGTTGCATGTTGAGGGATAGTTATGTGATCCAATTATGTTCTTATTGTTGAGGGAACTTACACTAGCGAAAGTATGAACCCTAGGCCTTGTTTCAACGCATTGCAATACCGTTTACGCTCACTTTTATCATTAGTTACCTTGCTGTTTTTATGATTTCAGATTACAAATACCTTTATCTACCATCCATATACCAATTGTATCACCATCTCTTCGCCGAACTAGTGCACCTATACAATTTACCATTGTATTGGGTGTGTTGGGGACACAAGAGACTCTTTGTTATTTGGTTGCAGGGTTGCTTGAGAGAGACCATCTTCATCCTACGCCTCCTACGGATTGATAAACCTTAGGTCATCCACTTGAGGGAAATTTTCTACTGTCCTACAAACCTCTGCACTTGGAGGCCCAACAACGTCTACAAGAAGAAGGTTGTATGGTAGACATCACGGCCACATAGTGGAAGGCAACAAATGCCCAAGCTCTTCACGTGCTCCTAGTTAAATAAGAGGAAACAGAAAGAGAGAGAGAGAGAAAGAGAGTGAGTGAAAAAATATCACTAGCCAGCCAACCCTATCGTATGAGCGAATGATATTGGTACCTCTTGATGACACGGCAATCTTATGCAGCCATCTGCTCTAATATGTTCTCTTCTTTTGCAGATAAAAAAAGACCCAAAAGTGAAAAATGTGCTGCACTATAACAATCTCATTGAATGCCTTGATCTCCATCTTACAGAAATTGATTTGATCGACTACCGAGGCAGCACATCTGAGATTAAATTGGCCAGGTTCTTTGTTCTAGAGGCAAGTGTGCTCAAGGTAATGAGGTTTGGCGTTCTCTGGCGCAACAATGAATGGCGTGCTGATCACCGCAAGCGTCTAAGCCTAAATGACAAAGTCTCGACAGAAGCTGAATTTGTTTTTGAAACATCAAGTGGCCAGAGACTCGAAAACTTATTTGCCCATTAGTGACTTGTCAGGGCGGTGGATTTTAGTTTGTACGATAATGCCGCATCCACCTAAAGTAACGAAAGTTCTTACGTAAACTTCTTAGTAATTTCCTCTTCGTAGGTGCAACATTACTCCTAACATTTGTAATATAAGTTTGAAACTTGGAATATTGTCGTGTTCTATTCCTACGTTTTCAAAATCCTGCGAATCAAACAGGCCCTGAGTTGGTGATGATGTTGTGCCTCCCATCTTTCACCAGTAGCCGTCGGATCTAGATCTGATGCATACAAACCAAGCTTCTCCATTTTTGCAAAAAGATGCCCGCACTTGTTCCCTATTTACAAACAACTCCTTGTCTCTCACAATCAGCCCTCCCCACCACATCTAGGAGTAGAAGGCCGTGGAAAAATCTGGCGCGATGGCCGCTGCCGGAGCCGTCCACCCCCAATCTTGGTGTTCCGTGCAATGCACGGGCATATACGCACGGGAAATTATGTCGAACAGGGCTAGTTGTAAGCAGGCTAGATAGTGACTGCAGACGGTGAGGCTGACTATGGTATGCCGAACACGGCGCCTATACTCAGGTGTCATGTCCGGCGCAGGGTCTTGTCACTTCACTGTGAGGAGCAACACGTAATAATTTTACCAACGGGTAGTACAACGCTAGTACTCCTACTACTACATTAGTAGTACTACTACTAGTACTAGTAGCACCACCGTCTGGATTTAGGAGTACTACCACGTCCATCTGGATTTCAGTATTTGACTAGCAATATCTAGTAATGCATGTCACCAAAAATGTACTACTCCCTCTGTAAATAAATACATGGTGTTTTATTCCTATCGGCGAGAGAACTTAATGTTTTTTTGCTACTCCTAACTAGAGTACTAATAGGATTACATGCAATGAAATAAACACTACATGTCATGTTTGGTAGTCTCAAGTCATTGAAAGCATGCACGGCCCACATCTCTCATTGGTTGATATGTCACGAAATAACAAACAAGGAGGGAGTTAATGCACCGTGCCTAAGTATTTTGGGATTATTTGGTTTTCGTAAGGTGACTTACACAACATTTTTGTTTACATGCATTAAAATTTTATTAGTTAAATAAAAGGTCAAAACTTGGCGCAAAATGCAAAGGGGACCAATAAACCACTAAACATCAAACTTCTCTTGTTTGGCCCCAACTAGAGGTCCGGTGAGATGACTATACTGCATCGGCACGGAGGGGGACGCAACTTCACTGACTTACGGCAACTGCCTTTGGGTGAATGACACGTGGCCCCAGGGGGTGGCTGGCCCACATATCATACAGCCAAAGGCAGGTGCAGTAGAGGGACGAGGAGTAGTACGAAATCCTATGCACCTACGCACGCTAACCAAGGGCTGAGTGATCACTCAAATCGCAAGATCAGTTGACTAGAAGCTATGCTAGACCCATGGAGGCGATGAGCGCGAGCATCAGCCGACTGTGCCAGATGGTCCACGACGCCGGCCTGCGGCCCGGCACCGAGGAACGTCTCCAGGTAGTATTGCTTGAGGCCACCAGGGCGAGGGGCCGCTTGGACGACAGCTTCGTCTCCTTGTTCGACGAGGTCCTCGTCGGTTTCCTCGACAAGTTCACCGTCGTCAAGAAGCTTGCGGACGACTTTGACGTAAGCCTCCAGCCGACGCGCCCAGGCTCTGCGATGCCCGTCACCCTCAACGGCCACTATGGTAACAACCTCGTCGATGCACTGGTGGCCCTGCGACTACCCGCCGTCGCACCGGAGACTGTCCACCTCGAGGTCGTGCTCGCCGCTCAGCGCCTGGTGCAGCAAGACACCATCGACATAATCACCCACGTCTATGCGCAAATCGTCAAAAGGACTACTACATGCAAGAGGAGGACGATAGGACACTGGCCTTCTTGGAGCGCAGGGCAACCTTGGACGGCACTGTTCAGAAGCACGTTGAGCTCGCCACCAACGTCGCTGCTCCTCACGCGTCGGTTGGTGACCCGGCGCACTAGGGCGTGAGGATGTCGTTGAACGTTGATGGATCCGTATGTATTTTTATCGTTCCGTCAAATCCATGTAGTAGTATATGATACTACAGTAATTATCTTACCTTTCGCATCAACTTCACAATTTTCGTACGTACTCCATGCATGAACGGCGCCAGAACCAAACTTCTCATTACTCTAGGCAAAATCGTTATTTTCTATCTATCGGTCGCGCCATGGAGCAAAACCATATTTTACAAGTTACGATTCAAAAGGAAAAGCCTGCTGTGTTCGCGTCGCACCCCCACATGGTTGTTCCGGCACACCGCTCAAGCGGGAATGCGTGCGGTGTTGCATTTTCACTTACAAGTGGGACCGTAGTTGAGCAAACCGACTATCGACAAACCCCCACCCCGCCCACCACGCGATGGCTGAGAAAACAGGAGGGAGAAGAGATGGCTGTAGCACGGACTCCATGAAAATTGGTGTCGGATGGGACTCGTGTGGGTGGCATGTGTCGTACTGCTAGACGTGAATGCTAGTTATGGCCCATGCCACCCCACTATATCGAGCCTATATCGAGGTACATAGAACAAATTTCCTGCAGTCCGTGCTCAGCCCTCCTCTATCTCTCTTCTCAGCCAGCCAGCGAACGCGCGGAGCCCATCGTCTGTTTGCTCACATGCGGCCCCACATGTCAGTGAAAATGCAAGAGGACCCACTGAACCTGCACATCCTTCACCTCGACATGCTGGTGATGAAAAACAAATCCAATAAAGATCTTCGGTGGCCGATTTTGGAGTTACTCAAGAGTAGTAAGATTCTATTTACAGTTTAACCCAAGATGCACATCTCGTGGCTTCAACTACCACTCTATTTTCTTTCATGACACGACCTGGATGCTGGATGTCCCACGTGTCGGCAAAAGCAGGAAGAACCCGACCAAATCTTTGGTTCTGCTCTCGGATTAGACTAGTTGTGCTAACTGAAAATTTTTATTGTGTACTCCCTCCGTTCCAAAATACTTGACTTCCATTTGTCCAAAAATGGATGTACCTATATACTAAGACATGCCTAGATACATATATATTTTGAAAAATAGAAGGCATGTATTGTGCAACGGAGGGAGTACAATGGATGCAAGTTTTTGTATTGGGAAGAAGAGTACATCCATATATTGATAGAGCGCAATTTAGTAGATGTTCTATCACTTTTAGCTAGCACAGACGCAAGATCGAGCCTCCGCATATCAATAATGAATGCATCGAGAACGCACTAATCCAACTTACAGGAGTAGCAAAATGTATTCTTGTGGTTCTTGTTTTCTTTGGTCTTGCTTTTCTAGTCAAAATTATCGTCGGAGTTCGTGCAAAACGAAGGTGCGTTTGGGGTCGTGCGTTGGAGTTGGCCTTACAAGTGGGACCACAGTTAAGGAAACCGACTATCGGCAAACCCCCACCTCGCCCGCCGCGCGATGGCTGAAGTTAGAGAAACGACGAGGTTGAAGAGATTGCTCTAGCATGGACTCCAAGAAATAATATGGTGTCAGATGGATGTCGTGGTGGTGGCGTGTGTCGTACTCCTGGACGTGAATGCTTGTTCTGGCCCATGCCACCCTACTACTCCTACTACTTACTCCTACTATATAGTACTAGTATCGAGGATTCGAGGTGCTGGTTACGTACATCGAACACATTAACATATGGCTATAGTAAAAACACCCGCCCGACGCGCGAAGCATGTGAATCTAGTACAAATTTAGAGAAGCGACTCGAAAGCCATTCATAAATTTAGTAAGTTTATCACACGCATATCATTTTATTACATACAACAGGCCATCAACCCACATCGACAACGATGATACATTATAAATACTAAAGTTTTCACCACACAACAAATAACAAGCAATGAAATGAACTTTAACTCAACCATTCCTCGGCGTTGGAAACGCTTGCTTTGAACCACAAGTGATTCTCTGGGACAGGCCATCGATTGTCGATCTAGAAACCAACGCAGGCCTGATCATCCAGGCTGAAGCGGCCTACTATATCAGTACCAGGGTAGGGAACCACCCAAATGTCTGAGGTATAGACACATTTGCTTCTCATAAATGGTACTGTTAACGTTGTGTCAACAGCAGTTGGATCGCCTTTCACCATCATCGGATAGTTTTGTCCAAGGAAGAGCGAGTTTTCTCCAAGACTATCAATTCTGTACCAGGGAGAAGGAGTTGGCGCTAGCACACTAGTATCCATCCCGAATACCATGCAACGGGTGTTGTAATAGGTCCGGACAGTGATACCATGGGAGACTACACCTGCTTCCTTAGTAGTAACATCATCAGTGGGCTGTATACACACAAGAAGAGGTGATCCATCGGAATTAGTTGCTAGGCGCCACTGAGTATATGGGTTCTGCTCGTCCTCATGCTCGTGATCATCACCATCGTCATCTCCCCCTTGGTTATAAATTTTTTTCAAGTATAGGCGGTGGGATGTTCACAGGACCTTGGAAACACAAGAAGAAGGTTAATTAGTAAAGGGAAACTTGCTAACCCGCATGCATGTGGATTAAACAATTATAATTACGGTGGAAGACAAACATACCGAAACTACGAGGATCCCATGCAAAAACAGTGCCACGAGTGGTGGCAGCAAACACAAGGCCGTCGTATTGAATTGCATCAAAGTACTCATCCGTGTACAGAAACTGATTTTTGAGCAATATCCATCGAGTCGAACCATGAAAGACGACAACAAGCTTGTCGAAGATAGCAACAACTTGATAGTTGTTGTAATTCCAAGAGCGGTTGGGAAATCGACAAATTGCTATCTTCCGTAGAAGACAATCACCATGATCGTATTTGAACATGCGTACAATACGGTGTGCTCAACCTCTGGAAAGTCTGCTGAGATTTTTGGAAGTGGAACCCGGTCACGAGTGTACACATTCACAAGTTCCCACTCGCAGTTGGACCCAATGTAAACAACCCAATCTCCATTTGCGCCCGCCCAAGCCTTGCCCTCAAGCGATGGCATCTTAACATCATACGTATCATTATGAAGCGGCATCAACTGGCACAGGGCAAGGCCTCCGTCGTGCCGACGCCAGTCATCAGGGTCATGGTGAAGAAGATAGGGGAGATCAAACTGCTCCTTGACTCTTGGGTTCTTTGTAATGATGTTATTAGTTGAGTCGAGAATGGGCTTGAACGAACCTGCCATGCTAGCCGAGGTGATGACGTCGCACCGATCAATGAGTTCCTCCACCACGTCATATTTTAGATCGGGGCAAGAATAACGGGGTCATTTCTGGCCTGTTCCCTCCATGGAGAAAATGATCAAACAATGGCACAAGAAAGGGTGAAGTGCTGAAGGAAAATGGAGGAGGGAGAGGAAGAGCGTGCGACAACAGTTCCAAATTGAGAGGGAAAGGCGAAGAGTCGCTGGACGGTTGTGAGTTTGCCAAGGTTCACGAAGAGGCGGCCTGGCCTACAAGTCCGTTCGGAAATACTCCTACTGCTCGCCGTCGTCTCACTGATATGTTGGAACGGGACCACATGTCAACGAAACATGGTGTGTAATTTCTCGTGCAAAATGCGATCTGGCCGCATTGGCCCGAGGTGCCACATTAGTTATCGACCTTTATTTTTTTAATGTCATGCCAATCAGTTTTGAAGCACGACTAACTGGTATTGTATGCAGAGAAAATATAAACTACTCTACCACTACTCCACCTCCAGTACTAGTAGTATAAAAAAGATATATAGGCTGGAGCTTGAGCGCTTTCTTGCTAAGGTCTGCCCACTTGCTTCTCACACTACCATCCTCTCTCCAGATCTAAAAAAAGACGGCCCCTCTCTCCCTCCTCACCGGTGGTCACAGATCCGCCGGGGAAGAAAAGGACGTGCAGCGTTGACGCACTCATTGTCGACGAGCGAGGTCACGCACTGAGACAAGGCCGTCCTCTCAGACCTATCGCCCGCGCGGGATGGCCTCCGTCCCCAAGCTTGTTGCCGTAGTGTGTGCGGAGGATGACGACCACGAGCGAAGCCACTTCCCGCCGACCCTCAGGTATGCTACCTCTTTTTGAACCATAACCTTGTTCTATTGCCCCATCTGTCACGTCGTTACATGTGGATCTTTTTCCACTCCACCATCTTCCCAATTTGCTATCCTCTGCTCTGCTGGCCACGCAGACGAAAACCATAATTTGCACTATTAAAGGAAACCCTACTTCATGCAGACTAATCCATGTCTAGGTTGAATAAGGAAAGGAAGGGACACTGTACTGTCCAAGAGAATAGGCATCGAACTCGCATCTAGGTTGAAAAGGGGAAAATCGGTAGCTAAGGAATGAGTCTCGTGTCTCTTGGTTGAAGAAGGGTAGAAAGGCATGACAACGCAATAGAGAATGACCAGGTCGATCGGTTTGTTGTCCTCGCATAGGAAAAAGGTGGCTAAAGAGAACAAAAATGGGACGTAATCCACATATGCTGCCTGGATATTTGTTGCTCTAGGCAACCATACCTCCCTCACCACTCTGCGTCCATGGAGGTACATCGTACTGGTGCGCCCACTGTCCGAATGGGCCTCCCATGGTCTAATTGCCACTTTTTTTGCTGTTAGTATAATGCCAGCAGTCAAGTCAAGCAATGCTACTGCTAAAGTGATGCCACATTTAACTAATGCCGCTCTCAGTCTAATGCCACCCATAAATTTAAGCAATGACATTTAATGTCACTAGATTATTTCAGGGTTAGCTGTTGATTATGGATGTATTAAAGATTTTTCATCTAAGGCATTCTAATGTTGTTGCACATCCAGTATACCAACGATGAAACTTGTTACTACCTTCAGATTTTTGCACTGTTAATGTTTATAGATTACATACCTCACTTTCATGAGATAAGTGTTTTTTTGTACAGTGTCACCAAAATGCCAAGGCGCTGATATCATTTTATTTTGGTTAAACTGCACAGACAATTATGAAGACAAGAGGAAAGGTCAAGAGTGGGCACCTCCTCCGGCTATTCTCTTGAGGAGGTTTGTATGTTTGTCTCTAATGCCTGTCGACTACATACCTGACATCATGATGTAATGTTAAGTCATTTCCTTTTGTACAGTGTCACTGAATTGTCAAGGCGGTGATGGCATTTTATTTTAGTATAACTGCACAAAATTTGCTTAAAAGAAGAGGAAAGGTTAGGAATGGCTCACTTTTGGAGAAAAAACTATGTATGCCGTCCTGACATCAGCTGTTGTTGCTTTATTTATTCCTTCAAACAGGTGGTTAGAAACAGTCTTGCTACCTTTTCCCATTAAGAAATTCGAATGCTTATATTTGTGAGTCTATGCTTCAACTAGTGCCACTTTTAGAGTAATCACACATTCAATATCTATGCAAACAGGGATGCTCGATTTTAGTGGAACTGCACAAAAAGTCCAACTGGTTCAACATTAGGAGCATGTTTTTTCAAACCTTTATATCCAATTGGTGGCACTATGAGTTGTTCATTACGAAAGTACATGGTTTGCTACTATCTCGCTACTCTTTTTGTACTGTCATTAGATAGTAATACTAGTGGTTTGCATGTGAATTTATTGGCAGGGTGGACCTACATTGGAGGTGCAGGACAGGATTCAATGATTGGATGCTCAATTTCGGTTGTATCGATTTCACCTCTTCCATCACTGTGAACATGGATATCCTTGGTCTAATGAAGAATAGGCACTGTATTTCTGCTCTGAACCAGCAAATCAATTCAGTATGAAATTGTCCAAGGCAAAACATAACTGTATCAGATTGTCCAGTGCAGAACTTGACATATGCTAAGCGGAAGAGACATGTTTAAACCGAAAATACAAGGTGTGGTATATGTTTACAAGCTGCTTGATATTTTTGCAGACAGAGATGTCTGCCCGTTGCTATTTGGCAAACAAACAAAGTGCCCGCAATTTTGGTTGAACTGCACAAGAGAATAGTATAGTCACTGCATGCAGTGCCATTTGAAAATAGACACAGAAAGATTGGATAGTCACTTCATGGACTGCAGAAAAGTAGTATTGTACTATTTATTGGCCAACACTTGGTGCTTCATTGCTTTGATCTGATTATACAATGGGCATCGTTTTGCCTAAGTTAATGTTTTTATTTCGAAAATAGTCTCGCCGTGTGATCGAGAGAAGAATGCCTCCTTATACAATGGGCATCATTGCTTTAGTCCACGGCCGCACGCAAGGAAATGCCTCCTTATTACACGCAAAATAATGATTTCCTCCGCCTGACATCTGGGCCCACCGAAATGGCCTCTGTATTTCGCGAAAAAACGTTACCGCCACTCACAGCTCGGACCCACCAACTATATCTTTGCACGCAAGGAAGTGCCTCCTTATTACGCACAAAAAAATGAATACAGCCCCAAGTTGACGGGGACGAAGGGCTTTGTCAACTTAGTCAATATGCACGATTCTAGCTCGACTGACCATACGATGTCCATCCAACGGCCGTAGTGCTTCTTCAACCTCTGGTCTTCTTGCTCCAGCCGCCCAAAACAGCACCGGTCGTGCCGCCTGCTCCTGCCTCCCGTGGCCAGCTATGCTGCCGCGGAGGCCTCACCGCTCCCCTTCCTATGCCTCGCCGTCGTCCACCTCCGTGGTGCTGTCGGCGCGGCGTGGTCAATGTGGTCAATGACCGAATTCCATCGAAAGAATACTATATGTGGAGAGGCTGACAGCTAGGTCCACGGCAGCCGCAAGGAAGTGCCTCCTTATTATGCGGAAAATAATTATTCTGCCACCTGACAGCAGGGACCCACCGGACGCCCACCAGTATATCGCGAAAAAAACATTTGCCCCTGACTGCTAGGACCCACCCGACGGGCCACCATATTTTGCAAAAAAAATGTTCCCCCTGCTGTTAGCTCGGACCCACCGGAAGTGCCTCCTTATTATGCACAAAAAATGAATACCCCCTGCTAGCTGGGACACACCTTGGTGGGAGGCTGACTTGTGGGCCTACTAAGTTGACAGGGACGGAGGGCTTTGTCAACTTAGTCAATATGCACGATTCTAGCTCCAGTGACCGTACGATGTCCATCCAATGGCCGTAGTGCTTCTTCAACCGCTGGTCTTCTTGCTCCAGCAGCCCAAACCAGCGCCTGTCGTGCCTCGTGCTCCTGCCTCCCGTGGCCGGCTACGATGCGGCGGAGGCCTCACCGCCCCCTACTACTCCCACCGCTGGCCAGGTCATCCCTCTACTCACCCACACCCCCTGTTATTCTGCGGCGACGACAGCCTCACACCGCAGTGAACCAGTGAACCCTCGTACTCCTCTACACGTGGGCATCCATTGCCGCGTCTTCCCCGGCTCCGCGTTGTCCCCTTCCTAGGCCTCGCCATCGTCCACCGCCCTGGTGCTCTCGGCGCGGCGTGGTCAACGTGGTCAAGGAACAACTTCCATTGGACGTGGACTGTACGTGGAGAGGCTGACAGCTGGGTCCACTGCCGCAGCAAGGAAGTGCCTCCTTATTACGTGCAAAATAATATTCCTCCACCTGACAGCAGGGACCCACCGGACGGGCAACCGTATTTCGCAAAAAAACGTTTGCCCCTGATTGCTGGGACCCAGCAGCTACATCTTCGCACGCAAGGAAGTGCCTGACAGTCGGGACCCACCTGGTCGAAGCGTACGTAGCGTTGTCATTCTCGTCGCGAACATGTACGTACATATGTACTGGTGGATGTAGAGGCGTGCACGTGTCGTATTAGAGGCGCGCACGTAGCATGTACACGTATGTACAACGGCCATGGTGCAAGAAAGAAAATACGGCCACGTATGTCTACATACGGGCAGGGTCTCGAACGCCTACTCTCGCATACGTATGGCCAGGGCTCGTGTACATGGCTGGGTCTGAACGGAGAAACAACGCCATCGTCGTGTTCATGGGGAAGAAACGGAATGCGTCGTGTTCATGGGGAGGCAACGGAATGCGTCGTGTTCATGGGGAGGCAACGAAACGCGTGGGAGCCAACCGGCTGGGTCAGGACGGAATGCCTGGTTGTGTTCATCGGGAGGGCTTGGACGGAACAGGCGATGGAAACGAGGCCTGGCGTACCGCAAAATGGAGGAAACGGCCTTGTGTTCGACCGGCCACGCTTGAAATAGGATCCTGTTCATCGGGAGGGGTCTGGCGTACCGCAAAACAGAGGAAACGGACCTCCTACGGTCGAAACGGGGGTCATGTTGATCGGGAGGGGTGTGGCGTACCGCAAAACGGACGAAACGGACTTGTGCTGGAGCACTATGGTCGAAACAGGGGTCCTTTTCATCGGGAGGGGTGTGGCGTACCGCAAAATGGGACTCCACGGGATACTGTTCATCTCCACTGTCGACCCCCTCCAGCCTCCACAAGCTACTGTTCATCCACCGTCGACCTCTTCCAGCCTCCACCTGCGACTGTTCATCCACGGGCTCCTATTCATCCAGCCTCCACCGCATGCTACTCCACCGGCTACTATTCAACCAGCCTTCTCCACGGGCTCCTGTTCAACCACCCCTCCATGGGCTACTGTTCATCCTGACCTCCACCATCTACTGTTCATCCTGCCCTCCACGGGGTGGTCCTGTTCATCCAGCCCTCCACGGGGTCCTGTTCATCCAGCCCCAACCGGCTCGATCGATCGGGGTCCTCTTCATCCAGAGGCAACACCACGGGGTCCTGTTCATCCACCCCCACCGGGAACTATTCATCCAACCCCCCCCCCTCCGCAACGCTCACTGTTCATCCAGAGGCAGCATCGATCGGCTTCAGTTAGCAGCAGTAGCGAAGGAATCGCTCGATCGGGTTTAGTTAACATCCATCGATCCATCGCTTGGGTTCAGTAACGCGTAGCCTGGAGTGCAATCGCTCGGTTCAGTTAGAGCCCAACGCCTCGCTCGGGTTCAGTTAGAGCCAATGCCTCGCACACACGCGCATATGTGTACGAGAGAAGCGTGCATCGGTCGGCCCCCGACCTCCCACCGTAACCGGGAACTCCCCGGAATTTTCCTCACCCTCGCTTCTACCACGGTTTTTTACGTCATGGACGGCCCAAAGAATGTCATGCAGCTGCGTCTCTGGCCCGCCCAGGATGAAAACCCATTTCCTGTCATGATTTTTTGTCATAGAAGTAGGAGCCCACCACATCTATGATGATACTAGATTTTGTCACAATTATCGTCATAGAAGTGTCATATGTATGACAATTTTTTTTCGTTCGGCCCAAAATGTCACGGATGTGTCTTTTTTTTGTAGTGTGGGAGACGACTGGCAGCGGTGGTGGGTTGGGACAGCTCCTGGGCTGCACAGTGCTGGGCCTCTGGGCTGTAGGTAAGCGCCAGGTAAGCTTTCCTCTCTCTCTTTTATTCTGTTTGTTTATGTTTTCTATTTTTTTGAATTTTGTTTTGAGTTTGGTTTTCAAACAAACCAATTTTTATGCTTCTGAAAATTATTATGTGGACTTAGGAAACTAGTTCAGAGCCACATGCAAGCTTTCAAAATTATTGGGCTTATATCTATTTTATAGTAAATATAAACCCAATTCAAATAGCTAGTGAGTTAATTCAAAGGCCCAAGAATAATTATTTCTATGATTCCAAAAATATTGGTTTGAGTTATAGCTCTTGCCAATATTTTTAGAGATTAGCAGGAACATTTTGTTGGGCTCATTTGAAATAATTTAATGTCGATCATTTTTAAAGGATTTCGGAGGCTTGAGAATTCCCTCAATTCAATTTCCTTGAATTTAAGATGATGCATGGATGCATATGCAATGACAAGAAAAGGCCAAAGCTAGGGTTGTGACAACTCACCCCAACTAAACAAGAATCTCGTCCTGAGATTCAAGACGTGAGGTAAGAAGACATAGGGGACACAAAGCTAATAACACGATCTTCATGATGAAACTGCCCTTCTCGAAGATGTTGAAACACTGCTTCATGTTGTCATTGTCGTCTTTGCTTTCGAGATC
Organism: Triticum aestivum; assembly: GCF_018294505.1. Classification (NCBI taxonomy): domain Eukaryota; kingdom Viridiplantae; phylum Streptophyta; class Magnoliopsida; order Poales; family Poaceae; genus Triticum; species Triticum aestivum. The sequence continues at coordinate 241,485,249 of NC_057800.1, forward strand.
TTCATCCAATATGGCGACAAGAGAGCAAGACAACCTCACAAGAATGTATCATCGATCTTAATGAACACAAGATCAACTCACGGAAGGAGACGTAGAAACATCCCTTGAGCTAAGACAAAAAACACACATCAGAGATGATGGATGAGAAACATATGACAAAAGGTTCAAATTGGTAGGCGACAATTCCATGCTGGAGTAGGATAGTGCATGGTTTTCAAGGTAGTGAGGAGATAATTGCCATGATTCCATAATGGGACACCTCGGGGAAGGTGACTCGTAGAATTATTCCCTTAAGTGGCAAAAAGAATTACTTTTTATATAGAGATCATTGAAACTCTCTATAGCAGCCTAAGGAAAATCACAATTGATCATTTGAATGAATTCGAAAGAATGGCATACTCAGTTTGGAGAGGAAACTAGAGTTATAGGACAACTCGGCAACGGAACGCACATTCCAATTGATACCGAGGATATAACCCAGTGACTGAGCGTGCTCTCAAGAACTTGAGCATTTCTGTATTCATCAAGGTTTTACCAATATCCGTGCCAAGGATCCTGGCAATACATCATACTACCATGATGAACAGTGATGGAGGATGCAGATGCAAGGAGGACATCACTTTCTCAGGTTATTCCTTAGCAATGCCAAATAAGCAAATCTGGATGATCGACCGAGAGACATTTAGCACTCCGCTTCTAATGTTCTCCTTGATGTTCTAGGTACCACGGTCAATGCTTAAAAGCATCAACTTGGCCATCAACTAAAGGTCAGACTTCGGGAGCACAAAAATCCATAAGGAACAACTTGTGGGATAAGTCATACCAAATCCTCATGGAGAAGATGGTTGAATTGATCATTCAAGATACTACCATAATAGATCTTCCGACTAGGTGTATCGGCCAGAACATCAACCTCGTCGGGACCTACATCATAGATCTTGGAAATGTTCCAGCCATCATATCTGCCTGAGATTCAGATCTGGCTGGTAACAGGATTTTTTTCAGACAACATGTCTAGAAAAGAAAGGTTGCAACACAAGTCGACGAGATAACATTGCGAGACTCTCGGGAGATGAACTACGATAGCAAGCTCCAAAACATGAGCTGGTTCTGCTACACACATGTGAACATGTTGTCCAAGACAAGCATGACCATAGAGTAGTCTTACAATAAAACACTACCAAAGTTTAGGTGAGGAACCATCATCGAGGATATCGAAGTCCTTACACAAGTCCGGATTAGCTCCTAGGAAGGAACTTCTTCTCCTTGAACAAATCAATCAGTGGCTTGGTGTGCTAGGGAACACATACGGAGTGGAGGTAATTAATCTACCAAACCATAGAATACTTCGCACGTATGCATGACTGATTTTGGATGATTCCAGAGGAAACAAAACAAACCTTTCTCAAATTCATGGCGGCAACTTACACCTAATGCACGTGAACTTGGAGAAAGTCATTTCTTTCAGCAAAACTTATACTTCATGAACGGGAGATGAAGAAATGCTTACAAAAGTTTCCAACACTAACTTAGATGTTCAACAAGAATCATGGACAAGATGAAATGTTGATGATGAGCTCAACAACAATCATCGAGATTTCCATGAAGATGGAATTCCACAACTATGTGAACAAGGTTATAGCATTGGTCAGACCCAAAAGATATAATGATGTATGCTTGAGGAAACAACCACAAGTAAGACAACATTACAAATACTGTTGGTTCTGATTTGATTTGAGGATAGCCCATACTCGAATCAAAGATTGGATAAGATGATAGGTCCATTAACTAATCACGAGGGTCAATCGATGAAAATACCATCTTTGTTCAACACACATACAAGATATCCCCTAAAATGAACTAAGTCGGATAAAGCTTTCATCTTCCAAGGCTCCAAGTTATTGTTCAGCTTAACCAACCAGTTCAAGGTATCCAACTCAGATTCTTGGAGAAGGGGTGGTTACAAAAAACCAACTTGATCACAAACTCAACATAGCGGTCAGGTGACAACCTAGTTATACTTCCAAGAAGATATTTGGAAAATCACAACCCACCGATATGTTATTAAGCTCGAGAACAATCTTGCTTTTCAGGGCAAGACGATATGATCAAATAAGCAAGGATTGGCACTATCCTAACTCATTGATCGAAAAGTGCACAAGAAATAAGGACTAGGTAGCACGATCAATGTTAGGATGATGATTTAATAATCAACACTCTAAGAATGAGAATATTGTCCATTTACTACAAAGCAACGAGTTGCTCGGAGTATTGATTTCACACATCACAATTCACTTGTCGGCATTTCGGTTACAACAACACGGGACCGAGGAATGAATAACAATTGCGAGAAGTATCACTGCATCAAGAATTCATAAGAGGTGGTGCAATTCCCATGACATTCTTGATATAAAGATGGTAATACCCCAAGGTAGAACAGAACAAAAACTGGATTGGCATTTTGATCTGTGGAATACAACTACTTTGACCCAATCCTGGATATGGATGAGGTACTGGAGTTTGTTTCTCCTAGTCATTCTGAACCAGAACGGCTTGACGGACCACAAGAATAATAAGGCATCGATGAACACGAATGCACACATACTCTTGACTATCAATTGATAGACGAGGGTCAGAAAATAACTAAAGAGGGACAACTCAAGGAACATACGATTTTCTGAGTTGTGGGTGCATAGATTAGCATGTCGAACGAGTTCAACATATTTCTTCCAGATAACCCATGCAGAAAGGTAGAACTAGAAGATTCATAATATAACGGAGAACTCATCAAGAGCACTATTGTTGTGATCATTGGCTCAACGAGCTTCTGCCATAATGGTTCATGGTATTGGAAGAATGATATACCACGAATCTCGAGGACTATCGCCACTACAAAAAAAGACACAGCCGTGACATTTTGGGCCAAACGATATTTTTTTCTGTCATACATATGACACTTCTATGACGATAATTGTGACAAACCCCAGTATCATCATAGATGTGGTGGGCTCCTACTTCTATGACAAAAAATCATGATAGAAAATGGGCTTTTCATCCTAGGCGGGCCGGAGACGCAGCTGCATGACATTCTTTGGGCCGTCCATGACGGAAAAAACCATGGTAGAAGCGAGGGCGAGGAAAATTTCGGGGAGTTCCCGGATACGGTGGGAGATCTGGGGCGGAGGGATGCGCGTTTCTCTCGTACACGTACGCGCGTGTGTGCGAGGCGTTGGCTCTAAATGAACCCGAGCGAGGCGTTGGGCTCTAACTGAACCCGGGCGATTGCACTGCAGGCTACACATTACTGAACCGGAGCGATCGATCGATGGCTGTTAACGAAACCCGATCGAGCGATTCCTTTGCTACTGCTGCTAACTGAAGCCGATCGATGCTGCCTCTGGATCAAGAGTGAGCGTTGCGAGGGGGGGTGGTTGGATGAACAGTTCCTGGTGGGGGTGGATGAACAGGACCCCGTGGTGTTGCCTCTGGATGAACAGGACCCCGATTGATCGAGCCGGTTGGGGCTGGATGAACAGGACCCCGTGGAGGGCTAGATGAACAGGACCACCCCGTGGAGGATAGGATGAACAGTAGACGATGGAGGGCAGGATGAACAGTAGCCCGTGGAGGGGTGGTTGAACAGGAGCCCGTGGAGAGGGCTAGTTGAATAGTAGCCGGTGGAGTAGCGCGCGGTGGAGTCTGGATGAACAAGAGCCCGTGGATGAACATTCGCAGGTGGAGGCTGGAGGAGGTCGACGGTGGATGAACAGTAGCTCGTGGAGGGTGGAGGGGGTCGACGGTGGAGATGAATAGTATCCCGTGGAGTCCCATTTTGCGGTACGCCACACCCCTCCCGATGAAGAGGACCCCCGTTTCGACCGTAGCGCTCCAACACAAGTCCGTTTCCTCTGTTTTGCCGTACGCCACACCCCTCCCGATGAACAGGACCCCCGTTTCAACCGTAGGAGGTCCATTTCCTCCGTTTTGTGGTACGCCAGACCCCTCCCGATCAACAGGACCCCGTTCCAAACGTAGGAGGTCCGTTTCCTCCGTTGTGCGGTATGCCAGGCCTCGTTTCCATCGCCTGTTCCGTCCAAGCCCTCCCGATGAACACGACCACGCATTTCGTTCCGACCCAGCCGGTTGGCTCCCACGTGTTCCGGTGCCTCCCGATGAACACGACGCATTCCGTTGCCTCCCCATGAACACGACGCATTCCATTGCCTCCCCATGAACACGATGACAACATTGTTTCTCCGTTTCGACCCTGCCATGTACACGAGCCCTCGCTGTACATATGCGCGAGTAGGCGTTTGAGACCCCGCCCGTATGTACACATATGTGGCCGTATTTTCTTTCTTGCACCCTGGCCGCTTTACGTACGTATACATGCTACGTGTGCGCCTCTACTACGACACGTGCGCGCCTCTACTACGACACGTGTGCGCCTCTACATCGACCGGTATGTATGTACATGTTCACGACCAGAATGACAATGCTACGTACGCTTCGACCAGGTGGGTCGCGACTGTCAGGCACTTCCTTACCTGCAAAGATGTAGCTGGTGGGTCCCAGCAGTCAAGGGGCGAATCGTTTATTTGCCCGGACGCACTTCCTTGTGTGCGAAGATGTAGCTGGTGGGTCCCAGCAGTCAGGGGGAAACGTTTTTTTTCTCGAAATACAGTGGCCTGTCTGGTGGGTCCCAGCTGTCAGGTGCAGGAATCAATATTTTCCGCGTAATAAGGAGGCACTTCCTTGCTTCAGCCGTGGACCTAGCTGTCAGCCTCTCCACATATAGTCCACGTCCGATGGAAGTCGTTCCTTAACCATGTTGACCCCTCCGCGCCAAGAGCACCAGGGCGGTGGACGACGGCGAGGCCTAGGAAGTGGATGACACGGAGGCAGGGAAGACTCGGCAGTTGTTTCCCACACGGAGGGGAGTATGACTGTACGAGGGTTTACTGGTTCGTCTGTCATTGCCGGAGAATAACAACAGGTGTGGGTGAGTAGAGGGATGGCTAGGCCAGCGATGGGAGTACGGTCGGGCGGTGAGGCCTGCACGGCAGCACAGCCAGCCGTGAGGAGGAGGGAGCAGGCAGTCCCGCCAGCGCTTGTTTGAGCGGCTGGAGCAGGAAGAGCAGAGATTGAAGAAGCACGACGGCCGTTGGATGGACATCCAACAGTCAGTGCTTGTGCGTCAACCTTTTTTTAGGAAAGCCTCAAATCTGTGGAAAACATCATACAACCCATCTGCCATTATTTCTAATAATTTACAGCCCATTTGCTAATTCTTAAGGTTTTTTTCGAGCCCATATTCTTTTTGTTAGCATTATAGCCCATATTGTGGCAACAGTTAAAAAATTATACGAGCTTTTTCATATTTCGGTGCGGTCCGAACTGTTTTTAATCCCGAAATTTCGACTCACATTCAAACTGATTTCAAAAATAAATGTATATCATTATAAAATCCAACAAATTCTCCACCCATAAAAATTAATGTAAGTTAAAATCTTGAAATGAAAAAAAAGATATTTGAAACTAATTGCCGGTTTGATGTGTTTTAAAAATGTACAACCCATTTCTCATTACTGATGGGCCATTTTCTCGGCCAGCCGAATGAAATCTCTCCTCGTCTTGAAAGATTTGCAGCCCAACAGGCCTGACAAAGTGACTTACTTGGCAAATCACAAAAAAACTAGGTTGTGGTCGTGGACCCAGCTGTCAGCCTCTCCACGTACAGTACTCTTCCGGTGGAAGTCGTTCCTTGACCACGTTGACCACGCCGCGCGGAGAGCACCACAGTGGTGGACGATGGTGAGGCCTAGGAAGGGGACGACGCGGCAGTGGAAGCCCGCGCGGACGAGGGTTCGCTGGTTCGGCTGTGGTGTGAGGCTGCCGTCGCCGCAGGGCCTGGCCAGCGGTGGGAATAGTAGCGGGCGGTGAGGCCTCTGCGGCAGCACAGCCGGCCACGGGAGGCAGGAGCATGCGGCACGACCGACGCTGCTTTGGGCGGCTGGAGCAAGAAGACCAGAGGTTGAAGAAGCACTACGGCCGTTGGATGGACATCGTACGGTCACTGGAGCTAGAATGATTCATATTGACTAAGGTGACAAAGACCTTCATCCCCGTCAACTTAGTAGGCCCACAAGTCAGCCTCCCAGCAAGGTGGGTCCCAGCTAGCCGGGGGAGTATTCATTTTTGTGTGCGTAATAAGGAGGCACTTCCGGTGGGTCCGAGCTGACAGCGGGGGGAACGTTTTTTCATGAAATATGGTGGCCCGTCCGGTGGGTCCCTACTGTCATGTGGAGGAATAATTATTTTCCGTGTAATAAGGAGGCACTTCCTTGTGGCTGCCGTGGACCCAGCTGTCAGCCTCTCCACGTACAGTATTCTTCGGATGGAATTCGGTTGTTGACCACATTGACCACGCCGGTGATGTATCCTCATTGTCGATGTGGGTTGATGAACTGTTGTATGTAATAAAATGATATGCTTGTGATAAACTTACTAAATTTATGAATGGCTTTCGAGTCGCTTCACTAAATTTGTACTACTAGCTTCACATCACGCGTCGGGCCGGTGTTTTTACTGGAGCCATATGTTAATGTGTTCGTTGTACGTAACAAGCACCTCGAATCCTCAATACTAGTATACTATATACTAGTAGGAGTAAGTAGTAGGAGTAGTAGGGTGGCATGGGCCAGAACAAGCATTCACGTCCAGGAGTACGGCACACGCCACCACCACGACATCCATTTGACACCATATTATTTCTTGGAGTCCGTGCTAGAGCAATCTCTTCAACCTCGTCGTTTCTCTAACTTCAGCCATTGCACGGCAGGCGAGGTGGGGGTTTGCCGATTGTCAGTTTCCTTAACTGCGGTCCCACTTGTAAGGCCAACTCCAACGCACGACCCCAAACGGACCTCTGTTGTGCACGAACTCCAACGATAATTTTGACTAGAAAAGCAATACCAAAGAAAAAAAGAACCACAAGAATACATTTTACTACTCCTGTAAGTTGGATTAGTGCCTTCTTGATGCATTCGTTGTTGATCTGCGGAGGCTCAATCTTGCGTGCTTCTTTCTTCTTCGAGTGTAAAGAAGTAGACATTGCTTCCTCGCATGTAGTCTCATGTCTAGCCTCTATTCTAGTAGGAGTATCAACAAGTGCACTAATCTCATCCGAGAGCAGAACCGAATATTTGGTCGGGTTCGTCCTCCTTTTGCCAACACGTGGGACATCCAGCATCCAGGTCGTGTCATGAAAGAAAATAGAGTGGTAGTTGAAGCCACGAGATGTGCATCTTGGGTTAAACTGTAAATAGAATCTTACTACTCTTGAGTAACTCCAAAAGCGGCCACCGAAGATCTTTATTGGATTTGTTTTTCATCACCAGCACGTCGAGGTGAAAGATGTGCAGGTTCAGTGGGTCCTCTTGCGTTTTTACTGACGTGTGGGGCCGCATGTGAGCAAACAGACGATGGGCTCCACGCTTCCGCTGGCTGGCTGAGAAGAGAGATAGAGGAGGGCTAAGCACGGACTGTAGGAAATTTGTTCTACGTAGCTCGATATAGGCTCGATATAGTGGGATGGCATGGGCCATAACTCAGTAGCATTCGCGTATAGCAGTACGGCACACGCCACCCACATGAGTCCCATCCGACACCAATTTTCTTGGAGTCCGTGCTACAGCCATCTCTTCTCCCTGCTGTTTTCTCAGCCATCGCACAGTGGGCGGGGTGGGGGTTTGCCGATAGTCGGTTTGCTCAACTGCGGTCCCACTTGTAAGTGAAAATGCAACACCGCACGCATTCCCGCTTGAGAGGCGTGCCAGACCAACCGTGTGGGGGTGCGATGCGAACACGGCAGGCTTTTCCTTTTGAACTCGTAACTTGTAAAATTTGGTTCTACTCCATGGCGCGACCGATAGATAGAAAATAACGATTTTTGCCTAGAGTAATGAGAAGTTTGGTTCTGGCACCGTTCATGCATGGAGTACGTAGGAAAATTATGAAGTTGATGCGAAAGGTAAGATAATTACTGTAGTATCATATACTACTACATGGATTTGACGGAAAGATAAAAATACATACGGATCCATCAACGTTCAACGACAGTCTCACGCCCTAGTGCGCCGGGTCACCTACCGACGTGTGAGGAGCAACGGCATCGGCGGCAAGCTCAACGTGCTTCTGAACAGTGCCGTCCAAGGTTGCCCTGCGCTCCAAGAAGGCCAGCGTCCTATCGTCCTCCTCTTGCATGTAGTAGTCCTTGTGGACGATTTGCGCGTAGACGTGGGTGATTATGTTGATGGTGTCTTGCTGCGCCAGGCGCTGCATGGTGAGTGTGACCTCGAGGTGGACATTCTCCGGCGTGACGGCGGGCAGTCGCAGGGCCACCAGTGCGTCGAAGAGGTTGTTACCATAGAGGCCATTGAGGGTGGCGGGCATCGCAGAGCCTGGGCGCGTCGGCTGGAGGCTTACGTCAAAGTCGTCCGCAAGCTTCTTGACGACGGTGAACTTGTCAAGGAAACCGACGAGGACCTCGTCGAACAAGGAGAAGAAGCTGTCGTCCAACCGGCCCCTCGCCCTGGCGGCCTCAAGCAATACTACCTGGAGACGTTCCTCGGTGCCGATGAACGTGGTAGTACTCCTAAATCCAGACGGTGGTGCTACTAGTACTAGTAGTAGTACTACCAATGTAGTAGTAGGAGTACTAGCACTGTACTACCCGTTGGTCAAATTATTACGTGCTACTCCTCACAATGAAGTGACAAGACCCTGCGCCGGAGATGACACCTGCGTATAGGCGCTGTGTTCGGCATACCATAGTCAGCCTCACCGTCTGCAGTCACTATCATCATGGCTGTAGAGCTAGCCTGCTTACAACTAGCCCTGTTCGACATAATTTCCCGTGCGTAGATGTCCGTGCATTGCACGGAACACCAAGATTGGGGGTGGACGGCTCTGGCAGCGGCCATCGCGCCAGATTTTTCCACGGCCTTCTTCTCCTAGATTGTGAGAGACAAGGAGTTGTTTGTAAATACGGAACAAGTGCGGGCATCTTTTTGCAAAAATGGAGAAGCTTGGTTTGTATGCGTTAGATCTAGATCCGACGGCTATTGGTGAAAGATGGGAGGCACAACATCATCACCAACTCAGGACCTGTTTGATTCACAGGATTTTGAAAACACAGGAATAGGACATGGCAATATTACAAGTTTCAAACTGATATTACAAATGTTAGGAGTAATGCTGCACCTACGAACAGGGAATTACTAGGAAGTTTACGGAAGAACTTTCGTTAATTTAGGTGGATGCAGCATTATCGTACAAACTAAAATCCTCCGCCCTGACAAGTCACTAATGGGCAAATAAGTTTTCGACTCTCTGGCCACTTGATGTTTCAAAAACAAATTCAACTTCTGTGGAGAAATGAGATCCACCGTGTACCCGCACGGGTGTGGCTGGGCACGAAGCGTGAGTACGTGCACGGTGTACCTATTCTCTTCTTGTATACGTACACCACCTGCGTGGGGTTGTGTGAGAGAGATACAAACCTAGAGAGATATAGTGTGTGGGTTCTTGAGAGTTTTTTTTGTGGGGGAGTCAATCAAAAAATTTAACATATGCAATGTGTGTGAAATAGAGTCCTGGATATAACATATATATAGAGGGGCGATCCACGAGAAGAGAGTGGAGGTATCATCAGCTTGAGGTGTCCATAGAATCGAAGAGAGGGATGATGTGTGTGTGCGCGCGCGATCGATAAAGAGTGCCATCAAATTTGTGTGTGCCCACGTCAATGATATAGAGTGGCTGGCCTACTAGAACGTGAGATGGGACATGTGCAGTTTGTCTCTGTGGCATGGATACCTACCTGCAGCGCTCGACTATCGGTGTGTGGTGGGGGAAGAGGGAGGCCCAATTAACTATAGAGGTACAATGGCCGGTATATGTGTGGAGGAGGAGAGAGGCCTACCTCATGTATTAAGGAGATCGATCTGCCTCATGTATTAAGGGAGATCAATCGACATCCATGCATATGTGCAGGAGATGAATAAGGTTGGGAGAGAGACAAAGCTAGAGTGTTGGAGGGGGTGGTAGTGGAGTTGCTTCTAACAAATGGTGCGATAGGATTGCTAGACAAACGGAGGGCACACCCGCAATATCAATAAGAGAGGAGATGGCTGCTTGTTGTCTATGCACGTTCGTGTGAGAGACGGGTTAGGAGGCATGCACGAATGATGAGGGGGGATGATGTGGCTGTGGTAAGCAGACGTAACTACATAGGAAGATCAATCGCCCTTTGTAATAGAAAGGAGAGACATAACTTGTGAGGTACGTCGATCGATGGGGGGGGGGTAGTTAAAGTCGATCTAGGTATATGTTGGGAGATCGATCGGTATACATGCATGTGTGTGTTAGAAGCAAATGAGGCACGAGGAGAAGGATAGAGAGAGAGAGGGATGCATGTAGGAGGTGGTACGAGAGGCATACTATATCGAGGGGGAGGAGTGTGCGAGTACGAGAACGATGAAAAGAGTGGTGGGAGTGAGGCATGGACGGTGACAAGAGAAGAGGGGAAGCTTGTGTTTGTGCTAGGCACACCTGGCTAGAGAGGCATATCGATCGATGTGTGTCATAAATAAGGAGCTGGGGGGCCTACACACACCATGGGTGAACGACCTAAAGAGAAAATACGAATTTGCACGATGGAGCTAGAGAACGTTGAGGGAGGGTGAGAGGGATGCGGGCGTGTGCATGCACAAGAGAAAGTTAGCGCTAGCTACAAAGATAAGAGGGTTGTGTGGGTGTAAAAGACGAATAGAGATCATATATACTTCATTATAAAAAGCGAATTCGGATATTTGAATAATTTATCATAGTGTTTCAAACCGACGGATGTGTGAATATATACAACAGTGATACACATGGTGTGGTTATGAACATGGTATACTACATTTAATATATTTTATCTCTACTCTTATAAAAAACGGAGTTGTTGATGATGGTGTGCCTGCCATCCTGCATTATAGGCCGTCTGATTTATGTCTGGCGGATAGCAAGGAAACTATGATGGTCGAAGTTGGCAACAATCATGATTATAGATTCTTATTGAAATAGAGAAACAAATTCAAATTTAGTTCAAATTGCAGTGGTAGTATAGACATTTGGAATGCACTAAAATGTTGGTATGAGTAGGTTACATGCATTATACAGCAAGCGAAAAATTTAATCGGACATAACATGGATTCATACTCCCTCCTTCCATCTATATAGGGCGTAATTAGCTTTTTAAGACCGCCTTTGACTATTGACAAGATTAATAGTACATGACATGCACAATGTGAAAATTATATCATTGAAAGAACCTTTCACAGACGAATTTAACGGTGTGCTTTGTGTAAGTTACATGTAATATATCATTCCTCTAATATTTGGTCAAAGTTAGCATTGAAAAACGCATTAGGCTCTATATAGATGGAAGGAGGGAGTAGCTTTGAATAGCATTTGTATAGTAAAACAGAAGACTCTCTCTTTGTGTGGTGTGAATAGTTTTATTTTTTCGTTTTCTTTTTGGTTGAGGGAAGTGCGAATTGATTTGGTACGTACAAGTAAAATATTACTACACGTTAGGCTTGTACCTAAAATTCAACCCGCATCTTGTTATATCCCGAAAATTCAGATATTGTGCTCCCAAAACTGGCGCCTTCACAACCCGCGCCTTGCTATCCCGAAATTACAACGCGCGCGAAAACTCCCTCCAGCTGCCAAATCCCGACAAGCGAAATCCCCCTTCTAACCCTGAGCCGAAAGGGCCGCTAGTTCAAATTGGTGGGGGGTACTTTTGTAACACACCCTACATTTTGGACAAGCGCGTTCCTAAGTCATGCTTCACCCCCTCCCATCGCCCCCTTTTCGCCATTCGAAATCCTAGGCCGCCATAACCTCTCCGCTCCAGCCATGAAACCCCACCCTCCTCCGCCCGCCACGTCACCGCTGCCCAGCCGGAGCCTCTTCCCCGACGATGTCGTCCACCGCAATAGCTCAACGTCCCTCGTCCACCTCCCCGGATGAGGATCTGTCGTCCATCTCGCCGTCCCGCCGGTTCAGCTACCCCATCCTCTCCGACGATCGCCTCATTAATCGCGGTTGCTCCATCCCCACAGCGTCGCCTTAACCTGCTCAACCAGAACCGCAGCATCCTCACCGACTCCTCGGACGAAGCCGAGGCCTACTCGGCGCCACCAAAGAGGTTGTACACTCATCGCAACACACCTTCTCCTTAACTCGACCTCCCGGTGCCGACGGTGCTCCATCCCGCACCCCCATGGAGCGGCTACCTTGAAGCCGGCGCCGCGGGTGACATCTCCATGGCGGCTCTCCCCCAATGCGAGGCCCCTTCGGTGGCGGCGTCCATACCAGCTGGATCTGCTGTTGCTGCTCCGGCTCTCGCTCGCTCGCTCGCTCGCCCAGCTGCTGCTGCTACTCTCCCCCTCGCTCGTGATGCTGCTCTGCTCCGATTAAGCCACACTTCAGTCGACTGAATCGACTTTTGGGTCAGTCGATTTTCAGGTGTTGGGGGGCTCGCCGGAGTTAAGTAAGAACCACCCGCAGCAGGGACGGGGGCTCACCGGAGAGGTACCCCACTATCTATCTTAGGGTTCAGGGTGGGGGCGGGGGGCCTAGAGGGCTGGCCGGGGCGGCGGTGGCGAGTTGTTTCGGGGCGGCGAGGCGGCGCTGGGGCCGGCGGTTCGGCGGTGGTGGCTGGCGGCTCAGGGGGTGCAGCATGAAGATGAACTGCAGGCCCTCCCTAAACTACATGTCAAGTGCCTCTGTGCTACCATTGCGTTCAGTTTCGAGAGTAGCATTCAGATTCCACAATAAATTTCAGTTTCGACAGTTAAGTTCAGAGTCAACAGTTTTTACCTCATCTGTTGTAGTGAGGTGGTTTTTGGTGATGTTAATTTTACATCATCTATTGGAGATGCTATTAGAATCCCACTTGAGATTGACAATGGCTGTCTTGTGCTGCTTCAGCCTTGACGTCTTACGGCTCACCGGAGCTGCTCCAACAACAAAACAATCCGTCACAACAGAGCAGTGCCCTGGACACCGTCTCCAGATTCCTCAGATCTTCCTCCACACCTCTGACAGCCACCTCTGCCTCAACTGCTTCAGCAACCAACCCAATGATGCTAAGGTCGACACGGCTACGATAAATAGGTTGTACACTTGTTGCATCACTTATTACTATACATTCACATCGATCCATTAGGGCTATTTTGGTTCAACGGAAAAACATCGATCCACTGGTTGTTACCATCACTCTAAATTTCTGCATGCTCTCCTTACAATCTCACCATATTTTTTTTCGTATGCATGTTAGATATTGTACACAGTCATGCTGAACATGTAGAGAAAAAGAGAAGAGTTTTGCACGGCAATACAATGTTATGCATACATCGCTCCATGGTTGGTTCAATGTCAAACCCTCCCCACCCCTATCCAGATTGTAATCCTGAGGAAGATATCTGTTCTGAGGCAGATTCAGACGCCGCTGACCACTCCTATTTACCTCCAAGGTGTTTGCTCTACCTTGGCATGATGATGTTAGTCATATCATGCATATGTTGCCTTGCAGTGCCTACTTTTGACATCATATATGTCATCTGCTTAGTTTAGACATGTTCTGTAATGCCACCTGTTTAGTTTCCATATCATATATGGGAATTATGTAGTCTCATGGCTTTTAGCCAGCCATAATATATGTGAAATGTGCAATGCCATCCTGTTTAACCAGGCATCATATATTTGAATGATATCTTGCCCATCCTTTTCTTCATTACATTTCCATTTGTCGACAATGTTTGTACATTAAACTACTCTTCCTGTGAATCAGCCATTTGGGTGGGAGATGGAAAAATCTGGAGTGAAAACAAGGCCTTCAGAGCAGACAGTGCTACCTGTCGAAGCAGATCTCTTGTTGGGTCCCGATAGTTCCTCAGAGATGGATTCAGAGACAGATGACCAGTCCTATTCCCCCACTGAGGTGTATGCTCTAACTTGGCACGGTTATACTGCTCATATCATGCATACGATGTCTTGCATTGCATAGTTTAGACATCATATACACAATATTCAACACCATGTTCTTAGTTCAGACATCATATCGAATGCCCTCTGTTTAGCATATAAATCACATATGTGAATTAAATGATGCGATCCTGATTACTTAGATAACATGTAGGTGAATTATTCATGCGATCCTGTATAGTTATTCATCATATCTTTGAATTATGTTATGCTATGCTATCCAGTTTAGATAGACATCATATATGTGAAATTATGTCATGCTATCCGTTTTAGTTAAACAATATACATGTCAACTATTTCATGCCCTCTTTTTTCCACACTATCTATTGCATCTGTCTCTCATACAATGTCTGTACATTCAACTATGTTTCCTATTTATCAGCCATTTGAATTGGAGCGGGTGATGCCAGTATCTAGCAGACTAAAAACACGGTCTTCAAATAAAACAGTGCTACCTCTTGGTGGAGATAGCACCCCGATTGTACATGCACAAGAACCAGCCCTACCACACATAACCCAAACTCTCGCAGATTGTACCCCTACTACGATGGACAGAGAACCAACTTCACCCAATCTAACCCCAACCCCAGCCGATAGTAACCCAGTTCCTGTTGACACAACACCATCTCCACCATAGAGCTCCCAAAAAAGAGCAGTTAGTAAGGCAGCTCCAGTGCCCAAAGGGCCAGTACTATCACGGCGAACCCCAACTCCACCAGTTAGTACGCCTATTCCTGTGGAGGAAGCACAACCAGCTAGTCGTAGTTTAGCATCTATCACATTTGATGTTGTTAAATCGTATGTGTGTATATTCCCATCTTGGAAATATTATACTGAAGATGAAGGAAAATGCCAGTTGCAGGTGTTTGTCCAGGAGTTATGTGTAAGTAATGTTATTCATGGCAATTACTTTGCTTCGTCCCATACATCCTACCTCCATGATGGTTATAATACATCAAATTTTCCCATTTTTCTCTATAGAGAAGGACCGATTTGGAAACTCAGGATGAGGTAACCTGTGCTAATACCTCTGCTATCTTCAAGAATGCTTGGTGGCAGTATCGGAATTACCTAAAGAAAACGCACTTCACCAGTAAAGAAACTCATCAAATTCCCTTACGTTCTCTTGAGACACATTTACTGGACGATGACTGGGAACGCCTTGTTCTGTACTGGTCCCGAACAAAGAATGTGGTAAGGTCTATGAGCTCATTTTCTATTTTTAAGTATTATATTCTTGCGTCTTACTGTACTCTGTTCATGTAGAACAAGTGCCTAAACTTGAAGAACAACTGTTCTAATTTAAGATTCCATTGCTACCATAGGACATAGATACATGTTTGTTTGATGCTTTTATTATGTACTAGTACTTGGCAATAGAAGACTTGGTAGTTTAATCATGTCCACCTTACTAATGAATTGGTTCACCGAAATGAGTTTCATATACTAGTACATGATAAACTTGTTATGTGTCTGCTTGTTTCTTCTTTTAGAATGCTGACAGAATATTGGGGAAGAGTGCCTTATTAAGCAACAGTAAAGGAAGTAATGCAAATAAGGTTTAGGATAGTGACACATCCTGTCTTGGTTTAGTGTTGGAGTTACTAGCCAGTACCGCTTGCACAAGCTATTCATACTCACTATCTGAATCAGTTCGGTTTCTTGAGTCTCAACTACAAGCTAAAAGACATCGATCAACTGTGCTGCAACAAGAAGCGGAAGGACTCCGGAAGTCCCTGGAGCATTCAGATGGATACTTTCTGGTGCAACAACAAGCGTTGGAGGATTTTAGCGCCAAACAGGACAAAGCTAATCAGCTTGCTAAGCTTATTGCCAGCATGGTGGACACCCATGATAACATTTCTTGAGCTCTTCTAAAGTTGTTTCAGTTATGCTCTTGTTTTGCTGCCGCGTTTATTTGCACTGGTGGCCAATTTTGACGGCCAGTGTATATGATATGCTGCTTTGTTCCCTATATTTGCACTGGTGGCGAACTTTGATGCCCAGTGGATGTAATATGTGTAATGGTCGTGATAGCCTAGCGTTAGTTGCTTGCTTATTTATTTCCTTGTTGTCTTGTTTATTTGTTTGCTTGTAGTCATTGCAGTTCTTTTTCCGCGGTTAACTAGTGGCTGCAATAATTTATTTTTTAAAACTAGGCCACAATAACCATGGGCTAATATTTACTATAGTGACACTGGGCCTCCTACGGGCCGTAGAAACAGTGGGCCTTCTACGGGCCATAGAAACAGTAGGCCTTCTACGGGCCGTAGAAACAATGGGCCTTCTACGGGCCGTATCATCAATGGGCCTTATACGGGCCGTATGATCGATTGGCCAAACATGGGCCTATAACATGCCGCATTATGGTCGTAAACGGGCTAGAGTTGGAATCGTCCGTTCATGGGCCGACTGTAACAGGCCATCGTTAATAGGCCGTATTTGATGACGCTATGAAAACAGCCCAACGTATTAACGGACCACAAACGGGCCGACTGTAACCACGGGCTGAATTTGGCCCATAAGCAGAAAATGACAGTAACGGGACATAAGTAAACGAATGCTGGAAATGAGCCCAAGAATAAATGGGCTCTGAGAAGGCCAAAAGATAACATGGGCTGGAAACGGCCCAACGGAATAACGGGCCGTTAATGGGTATAAAGTGATACACTGTTCATTACGGGTCAGTTTCACCATGGGCCGTTAATGGGTGTAAAGTGATACACTGTTCATTAGGGGCCAGTTTCACCATGGGCGTTAATAGGCCAAGAGTTACATAAGGCCTCATATGGGCGGAAAGACGTCATGGGCCATAAATGGGCCAGAAGTGAAAACGGGCTGGAATCATATTGGATGGCCCAGATCACGCTACTGGGCCTAATTCGGATAGGGCGTAACGGGCCTTGGGTTAGCGGGCTGTAAATGGGCTATATGCGAACAGGCTGTTAACAGGCTTTCCATGGGCCGACCCACCACCTTTTGACCAAGTCAAACGGGCCGGCCTTTTCACAGGAATGGGCCTCTTTTGGGCCGTGCCACGTGTCGACATATCATAGGCGCCTATCTGACCCACTGACGAGCTGACACGTGTTTCGTCCGGCCAATAAGAATTTTACACATGGAAATTTCCCATTGGTCGGGGCTGTTAACGGGTTATCAGATCCAAAACCCTACCCGATAGCTTAACAACGTTCCGTTATGGTGGATTCCACTTGTCGGTCACCCTTGACGAAAGCACTTCTGTGACGCGCGATATATCGTCATGGAAGTGGACACTTCTGTGATGATAATTTTGGTAATGTCGTGGAACACTTCTACGACAGCACAAGTATGACTATCTTGATTCTATCATAAATTTGTCATGGATGTACATGCATGACAAAAAAAGCGACCTACTGTGACAAACACGTATCATCACAGAAGTGTATTTTTTTGTTGTGCACAAAGGTTACTAATATCCTAAAGGAACGAGCAAACACTATCAACATGAGGTAAGTAGAGTGAATCTTGGGTCCAAGGACCCGGAAATAAAATACCTACTAACTAAATAACATCACGAGATGCTTTCGAGAATGGTGGCCAGAATCATCACGCTGGGAACACCAAACATGGCTAGATTACTAACTCTAAGATACCCTAGTGTCAAAATAACAACTCCAACATTTATGTCGAGGCAATAGAGTACCTCAACTCACCGATTAGTGTGCTTAATCTGGCCCAAAAGGACATTAGGAACGGGAGGAAGGGATTTGCAGATCCATCAGGCTGTTTAGAAACCTGGGATGACTCGGACAGCATAACAGATGTAAATGCTCAAAATGATTTGAGACATCCTGCAAAATGGTGGCATAACCACTCAACACCACAATATCAAGGTTCTGAGGCCATCTATGAACATATGGAAGTAGTAGGAACTGAACTGAGGCTTGAACTCAACAATCCTAGGCAACTACGGTGTAGTAACACGTCATCCTGAGAGATAGAAGAGAAGCCTAGTTCTTAACCTCGTAGGAAAGATAAGATGACTGAAATCAGAAGGTCATGAGGATAAGGAGTAAAAAGAGCCTTACGTTCCCATCCACAATCAATTCCCTTATATAACTAAAGCATTTCTAGACACGACTTCGACCAGCTTGGCTTGGTAATCCTACATGCAGTCAGGCTCTGATACCGAAGCTGTCAGGACCCTGATTCCAAGTCACATTGATCTAGCCGGTAACACCTCATATCACTTTTTGGCCTCACGCACGGTATTGCCACAGGTGTCGCCTTACCATGGCCCGGGACCGTTTGCGCTTTTTGGCTCACGTATATGATAGTGTCGCTAGCATCCATATGACAGAGAACCCATGCCGACATGACTAGTCATGAACCCAAAGTGGCACTAACTTACGGGGACATGCATACATGAATCAACATCAAGCATGTCGGTCAGCAGCGTATGAATCCGGACGTTAGCACTGGGCTAACAGGACTCCGGTGAACCGGGCTGTAGCAGGCTAGGCAGGACTCCGGATGTCACCGCGTGGCATTTTCCGGAAGGGACAGACACAGGAACAAAGTGAATCACATGCCGACCAGTCAAGTGTTCCGGAGCAGTAGTGCTGGGCTAGCAGGACTCCGATGAACCGGGCTGTAGTGGACTACTATGGCTCATGGAAGCACAAGACTACATTTCCCCATAAGAGAGGCTACCAAGGATAAACAACTAGGTTGTCGGATCCCACAAATACCAAGCATTTCAATCATACACACAATATGCTCAATATGTGCAATACAACATGGCATCACAACAAGACTCTACGACTCAGAGTATTTATTCATTAGGCTCCGAAGAGCCAGATAATACAAACATGGGTCTCATGACCCAACATTCAGAGCATACAAGTCAAAGCACATGCGGAAGCTTAACATGTCTAAGTACAGACATCTACAAATGGAAAAGGTTGAGAAGCCTGACTATCTACCAGATCCTGCCGAGGGCACAAGATCATAGCTGAGGTATCAAGCTAAACGTCCAAGTCCACGTGGAACTACTAGCAAGACTGAAGTCTCTCTGCAAAACATAAAATAAGCAAACATGAGTACAAATGTACCCAACAAGACCTACATGAGAACTATCTACATATGCATCGGTATCAACAATGGGGTGGTGGAGTTTGACTGCAGCAAGCCAGCTTTGACTCGATGGCTATCCTGAACTACGACTGCAAGTAACTCTCTTGAGGTGGTGCACACGAGTCCACATATTCACCATATCAATACTTCACTATGGATCCGCTCCCATCTCCCTACGAGAACGCCATCCATAGCACTCACGCTTATCTTGCGCATTTTAGAGTATTCACTTTCACTTGTCTATGAACTATGCAAGGGGTCCAAGTTTCCATATCCGAGGAATCCGGCTATTCGAATAGATAATGATAACCCGGCATGGGTGTACTTCTTCACACACGCTCTGGCCACTTACCACCATGTACATGTCGTGTACCTCGGCAACCTTCAAGCGGAAGCCTGGCGAGGGAGTCGGCCACGACCTGACTAACTACACAAGTCTCTCGTCCAGGTTTATCGCCTATTCAGGTTCCATCCGCAAGGAGATCCGGCCGGGGTGTCGCTCACGGCCCCAAACGATGTGTGCAGGGTTCCCAAGCCCACCATCCGGGTGCCACTTGGTACACCGTGCCATTGTGCCTAGTCTGTCCCAAGCCCACCTGTACCGGGTGCCACTTGGTAGACTACTAACACTACCTACAAACACCAGAAACTAGTTGCAACTCCTGCACAGAGATCGAGTTGATTAATAAGCCGAGAGGGGCCGAGTTACCGGAACCCAATGTGTGGTAGTAACTGTTCATGGATCACAAACATAGAACTCAGTTCCTGAGGACGGCTGCAATGAGACAACCCACCATGTACTCCTACATGGCCTCTCACCGCTACCTTTACCAAATCGTGTTCACACACTTAGCTCTCAACGGTAGGACATGTTCACCATGTTCCAATTCATTCCCGATGAATCAGACCTGACTCAACTCTAAGCAGTAGCAGGCATGACAACAAGCATGAATGAGTAGGCACATCAGGGCTCAAACAACTCCTACTCATGCTAGTGGGTTTCATCTATTTACTGTGGCAATGACAGGTCATGCAGAGGAAAGGGGTTCAACTACAGCAGCTTGTCCTAATGCAGTAAAAGAGAGCAGGAGAGAGAGAGTGGGATTTTGTCGGAATGAACAAGGGGGTTTTGCTTGCCTGGCACTTCTGAAGATAGTATAGCTCGTCATCGGTGTCATCGGACTTCATTGTCGGAACATACGTCTACTGAGGGGAAACAATTACAGACTAGCATAGAAGGAACACAATCAATGCAATGCACATTCACATGAATGACATGACATGTTAAGGTACTGAATTCACCTTGCAATATCTAGCCAAGTAAATTGAAGTGGAACTCAAACAAGATCAAATTCCAACTCCAAATGTTATTTCATAAATTGCCCTAATCATCATTTGTCCTATTCAGTGAGTTTAACTTGTTCCAACATGCATGATCATGGCATAAGCAGATTCTTCATATTTTTCTAATCATTTTTCATATATAAATTATTTCATTCTGAGCTACGGTTGAATTTCTATGATTTTTGGAAGTTCAAAACATTTTCTAGATTTTTTGGTTATTTAGAATTAAACAAAATCTAGTAAATGATTTACTGCGTCAGCATGACATCACGCTGACGTCAGCGGTTAATGAAGCGGTCCGGGTCAAACCTGACCAGTGGGGCCCACTGGTCAGCGACCCAGTGGTTAACATAGCTAGTTAGTGGTTAAACTAACTTAACTAAAAGTGTCAGCAGACCTAGGCCCACATGTCATAGACTCAAGGGGGATCAAACCCCAGTCAAACGGGGTCAACCACACCGGAGTTGACCCGCGGCTCGTCGCCGGCGAGGCCAGAGATGGCGGAGGGCTTCGGAAATCGCCCACAGGCGATGGTTTTGGGCGTGGGGAGGCTCTACGAAGAGCTGCTGCTCACGCGCAGCTGATGGAGCAGACGGCGGGAGCTGGGGTGGCCGGAGACGACTGCGGCGAGGTCACCCGCGGCGGCCGGAGTTCGGGCGAGCTCGGGTTCGAAGCTGCAGTGGCCGTGGCGATGCGGGCGTAGCACCTACGGCCTCTGCGAGGTGCGGTGACCACGTGGGTGTGCTCGGTTGGGGGCTACAGTGACTGTGACCATGGCGGCGAGGGGCTCAGGCGGCGGCGCGATTCGGTCATTGGCGAAGCGGCGGCTATGTCGAGGAAAAGAGCACGGGAGAGAGGGGAAAGAGGCAGGGGCTCACGGCGGTTCGGATGAAGGAGACAGTGAGCTCGGGGGCAGCCTGACGGCGACATATGGGCGGCAACGAGGTCGGTCAAGCCGAGGTTGAAGACGATGGCGTGGAGGTGATGCAGGGCGTCCAGGCTCGGTTCCTTCGGCTTGGGGAGGCAGAGGCTAACGGAGGTGCTGGTGGACACGATAGAGGGGTGAGGAGAAGGCTGTGGCCGCGGCAGCGGCGAACCACGGCGATGGTGGCATTCGGTGGTGCTGCACAGAGAGAGCGGAGGAGGGGGATGGACATAGGAAGAGTGAGAGAGGGGCCAGGGGGTCTATGTGGCAGCGTTGGAGGCATCCAGGGCGCCGAGGACGCAGGCAGTCAGGCAGGAGGTGGCACGGGCGCGTGTCGGCGTGCGGCGAACACACACCTCGCGTCCTTCTACCGCAAGGTGGGAGACGACTGGCAGTGGTGGTGGGTTGGGCCAGCTCCTGGGCTGCACAGTGCTGGACCTCTGAGCTGCAGGTAAGCGCCAGGTAAGCTTTCCTCTCTCTCTTTTATTCTGTTTGTTTCTATTTTCTATTCTTTTTGAAGTTTGTTTTGAGTTTGGTTTTCAAACAAACCAATTTTTATGCTTCTGAAAATTATTATGTGGACTTAGGAAACTAGTTCAGAGCCACATGCAAACTTTCAAAATTATTGGGCTTATATCTATTTATAGTAAATATAAACCCAATTCAAATAGCTAGTGAGTTAATTCAAAGGCCCAAGAATAATTATTTTTGTGATTCCAAAAATATTGGTTTGAGTTATAGCTCTTGCCAATATTTTTAGAGATTAGCAGGAACATTTTGTTGGGCTCATTTGAAATATTTTAATGTTGATCATTTTTAAAGGATTTATGAAGCTTGACAATTCCCTCAATTCAATTTCCTTGAATTTAAGATGATGCATGGATGCATATGCAATGACAAGAAAAGGCCAAAGCTAGGGTTGTGACAATTTTCTTCAGCACCATTTTCTTCAGGTGCATCAGCATGCTGTTCTTCATGTTCTGGAATGACTTCTTCAGCAGATTCTTCAGTAGGAATGACATCCTCAGTAGCCTTGAACTTAATAGATTCCTCAAGAGCTATTTCATCTGTCACAGGAGGTAGGTGCTCTCTTTGCGAGCCATTAGTTTCATCGAACCGCACATCTACAGTTTCAACGACCTTGTGATGACAGGTGTTGAAGACTCTGTAGGTGTGCGAGTCCTTACCATAACCGAGCATAAAACCTTCATGTGATTTTGGTGCAAATTTAGAACTATGATGATGATCTCTAATCCAACATTTAGCACCGAAGACTTTGAAATAACTCACGTTGTGTTTCTTGTAAGTGAGAAGTTCATATGCTGTCTTCTTGAAGAATTTGTGAAGATATACCCTGTTGATGATGTGGCACGCAGTATCAATTGCCTCAGGCCAGAAGCGAGGAGGCATCTTATACTCATCAAGCATAGTGCGGGCCATCTCAACGAGTCCTGTTCTTGCGCTCCACGACACCATTTTGCTGAGGAGTATAAGGAGCAGATAACTCATGAGTAATACCAAGTTCATCAAGATAGTCATCAAGGCTAGTGTTCTTGAACTCAGTTCCATTTTCACTTCTGATGTACTTGATCTTCACACCAAACCTGGTTGAAGCCCTCGAGGAAAATCGTTTGAAGACTTCCTGCACTTCTGTTTTGTAAGTGATAATATGGACCCACGTATATCGAGAATAGTCATCAACAATGACAAAGCCATATAAGGATGCAACATTAGTAAATGTGGCATAGTGAGTAGGGACAAAGAGATCCATGTGAAGTAATTCAAATGGTCGAGTAGTAGTCACGATAGTCTTTGCTGGATGCTTGGCCTTGGTCATCTTTCCAGCTTCACAGGCTCCGCATAAGTGATCCTTGAGGAATTTGACATTTTCAATGCCAATGACATGCTTCTTCTTCGCGAGCATGAGCAGATTCCTCATGCAAGCATGACCAAGTCATCGATGCCATAGCCAGCCTTCTGAAGCTTTTGCACGTAGACATGTAGCAAGTTGTGTTCCTATAGAGAAATCAACAATATATGAATCTCCTCTCCTAAAGCCTTCGAAGACTTTGGAATTGTCAGCTTCCATGATCACAACACAACGATACTTGCCAAAGACAACAACCATATCAAGATCACAAAGCATTGAGACAGACATGAGGATGAATCCTAAGGGCTCGACAAGCATGACTTTGTCAATGTGTCAATCCTTTGAGAGTTTCAACCTTACATAGACCCAATACCTTGCTTTTGCCTTTGTTAGCGTAGGTGATATGCTTCAGGTGTGATGGAGATAGAGCCGAGTCCATCAATAGGCTCCTGTCACAAGTCATGTGATTTTTACATCCACTATCGGGGACCCACTCAGTGGCTTTGGGTTGATCATCCTGCAGATGAATTAGTGCAACTTACAAACTCATATACTTCATCAGTGAAGAATATGGTATCAATTTCATCTAGCAATATAATAGATAAAGCAGTATGAGGACGTGAGAAATGAGAATTCATTTCTTCATGATTAGCTTGCGTCCTTTCAAGCAAATTGAGGTCTCCAGCAAATTCTTCAGATGATTAAGTTCGTCTGGAGACTTGACCCTGCATAAGAGATTAGTTCTTTTTCTTCACCACCCACATCTGAAGGGGTGGCAAAGAGTTCATCATTCTGCGAGCTCCATAAGAGAAGGGTGCCATAGATGCCAATCCAGTTCGTTTCACATAAGAGGGGTTAGGGTAAGCATAAGAGTAAGTAGAGAAATTCTTCGAGGACTTATGAACATAATGATTTGAAGAATAATGCACATATCCATAATCCTTAGTTCTTCCCCGCAATACAGATGGATTAGCACAATGATGTTCGTATGAGGATTTTGATCCTTTTGAGGAAGTTGATCCATGTGAGAAGTTTGGTCTGTATGAGGACTTGGATCCATATGAAGAATTTGGTCCATATGAAGAATTTGATCTGGGGTTCCTATTCTTCATAGGCGGTGTCATGATGACATTCACCTGAAGATTTTCAAGGCACCTTTTGGGAACCCACATTTTCTTCATAGGAGGACCGTTCTTGCAGTTAGTGCCAACATATCTAGCAAATACTTCATTGTTCTGATTTTTGAACAGTTTGTAGTTGGAGTCAAATGACTCATCAAAACAATATGAAGATTCACATGTAAAGCCAGATAAAGTAGATGGATCCACTGAAGGTCCCTTTGCAGCAACCCATGAGGTTTTGGGATACTGCTCACGTTTCCAGTAGGTCCCATCAGCATTGAGTTTCCTCTCAAAGGCAATACCCTATTTCCCAGGGTTCCTTTTGAGGATCTGCTTTTTAAGCACATCAAAAAGAGCCTGTTGCCCTTTGAGTGTTTTGTACATGCCAGTCATATACAATTCCTTCATCCATGCATCATCAGTGATACTAGCAATGCCCTCAGATGAGGAATTAGTGATAGCAGAGGCAGTTGAGGAATTTGCAGCAATTGAAGTATTTGAGCATTCACGTGAGGAATTGGCAGTTTCACGTTCAATGCACTTCAAACATGGAGGAACAAATTCATGATGAGTAGCGCTGATCTGTTGAGCTAGTAATGAGTCACGCTCCTTCTGAAGATCTTCATAACTCACTCTTAACTGCTCAAGATCTTGCTTTCTCTAAAGAAATTCATAAGAAAGCTTCTCATGATCAGATAGGAGAGTGTTATGATGACCTTGAAGATTGTCAAACTTGGACTGAAGTCTCTGGAAATTTTCAGTCAAGATTTTAGTGCGATCCATTTCCTGCCCAACATATCATCGCTTTTATCTAGCATATTTTGAAACTTTTCAAGAGCCTTTTGCAGTTTCACAACAATCTTAGCAAGTTTAGAATAGCTGGGTTTGAGGTTTTCATCAGATTCATCCTCACTAGATTCAGAGGAGGGACATTTGAGTACCTTTGAGCCTTTTGCCATGAAGCAGTAGGTGGGACCGTAGTCCTCATCGTCATCAGTAGTGTTGGGGAGGTCCATTTCTTCAGAGTTGAAAATAGACTTGTTGACGAACGCACTTGCGAGGGCTAGGCTCGCCACGCCAGAATCTGACTCCTCAGATTCCTCCTCTTCCTCATTTTCCTCAGATTCAGCCTCAGAGTCCATTTCCTTGCCAATGAATGCTTGAGCCTTCTTGGAGCTGCTCTTCTTGTGAGATGAGGACCTTTAGGGTCTTCATGACAAGGACTTTGAAGATTTCTTCTTCTTCTTTGAATCATCAAAACTGTAATCCATGTACTTCTTCTTCTTCGATTCCTTTTCCCACTAGGAAAATCTTCAATGTAGTGTCCAGGTTTTTTGTATTTATGGCAGAGTCTCTTCTTGTAATCATGGGATGAGGAATCTGATCTCAAGTCACCACCTCTTGAGGATTTGCCAAAACGAACACATCTTGAGAACTTTTGGGACTTCCTCACGAGCATTGCTAGCTCTTGGCTCAGTTCTTCAGGGTCACCAAGGCTGCTATCAGAATCTTCACCATCAGATTCGGATACTGCCTTGGCCTTCAGAGCCCGTGATCTACCATAACTTGGTCCATAGAGATCTCTCTTCTCAGCAAGCTAGAACTCATGAGTGTTTAGTCTCTCGAGGATATCAGCAGGATCAAGTGACTTATAGTCCCCACGTTATTGCATCATCAATGCCAAGGTATCAAATGAGGAATCAAGCGATCTCAGCAATTTCTTCACCACCTCATGGTCGGTGATATCAGCGGCACCAAGTGCTTAAAGCTCATTTGAGATGTCAGTGAGGCGATCGAAGGTTTGCTGAACATTTTCATTGTCGAGTCTTTTGAAGCGGTTTAAGAGATTTCTAAGAAAGTCAACTCGAGAGTCACGCTGTGTTGAGACTCCCTCATTGACCTTGGACAGCCTATCCCAGATAAGCTTAGTTGTCTCCAAAGCACTCACTCTGCCATACTTCCCTTTGCTCATATGGCCACATATGATATTCTTCGCTTGAGAGTCGAGTTTCTTGAATCTCTTCACATCAGCAGCGTTGATGGTGGGAGTGATAGAGGGAACACCATTCTCCACAATGTACACGAGATTGTTATCAATTGCCTCAAGATGCATGCGCATCTTATTCTTCCAATAGGGGTAGCCCGTCCCATCGAAGGTAGGACACCCAGCAGAAACCTTGATCATACCTGCGGTCAACATAACTAAAACTCTAGGTGGTTAAACCAAAATCACACAGAACAAGGGAGTACCTTGCTTTGAAAGCAATTGAAAGTGCGTTATATCGACTAGAGGGGGGTGAATAGGCGATTTTTTATGAATTCTTCATTGAGGAATTTCAGGGTGAGGAAATTCCTGAGTGAAGAACTACTTGCAGCGGAATAAGTACTCAAAAGTAAACATAACAGTGCATGAGCGTGGTCTTCATGATGAAATGAAAACAAGCACAGACTACAGAAAGCGTAAACACAGGATAGCACAGGATAAGACAAACATGCTGAAGAAATTGAACTGAGGAAATAGAGAAAGTCTTCAGTCAAAGTCTTCAAACAGATATGAACAAACACACAACACAGAAATGAGGAAATGGAAAGGTTGAGGAAATGGAACCAGGTAGCTTGGTGAAGACAATGATTTGGTAGACCAGTTCCAACTGCTATGATAGTTGTACGTCTGGGTAGGGCGGCTAGGTATTTAAACCTGAGGACACCCAGTCCTGAACACGCAGCTCATGACACTTATTCCTCACGATATTCCCCTTGAGCTAATGTCACACAGACCTCGCCCAATTACTCGTGGTAAGTCTTCAGGTGACTTCCAAACCTTCACAGACTCGGTCACTCGGCGATCCACAATTTCCTCTTGGATGCTCTAGACCATGACGCCTAACTGTCTGGAAGATGCACAGTCTTCAAAGGTAACAAGCGTCAGATCTACGCAGGATCAATATCTTCAGTGATGCTCAATCACTTTGGGTTTGTAGGTGTTTGGGTTTGGGTTTTCCTCACTTGATGATTTTCACTCAAAGTCCTCGAAGGATGGGATACTCTCAAATGACAAGTGTTAGTTTCTCTCGGAGCAGCCAACCAGCTAGTGGTTGTAGGTGGCGGCTATTTATAGCCTAGGGAGCAGCCCGACATGATAAGACATAAATATACCAAAATCACTAAGTCTTATAGACCTGTGTACACTCACAAACGCATCAGTCCCTTAACCTATAAGTATTCAATACACCAAAATCACTAAGGGGCACTAGATGCACTTACATCGTCAAGCTAGGCCATGAGATCGTTGAGTGTGCGAGCTTGAGAGGGGGGGAGATATTCGTGCGCACCCCAGTGTTCGAACCTCAAGGGTTTTGCCGGAACCCGAAATCTGACATTTGGAGCGCCAGGTAGGGGTGCACCGAAGCTTCGCCCCTCGACGGCCTCGCCTCTCTGACTGACTCTCATGGATGCTGCCTCTTCCCCCACTGGATCAACAGGCGCCCTCCGCGGCGCCGGGGGGCTCCGGACCTTCACCCCACCTTGTGGCGGGTGCAGTGGCCACACAAGTTCAGGCCGGAGATGCCGCCCCATTATGATGGCGTGGCGGATCCGGCAGCCTCTCTGCTGGCGTAGGAGGAGGCTGTCCTGGAGGCCGGGGGAGACGACAAGATCATGACCAATTGGTTCCCGATGTCCCTCGCTAGCGTGTCGCGCGCCTGGCTCCTCCATTTGCCAGAATCTTCCGTGGCCTCTTGGGGGAGCTACACGACCTCTTCATTGCGCGCTTCAGGGGACCAGCGCCCCCGGTCATCGCGACTCTCCTTGGTGGCTCGCAAGCGCCACCCATGGGCCGTCACATCAAGCCATTCTTTTGCCAGATCAGCGCCACCTCCATGCGGCAGGGGGCTCCCCCGGGGTGGGCGGCGCCCAAGGCCGACCTGATCTTCGACTTAGAAGATCACCCAGTCAACACCATTGGCTCATGTGTGCTTCCAATGCTTTGCACGCCGACCATCTGCAGTGTAGCCATCACCAAGACCCTCATCGACGGCGGCGCCGGCCTCAACGTGCTCTCTGTGGAGGCCTTTAGTCTTCTTCACGTACCGCTCGAGCGGCTCCACCCTAGCCGGTCCTTCTTCGGAGTCGGCAACGGCTCCTCGAACCCCCTAGGGCAAATCCGTCTCCCCGTGACTTTCAGCACGCGTGACAACTACCGCACCGAGCTAATCGACTTCGACATCGCCCGCATCGGTTTGTCGTATAACACCATCCTCGGGTACCCGGCGCTGGCCAGTTTATGGCGGCGACCCATCCCGCCTACAACCTCATGAAGATGCCAGGAAGCAATGGTGTCCTTACTATGGCCGGGGACACCAAGGAAGCCATGGCGGCCCTTAAGCTAGCCTTCAGGGCCACGGCGGCAGCTTTCCCGTCCAGCAAGGCCACGCCCAGGGCCAAGGGGGCTGCGCCGACCAAGAAGAAGCAGATGTTCACCCAAGGTCAAGCCAAGACGAAGCAGATACCGGTCGACGTGGACGGGGCCTCTAGCGCTACCTTTATCATAGGTGCCAACCTTGCCCCAGCTCAAGAGAAGGACTTGGTGGACATCCTGTGAGCGAACATGGAAGTATTCGCCTGGGAGCCCAAGCAGCTAGTTGGGGTCCCGAGAGGAGTAATTGAACATCATCTGAGGGTGTGCCCCAACGTGCGTCCTGTGAAGCAGAAAGCGAGGCGACAATCCATGGAGAAGCAGTCTTTCATCGTTCAGGAAACCCGCAAGCTGGAGGCAGCATGTGTCATTCACGAGGTCCAGTACCCGGAGGGTTGGAAAATCCGGTCGTTGTGTCAAACAAAGGAGGAAAGGAACGCATGTGACTTCACCAACCTCAACAAGGCCTGTCCTCAAGACTCGTTTCCGCCGCCGCGCATTGACGTGTTGTGCTTCCTGGATGCGTTCTCAGGATACCACCAAATCAAGATGGTAGTGGAAGATCTGGAAAGACAGCTTTTCTTAACCCCATGTGGGGTATACTGCTACACTTGCATGCCATTTGGACTGCACAACGCAGGCGCAACCTTCTAACGGCCGATGCACATCGCCTTGGGGTGGCAGCTTGGGAGGATCGCTGAGGCCTACGTCGATGACATTGTGGTAAAATCTCAAGAGGCAAAAACTTTGATTCAGGACGTGGGGGAGACCTTCGCGAGCCTGCGCCAGGTGGAACTGCTGCTCAATCCGGAGAAGTGCGTGTTTGGTGTCCCTTTCGGCAAGCTACTGGGCTTGCTCGTATCCCACAGAGGGATCAAGGCCATCCTGAGAAGGTCAAGGCAATCGAAGACATGTGTCCACCACAAATCCTCAGACAGATGCAGAAGCTTGCAGGCTGCGTGACTTCACTGGGGCGCTTCATCTCCAAGTTGGGGGGGCGCGCCTTGCCATTCTTCAAGCTGATGAAGAAGAAGGGTCCGTTCAAGTGGACCCCCAAGGCCGACCTAGCATTGCAAGACCTCAAGAGATACTTGACCAGCCCGCTAGTGATGGTGGCGCCTCATCCTCGCGAGCCCTTGGTACTCTACCTGTCTGCCACACCCCATTCCGCTAGCGCGGCACTGGTGGCCCTCAGAGAGGAGCCCCAAGTTAAGGGCTCGCCAAATGAAGCCACCAAGCCGGATAAGGCTGAACAACACCAAGATGATGTTCCCGAGGTGGCGGCTGGACTGGCTAGTTGTAAAGCCACAGGAGCTGGAGATCCATAGGAAACACCTCAGTCCCCGGGAGCCCAAAACTCCGTCAGCTCTCCCACCCTTGTCGAGCACCCAGTATACTTCGTCAGCACAGTGCTGTGAGATGCAAGGGCGCGATACCCCATGCCTCAGAAGCTCTTGCTCGTGCTCCTGGTGGCCTTGCGTAAGTTGCACGACTACTTCTAGGGTCACCCCATCAAGGTCGTCTCAGCCGACCCATTGGAGAGAGTGCTCAGGAGCCCCAATGCTGTAGGGAGGGTCGCCGAATGGAACATCGAGCTGCAAGCGTTTGACCTGGAGTTCAACACAACCAGGGTCATCAAGGGTGCAGCGCTCGCCGATTTTGTGGTGGAATGGACCGATACACCGGAGATCGAAGCAGGTGAGTACCGATCCCTCTCACCAGGGAATGAAGCGCCAGACGGCTGGGTCATGTACTTCAATGGTGTGTTCGCGCGCCAGGGCGCGGGGGCTGGAGCCGTACTCATCTCGCCCACTCAGGACAAACTGTACTACGCCATGCAGCTCTGCTTAAAGCGGGGCGAGAAGGTCTCGAACAACATTGCAGAGTATGAGGGCCTCATCGCTAGCCTCAAGGCGGTGGCGGCCCTGGGAGTGAAGCGTCTCACCATCAAGGGAGACTTGCAGCTCCTCGTCAACTTCACCAACAAGGTGTACGAGCCAAAGGATGAGCACATGGAAGCATATCTCACGGAGGTACGCAAAATGGAGAAGCAGTTCCTGGGCCTGGAGCTGCAGCATGTGCCATGTGGCACCAACCAAGAGGCCGATGACATCGCCAGAAGAGCATCCAAGCAGCTGCCCCAAGAACCTGGTGTCTACGAGGAATGGCTCTTCAAGCCTTCAGCAGCACCTTAGCCTGCGGCGCCAGCGCCGCCTCAGGAGGAGCTCCATCAGCCACTAGCCTCGGGAGCCCCTGCCTGCGGCCCAACCTCAGGAGCACGCGTCCTCTTAGCACTCGAGCCTCGGGAGGGGTGCTGGATCGAAGAGTTCAAGGCATACCTGACACAAGGTATGCTGCCGGAGAAGGTGGAAGACGCGAAATGTGTGGCCTGGCAGGCTACGGCGTACTGCATTCAGGACGGTGAGCTATACAGGAAGCGGACAAATGATGTTTCTCTGTGATGCATTTCCAGGGAACAGGGGGAAGGAGTTGTTGGCTGACATACATGGCGCAGATTGCGGACACCACTCGTCGTCGCGCACCTTGGTCGGTAAGGCTTTCTGTATCGGGTTCTACTGGCCCACAGAACTCAAGGACGCGGCGGAGCTGGTGAAGTACTGCGAGGCTTTCCAATTCCACGCCAAGCAGATCCACAAGCCGGCTCAGGGCCTCCAGACTATGCCGCTCTCATGGCCGTTCGTGGTCTGGGGGCTGGATATCCTGGGTCCATTTCCTCGAGTGCCTGGTGGTTACCACTACCTCTACGTCGCCATCGACAAGTCCACCAAGTGGGCGGAAGTGGAAGCTGTCCGCACCATCCCAGCCGGGTCAGCTGTCAAGTTCATCAAGGGCATTGTGAGCCAGTTTGGGGTCCCTAATCGCATCATCACCGACAGCGGTTCACAGTTCACTAGCAATCTCTTGAAAACATATTATGGTAACCTTGCGACGCAGATCTGCTACGCCTCCGTGGCACACCCCTGGAGCAACGACCAAGCCGAACGTGCCAACACGGAAGTCCTGAGGGGTCTCAAGACTAGGACATTCAAGAAGAAGCTCGAGGCCTGCGGCAGGGGCTAGCACGACGAGCTCCAGTCCATGCTGCGGTCCATCCGCACCACCGCCACCAGGCCGACTGGCGAAACCACGTTGTTCCTCGTCTACGGAGCAGAAGTGGTTCTCCCACACGAGGTCAAGCATCGCTCCGCGCGGGTCCTGGCATTTGATGAAACACGGCAGGACGCCATGCGGGGGATGGATCTTGTGCTGGGGGAGGAACGTCGCCGTGAAGCCTCGCTCAGAGCTGCGAGGTACCAACAGGCACTGCGGCGGTACCACTGCTGTAGCGTCTGCCCCAGGATGCTCGAGGTGAGTGACCTGGTCCTGAGGCGGGTGCTCTCCAGGGAAGGGCTGCACAAGCTCTCGCCCATGTGGGAGGGCCCGTTTCGGGTCGCCCACATCTCCAGGCCTGGCGTCGCGCGCCTGGAGACTCAGGACGGGGTCCCCATACAGAATGCCTAGAACATCCAGCACCTCAGGAAGTTCTACCCATGAAGCAAGGCCCGGTGCCTGTGAAGCAAGGCCCAGTGCTTGTGAAGAATCTCCGCTCGTGACACTCTCACGTAATAATGAGTGGTGCTATACACGCCCTAGAGTCTCAGGAGTGCCGCCCTCGGGCCTCGGGGGCTGCCTCCCACTACTAGTGGCAGCACTTAGCTCCGCGCTAGTGAGAAGACAAGAAGACTAGACTAGGTGCCGGACGCGGCTTTTCATTTGCTTTCTGCAGTTGGTTTGCCCCTCTTTAATTGAAATTTTCTTTCCGGTGTCACTTGCTGATCTTGTTCCTTTGATTCTGCCCTTGTTTCTGCCTTCGGTACTTCGTTTGACCTGTACCCTCTCTCGTGTCCCTCGTGAGGGGGCTGGACAGGTGCCCCTCGAGACCTCGTAAGCGTTTTGTCTGTTTTCACGAGGCACCCTCATTCGAGGCGCAAGCTGGCGCACCCCCTCGATCCGTGCCCCTCGGGTACTGCGATAGGAGGTGTTGGGTCGTTGCCATGCGCAGGTGACGTGCGCTAGCTAGAAGGCTACAACGACGTGAACCAGGTACAGATCTCCTAGCAAATTTTCATAGTTCCTCCTCGCCAGGTACGGATCTCCTAGCAAATTTTCGTAGTTCCTCCTTGTCAGGTACGGAGAAACGCGCGTCTGGCGAAGAGGTATCTACTTCAGGCACATCGAGCTAAGTCATCCTACGCGCACACATAGATCATAACGTTGCAACACAGCACATGAATGATAAACACAACATAACAACCCGAAAATTATAGTTTGTTGCATGCCCCCACGGGGCCCCATACTTGTCTTTCTCTAATGCAGGAAGGAAAGGAAGAACGAAACAAAGGCGGGACGTGCTCCTGCAGTAGGTTGCGAGGACGGGCTCACGGCGCTCGCCTGAGCTCAGCTAGACCCCTCCTCGTGCTTCACCGGAGCACGGTGATGAGCCGACCCGCTGCCACCTTTGAAGCGGGTGCGGCAGCGTGGCGGCTGGTCGTAGCTGCCGCTGCTGGAGCTACCACCAAAAGAAGAGTTGCCATAGCTGGATGAGACATGGCCGGGCCCGTCTCCCTCCTCGTCAGGATCATCGCCAAGGCCGAGCACCTCGTCGCCGTCATTGTCCTTGGGGCAGCACCCGACACAGCGACCATCTTCCCTGAACACCCTCACAAAGAGGGTCACATCGTCGTCGTACTTGAAGTGGAGGGCGCACCGCCTGCCCACCCCGCACGCGCGGGAGAACATCTGCCAGGCGCGGGCCAGGACCGCGTTGCCCACGGCGGAGATCTCCACTGCAACCCACGAAGCCCTGCTGCAGCAACCGTCTGCCTACGGCCAGAGACCGGTTGGACCTGTGGACGGCAGTTCACCGACGAAGAACCTCGGGAGCTGAATCTAGGTGCCAGCCGGGTTCTCCGACCACACGATGAACTTCGGCATCACCACCGCCGAATGGAAGCATGGCCGGTGAGGCCACGCAACCACGACACGCCTCACCTCATCAATGGGGCTACCGCGACCTCGGCGGCTGCCACCATGCGAAGAGGCGCCACCGCGGCTGCAAGGGGCCATGGCGGGGGTCGCAGTGTGCTTGAGGGGGCGACCGCGCCCCCTCTTAGGCAGCGGTGAGCCAGGCCCCTCCTAGCGAGCTTTCCCCTTCTCCACGGCTGAGAGCCTCTTCACAAGCGCCATGGGCGTCGCTTTCGGAGGTGGAGCAAGGAAGAAGAAGAAGCGGGAGAGGTAGAGGAGAGACGGGTGATGGGGCTCCGCCCCCACCTCCCATTGATAGCCAAGGGAAGGCCAACCGCCAGCCTCCACGATCTAAGGTAATAATGATCTTTTTCCCGCATGCAGCAAGGATTCGTCAAGTCAGGCAGTTGCCGAGGCTGCATGGGGAAGCGGAGATGCCCACATCCAATCAGTCACCACCCATCGACCAAGGCCGCAGGCTGTTGGGGCCCGCGGCGCTCCACATTTCCCTTTGGCTTTGCCTCGAAGCCAAGCCCAAGCGTGCCTTGGGCCCGGGGGCTACTGTCGACGTTCTGTGAACGGGGGTCCCTAGACTTGCCTTCCTGCGGCCCACAACATGGCTCCTTCAGCGGCCCCGTACGGCCCATCTTCACCAGCAAACACCCAAGACCCTCGCGAGGGACCAAGCCTCGCGAGGCGGATGATGCAAGACCTCCTCAGGGGCGGCCTCACCGGGCTGGCTCATGAGGGGCAGAGAGATCAAGGCAAGACGAACCTCGCAAGGTTCCAATGACGTAAGCCATGACGATCAAGACCAGGCGGGCTCCAGCGAGCACAGTGTCCTTGTTTCCTCTTTGGTGCTAAGGAGGAAAGCGCAGGCGAGGAGTTCCAAGGCATCAGGCAAAGGTTTCCATATCGGTGCAGCAAGACCAAGACCAGCAGCACGGCAGGACGGAGGTCACCGTGGAGCCCAAGACGACGTCACCACCAGAGCCTTTGGCAGGAGAAGACTACTTTTGTTATGATAACTTGTACTAGTTGTCTCCCTTCGAATTTGGCCGTTGTGGGATCCCTTCCTGCTTAATATTTGGGAAGAGGACTAGCGCCTCTATAAATAGGACTAGCCACCACCATACCGAGGAGGATCGATATCATCCTCGAACACACAATCTCACCAAGCACAAGACCACCTCTCCTCAGGAGGTTGTTCTTCCCTTGTAACTGTTCATCGTCAGCCCAAGAGGCAATCCACCACAACACACTGGAGTAGGGTATTACACCATAACGGTGGCCCGAACAAATATAAATCTTGTGTCTCGTGTTCTTTGGGTTCGTCAAGCTAGGCCGTGAGACCGTTGAGTGTGCGAGCTTGAGAGGGGGGAGATCTTCGTGTGCACCCCAGTGTTCGAACCTCAAGGGTTTTGCCGGAACCCGAAATCCGACAGTACTGACCTGCCGTGTCGTGCCAGCTTGCAAGTCATGCCGGATTTGATTGTTTCTTTGCTGTGGATCCCTTGTTGTGAGCTAGGATAAGCATTCCAGCTAGAGTCCCTGTGGAGTGGAGTTAACCACCATCGTCATTGTTTCGCTGGTAGAGTTCTTCCACTGCATCGTCTTGTTCTGCTGCTTGCATAGAGAAACCGTGGTCGGTGTAGTGTCGCCGTGCCGATGTTATTCATTGTAATATCGGAGACCTTGTATTCATATTCTTGTAATAATAGAAAGCTGATTTGTTCTATGCTAAGCGGTGTCGTATTTCAGAAGACTTCTCCTCGATCACTGGGCTGGAATACGGGGCGTTCCGGTTTCTCTGAGCCGGGTGTTGACACCTAATTTTGGCAAGATACAGAGTGAAAGGGTTTTCAGCATGAGAAAGTTTCACGTTGTCAAGTGGAACAACTTTGATGTTTAGGCTATCGCCATTCGACCTCATCTCAGTGGCGGAAGTTGTACTTCGAGTGACAAAATTTAGTGTTCTGAGTGCTTTTCGGCCGATTATGCCCTCAATATGACCTCAGATGAAGGAGTGCTCTAAAGGGATTGTCTTCGTCTCGTCGAGACGATCGATTTTCATATATAAATCATCTTAATCCGAGTTTAGATGCAAAAGTTATAGTCAATACGATCTGGACAAGCCAGAGACCAAAATATTACGCTTGACACCAGACACATGTTGATGAGTGTCTGATACAATGCGTGAGCAATTCGGCCCTCATGATGGCCTTGAATTGAAAAACCTTCAACATGGAAAACTTTCCTCTCGTCGAGCCGATTGATTTTCATATATAATTCGTCTCAATCCGAGGTCGTATGAGGCCTGGAGAGATAAATCAAGATCAGGCTATGTTTTTAGTCGGAAAATCCGAGTGAAAAGTTTACCATCCAAATGAAAGTTTATGGTCGAGTGAAAATTTACCGGTTGAGTGAAAGTTTGCTGACCGGATGAACTTATTATTATCCAAGTGCAAATATAGTCATCCGAGTGGAAATATGGTCATCCGAGTGAAATTGTCCTCCAGGTAAAAATATTCCGAGTGAAAAGATTGCTATCGGGACGAAAACTTGCCGATCGAATAAAATAATGCCTTCCGAGTGGAAATATAGTCATCCGGGTGGAAATATTGCCTTCCGAGTGAAAATATGGTCATCCGAGTGAAAATTGTATTCCGAGTGAAAGATTCTAAACATCCGAGTGAAAAAGTCCAGTCGGACGATCCAAGTGAATGACTCTAATCTGAGTGGACGAGCTCGAATCCGAGTGAAACTGAACATATACCTGAAAGTTTATCAAGATGACCTCGGATGAAGAAGTGTTCAATACAGAAGTTATGCGTATCATCAAGACGGTAAACTTTGATTTTTGAGTCATCATCATCAGAGAAAGTATATAGCCTACAAATTCACTACGAGACTCGGATAATCCAGTCTACCGCAAGACCGAGTCCGACTGGAAGATAAAGATGACCTCGAAAAGTATTCAAGATGGCCTTATTTGAAAAAGTGATCAACATGAGAGTTGTTTGTATCGTCGAGGCGCACAAGTTTGATATTTGGGCCGTCTTGATCGGAGATCCTATGCAAGCCCGGCGGCCCGCGCAAGAAGGAAGGCAGAGTTTGGGCCAGATTCAGACTGAATCCGAGTTGGAATAGAATTAGGACTCTAGGACATGAATTGATGTAATTTTTCTTGTAAGGAAAGCCTAGATGAATCCTTTACTTGTACGGGAAGTCCAGACGCCTCTTATATATGTTGGGGGTGATGGCCGATTGAGCAACACACAATCGAACAAATCAATATATTATTTTTTTCATCTACGTTTTATCTCTCCACCGTTTTTCTCTCTCGTTCTTCGCTGTTCTTCGTGTTTGAGAGCTGCGAATCCGAGGCTCTAGGGGCGAGCGAATCGACCTAGAGCAGCCCATTGCCGCCGCACTCCCTGACGGGGTCCCTCCCGGGGGTGTGGGGTTTTCGGGTCTGCAAAAGCGCCCGTCGACTGTCTTGCGTATCGCGCTGTCGGTCGGGTCTCCTTCGACGTGAGCTGCGGTGCATCACCCCCGGCGTCGAGGGTACACGTGACGTGTTCATGTGTCAACACACTTTTTGGCGACTCCGCTGGGGAACGAAGATCAATCGTCATCATCCACCATGTCTGATATTCCCAAGCCATCTGAGGTAGACGCTGATAACATCATTAAGCCCAGTCTTGATGAGATATCGGCCGATCATCGCCAAGTTTATGAGGATTACAAGAAGGCGCACGAGGAGAAGGACTTGCAGGAGTTCCTTGCAAAGTTCAAGAAGGATCGCCAAGGCAACATCACTCTGATTGAAGAAATCAAGTTCCCTCCTCTTCAAGCCGAGCAGGTTAAACCCTCTGTAAGTACTGCCTTTTCTCCTGAGCAGTGGGCTGAGATTGAAAGTCGTATTGCTGATGGTAACAATCTAGTCTATCAAACTTTTATAGAAAATACTAATGCTCAGAAGAATATATCTCAATCGTCTAGTGGTAATAATGGTGTAGCTGCTAGTGTGCAAAACCCTAATCTGGCTTCACCTATTGCATCGGCGCCTCCCGTGCCAATGACTTATTATCCTACCCAAACAAATCAGATTGTGGCTACACCCATTAATCCTATTATGAGCATGACAGGTTCGGTGGCAACGCCGAACCAAACTCTACATACAACTACAACCACTCGACCACTACCAAATTATGGGTCGACATACATGCCACAATTCCTACCCACATCTAGCAACCCTACTCCTTCTATGCCACTGCCACAAGCTGCATCGTCCACTATGGATGATGGTCTAGCTAATCTTAGAGAGGAGATGTCTAAGATGCTTCGAGAAAATTTTGGAGTTGAGTTACCTCGGAATCGGATTTACCAAAAGCCATACTCCGAGTACTTTGATGCCATCCAGTGCCCTCCGGGATATAAGATTCCAGATTTTGTTAAGTTCAATGGAGAGGGCACAAAAACCACATGGGAGCATGTTAGTCAATACTTAGCACAACTAGGTGAGGCAGGCTCATTGAATGAATTGAAAGTCCGTTTATTTCCTTTATCATTAACTGGTACTGCATTTTCATGGTTTTCTTCTTTACCACATGGTTCCATTTGGGTTTGGTCGCAGCTAGAGCAGAAATTTCATGATCACTTTTATAGCAGCGACAATGAACTCAAGTTGACACATCTAACATCGGTTAAACAAAAGCATGATGAATCGGTCTCCGATTACATCAAGAGATTCAGAGAAACAAAAAACCGGTGTTTTAGTTTGGTGATAACCAAGAGAGACTTGGCAAACCTAGTACTGAGTGGTTTGAGAACTCCCGTTAGAGAAAAGCTAGAAGGTCATGAATTCTTAAATATTAACTAAGTCTTACAAAGGGCTTTGGCTCAGGAAAGCCGAAGCAAAGATCTCAAGGAAGTGCATAGATACAAAGATGATCGTCCAAAGATGAATATGGTGGAATATGATAGTGATCACTCGGACGATGAGGGTGATGTTTTTGCTACTGAATTTGTTTGGCCATCTAAGGCCAAACCCTTTACTTGCAATGATCTGAAACCGATTTATAAGAATCGTGATGAAGAAATGAAATTTACTTTTAACATTGCTAAGTGTGATAGAATATTTGATGCTTTGCTGCAGGATAAGATTATTAGAATATCTCATACTTTACCGCCGTTTGAAGAGCTAAAACGGCGTGCTTATTGCAAGTATCATAATTCTTTTTCTCATGCTACTAATGATTGCAATGTTTTTCGACGACAGATACAATCGGCCATTAATGACGGACGATTGAACTTTTCTGAGATGCAAGTTGATAAACAACCTTTTCCAATGAATACCATGGGTTTGGAGGGGAAGAAACTACTCATTCGGCCCGAGGTAGCCGAATCTGCTAATAAAGCTAATGTCATTGTTGGTGAGCCCAGGAAAGACAAGGAGGACAACAAGGTCTTGGGGAGACAAGTTGTGCTTGATAAGCAACCCGATGGCAAGGAAGTGATCAAAATCACCATCAAGAACCCTGCACTCGGGGGGCAACCGCAAGTGCAAGAAGATACTCGTGTTAAATTTGTCAAGCCCAAGAGTCCAGAAGTTGGCAAGTGGAAGAAGAATGAAGCTAAAGTGCAGCGTAAGCGGATCAAACCAACTTTTGATATGTTGCTGTCCAAGTATGCTAACCACTCGGCCGGTTCTAGTTTCAATCGACCAACTCATCTGAAACGACCAAGGTCACCATCAGCTGATATGTTCAGTCGGTATACAAAACCGAGTGGACCAAGGGCACAATTTCCAGAAGAGTATATGCAATCTGTTTGGGATCGACTTGACTACTCATATAATGGACGACTCAACATCGGTGACTATCAGTCGGTTGATCAAAATATGCGACCGAGTGGAAATTATCCGAGTGTAAGAATGCACCCAGGTGGAAGTCATCCGAGTGAATTCCATCCGAGTGGATTCCATCCGAGTAAAAAGGTGCGCCCGAGTGGAAATTTCATGCATATGGAAAGTCAAAAAGAATGGCGTGTTAAATCACCAAGTGTTGCAGCAATTGAGTCGGCAAAAGGCAAGGAGAAAATGGATGCCGACTCACTTATCTTGGGCACCGAAACATTCGCCATACAACAGCCGATTGTGCATAGCAATCCGACTGAGCTGATACTTGCTATCGCGCCAAAGCACTCGGCCAATGACCATGAAGCAAGCACCAGCCAGGTAAAAACGAGAGATCCTAAATACACTCAGCCAAACTGGTGTCCTCCAGGGCTAACAAAGACACAAAAGAGGAAACTACAGAGGTTAAGGAGTCAAGAGATGGCAGAAAAGGAGGCCGAGAAACAAAGGGATAAGTTGTTCAATGACACTCGACCCATGGTTCCAGCAAAACAAGTGTGGAGGCCTAAACAAATACAAGATACAATAGCTTCTACATCTATCACAGCAACACCTACATCACCAAAGGAGGACTATGCAACAAATATCACATCGTCTGCGACAATTCTTACTTCTCCTTCACTCGGACAAATTTCAGAATCGGTGGATGCACTCGAGGAGGAGGCTGATATGGTGGACTATGAGTCTACGCCGGTTCATGAAGGTATGGATATCAATATGGTGTATTACTTACCTGTTGAGTTTCGTGCTGTAGATGAGGAAGGGCAGGTGGCTCAGATGGATTTTGGCCCTAAAAACGCAATATTCGAGAAGCCAAAAGAACTAGTAACGCATCTGAAACCATTATATCTCAGAGGTCATATCAATGGGTCGCCGCTCACTCGGATGCTTGTTGATGGTGGTGCTGTGGTAAATCTTATGCCCTATTCGGTCTTCAAGAAATTGGGTTTGCCTGATGAAGAATTGATCAAGACCAATATGGTGCTCAACAGATTTGAAGGCAAAGAAAAAACTGAAGCCAAAGGTGTAATGTATGTGGAGCTTACAGTCGGAAGCAAAACTTTGGCTACTGCATTCTTTGTCGCTGAGGTGCAAGGTAACTACAACATCATACTAGGCCATGATTGGGTTCATGCAAACCAGTGCGTGCCATCCACTATGCACCAGTTTTTGATTCAGTGGGTTGATGATGAAGTGGAAGTCATTCATGCGGATAACTCGGCCTGTGTTAATTTGGCCGATGCATTGGTGGATTGGCAACATCCCAATGCTACTTGCTTGACGGGACGTGACTTATCAGAGTTTGATTTTCTCAGCGCGACCAAGAATGGTTTTGTGCCCGTCTCTTTAAAGCCGACTGAATGCAATCGGCTCCAAGGTATGATATGTTTAAATGGATCCTAATTCCGAGTGGTTACAAAAATGTCTTGTAAAGTATCGGTCCAGTGAGGACGATATGTGTGAGTCTATAGAGGAGTTGGATGACATGGATAAACTTGGACAAGGTTTTACATCGGCCGATCCATTAGAAGAGGTAGATATTGGAGATGGTTCAGTCACTCGACCGACATTTGTAAACAAAAATTTGGAAGCCGATTGTAAAGCTAAGTTAATCGAGCTATTGAAAGAATATGTTTGTTGCTTTGCATGGGAATATCATGAGATGCCAGGGTTAAGCCGAGAGCTAGTGGAGCATCGGTTGCCTATAAAGGACGGTTTTAGACTTTATAAACAGTCGGCCAGAAAATTTAATCCGAAAACATATGACCGGATCAAGGAAGAGATCGGTCGACTGCTTGAAGCTAATTTCATTCGACCTTGCAGGTATGCCGAGTGGATTTCTAACATTGTCCCAGTGGAGAAGAAAGGATCCGGCAAGTTGAGGGTATGCATTGATTTCAGAAATTTGAATAGGGCTACACCCAAAGATGAGTATCCTATGCCAATAGCCGATATGCTTATTAATGATGCTTCTGGACATAAGGTTATTAGCTTTCTAGATGGTAATGCCGGATACAATCAAATTTTTATGGCCGAAGAGGACATGTACAAGACAGCTTTTCGATGCCCTGGTTTCCTTGGTTTATTCGAGTGGACAGTGATGACATTCGGATTAAAAAATGTTGGCGCCACATATCAAAGGGCTATGAATTTGATTTTTCATGATTTACTCGATGTCATACTTGAAATTTATATTGATGATATTGTTGTCAAATCAGATGCTTTTGAATCTCACTTAGCCGATTTGTGTTTAGCTTTTGAAAGAATGAAAAAGTATGGACTGAAGATGAATCCTTTGAAGTGTGCTTTCGGCGTGTCAGCTGGCAAGTTTTTGGGTTTCATTATTCATGAAGATGGTATAGAGATTGATCCCAAAAAGATAGAGGCTATACAAAAAGTGGAGGCTCCAACATGCAAGAAAGATATGCAAAAGTTCCTTGGCAAGGTTAATTATTTGAGAAGGTTCATAGCTAATCTATCAGGGAAAGTTGATGCATTTACTCCTATGCTTCGGTTAAAGAATGATGCTGATTTCACTTGGGGGGCAAAACAGCAAGAAGCATTTGATATGATCAAGAATTATTTATGCAGTCCTCCGGTGATGAGAGCACCCAAGCATAGGGAACCCTTCAGACTTTACATTGCAGCAGAGGAAGGAGTTATTGGTGCTGTTCTAACTCAAGAGACCGAAGGAAAAGAGCATGTCATCACTTATTTGAGCCGCCGCTTATTTTATGCAGAGACAAGGTATACATTTATTGAGAAATTATGTCTATGCTTATATTATGCTTGCACAAAATTGAGACATTATTTAGTGCCGAGTGCTTGCGTGGTAGCTTGTCAGACCGATGTCATTAAATATATGTTGCATAGGCCAATTCTTAGTGGTAGAATTGGCAAGTGGGCTTATGCTTTGATTGAATATGATTTGGCTTATGAATCTCTAAAATCCATGAAGGGCCAAATTGTTGCTAATTTCATTGTTGAACATCGGATTAATGACAAGCATAATAGTGATATGAACCTTGTTTCATTAGTACCATGGAGATTATACTTTGATGGTTCAGTTTGTAGCAATGGCCATGGTGTTGGTATTGTTTATATATCTCCTCATGGTGCTGTTTTTGAAGCCTCATGCCGCTTAGAATATTTTTGCACAAACAATCAGGCCAAATATGAAGCATTGTTATTCGGCCTAGAGATGTTATTTGCTATAGGTGTTACATATATTGAGGCTTATGGTGATTCGTTACTAGTGGTGCAGCAAATATCCAAAGTCTTTCAGTGTTTGGACGAATCACTTAATGTTTATCTTGATAAATGTCTAGATATAATCTCTACTTTGGATTGTTTTAGCATTCCACATATATCTAGACATGACAACTGGAAAGCAAATGAGTTGGCATAGCAAGCATCTGGATACCATGTTGATCATGGCATGTTTCATATTTCTCAAAGTCCGATGTCTTGTCTTACCAGTATAGAAGAGGCCAAACCAGAGCCCACTGATTAAGTCATTAACAAAAAATCTAGTGCAGGTGACAATTCCGACTGGAGGAAGCCCATTGTCGCTTACTTGCGTAATCCGAGTGAAAGGGTGGACATGGCTGTTCGGCGTATGGCTTTTAAATATACTATGAGGGATGATGATCTTTATCGCCGAACAGTTGATGATGTTCTTTTAAAGTGCTTGGATGAGGACCAAGCAAGAGTTGCTATGGGAGAGGTACATGAAGGCATTTGTGGTACTCACCAGTCGACTCCCAAGATGAAATGGTTATTACGACGTGCTGGGTTTTATTGGCCGACCATGATTAATGATTGCTTCAGATATTATAAAGGGTGTGAAGCTTGTCAAAAATTTGGTGATATTCAATTGGCTCCTGCTGCTATGTTGCATCCTATTATTAAGCCGTGGCCTTTTAGAGGATGGGGTTTAGACTTTATTGGGCAAATCCATCCGTCTTCTTCAAAAGGGCATCGGTTCGTATTGGTGGCAACTAAGTATTTCACTAAGTGGTCTGAAGCAGTACCTCTCAAGAACATGATGCATACGGAGGTAATTCAATTCATAACCGAGCACATTATTCATAGATCCGGTATTCCTCAAACATTAACTACAGATCAAGGTTCATCTTTTATGTCACACCAAGTCAGAGAGTTTGCCGAATCTTATAACATAAAGTTGCTCAATTCCTCCCCATATTATGCCCAAGGTAATGGACAAGCTGAGTCTAGCAATTAAATTTTAATCAAGCTCATCAAGAAGAAGATTGAGGATAATCCAAGGAGATGGCATGACTTGTTGTCTGAGGCATTATGGGCACATAGAATCTCAAGGCATGGTGGTACGAAAGTGACTCCATATGAGCTAGTATATGGTCAGGAGGCTGTTTTACCGGTGGAAGTAAATTTGAATGCTTTGAGAATAGCCAAACAAAATGATTTATCGGCAATAGACTTTTATAACTTGATGATGGACAACGTTGATGAGGTTGCTGATAAACGTTTGGCTGCTTTAAAGGCCATAGAGAGAGATAAGTTGAGGGTGGTAAGAGCTTACAATAAGAAAGTCAAGTTGAAGAATTTTCAAGTTGGTGATCTCGTCTGGAAAGTGATTCTACTGATTGGTTCAAGAGATAGAAAATTCAGGAAGTGGTCTCCAAGTTGGGAAGGTCCTTTTAGGATTGCAAGAGTTGTTCCCGGAAATTCATATTTGGTGGAATCAATACAAGGGGCATTGTTACCTCGAGCTCTCAATGACAAATATTTGAAGAAATACCACCCGAGTGTGTGGCAGGAAGCCT
Source organism: Triticum aestivum (assembly GCF_018294505.1). Lineage (NCBI taxonomy): Eukaryota > Viridiplantae > Streptophyta > Magnoliopsida > Poales > Poaceae > Triticum > Triticum aestivum. Next base: position 241,529,897 of record NC_057800.1, read on the forward strand.
AAGTAGGCAATGGCCGATATACGATTATCGCCCTTAGCACAAACATGGCCGATACATAATTATCGCCCTGAGAAAAATAAATGGCCGATGGAGTGTTGACATCGTCCTTAGAACGAACACCATGCATATTATTTTTCGGCGTGCAAGCTTTGCCGAAAAACAGGGGGGCATGTGTTGACACCTGATTTTGGCAAGATACAGAGTGAAAGGGTTTTCAGCATGAGAAAGTTTCACGTCGTCAAGTGGAACAACTTTGATGTTTAGGCTATCGCCATTCGACCTCATCTCAGTGGCCGAAGTTGTACTCCGAGTGACAAAATTTAGTGTTCTGAGTGCTTTTCGGTCGATTACACTCTCAATATGACCTCAGATGAAGGAGCGCTCTAAAGAGATTGTCTTCGTCTCGTCGAGACGATCGATTTTCATATATAAATCATCTTAATCCGAGTTTATATGCAAAAGTTATAGTCAATACGGTCTGGACAAGCCATAGACCAAAATATTACGCTTGACACCAGACACATCGTGAGCAATTCGGCCCTCAGGATGGCCTTGAATAGAAAAACCTTCAACACGGAAAACTTTCCTCTCATCGAGCCGATTGATTTTCATATATAATTCATCTCAATCCGAGGTCGTATGAGGCCTGGAGAGACAAATCAAGATCAGGCTATGTTTTCAGTCGGAAAATCCGAGTGAAAAGTTTACCATCCGAATGAAAGTTTATGGCCGAGTGAAAATTTACCGGTCGAGTGAAAGTTTGCTGACCGGATGAACTTATTATTATCCAAGTGGAAATATAGTCATCCGAATGGAAATATGGTCATCCGAGTGAAATTGTCCTCCAGGTAAAAATATTCCGAGTGAAAAGATTGCTATCAGGATGAAAACTTGCCGATCGAATAAAATAATGCCTTCCGAGTGGAAATATAGTCATCCGGGTGGAAATATTGCCTTCCGAGTGAAAATATGGTCATCCGAGTGAAAATTGTATTCCGAGTGAAAGATTCTAAACATCCGAGTGAAAAAGTCCAGTCGGACGATCCAAGTGAATGACTCTAATCTGAGTGGATGAGCTCGAATCCGAGTGAAACTGAACATATACTTGAAAGTGTATCAAGATGACCTCGGATGAAGAAGTGTTCAATACGGAAGTTATGCGTATCATCAAGACGGTAAACTTTGATTTTTGAGTCATCATCATCAGAGATAGTATATAGCCTACAAATTCACTACGAGACTCGGATAATCCAGTCTACCGCAAGACCGAGTCTGACTGGAAGATAAAGATGACCTCGAAAAGTATTCAAGATGGCCTTATTTGAAAAAGTGATCAACATGAGAGTTGTTTGTATCGTCGAGGCGCACAAGTTTGATATTTGGGCCGTCTTGATCGGAGATCCTATGCAAGCCCGGCGGCCCGCGCAAGAAGGAAGACAGAGTTTGGGCCAGATTCAGACTGAATCCGAGTTGGAATAGAATTAGGACTCTAGGACGTGAATTGATGTAATTTTTCTTGTAAGGAAAGCCTAGATGAATCCTTTACTTGTACGGGAAGTCCAGCCGCCTCTTTTATATGTTGGGGGTGACGGCCGATTGAGCAACACACAATCAAAAAAATCAATATACTATTTTTTTCATCTACGTTTTATCTCTCCACCGTTTTTCTCTCTCGTTCTTCGCTGTTCTTCGTGTTTGAGAGCTGTGAATCCCGAGGCTCTAGGGGCGAGCGAATCGACCTAGAGCATCCCATAGCCGCCGCACTCCCTGACGTGGTCCCTCCCGGGGTTGTGGGGTTTTCGGGTCTGCAAAAGCGCCCGTCGACTGTCTTGCGTATCGCGCTGTCGGTCGGGTCTCCTTCGACGTGAGCTGCGGTGCATCACCCCCGGTGTCGAGGGTACACGTGACATGTTCGTGTGTCAACACCGGGGTGCCACACTTTGTGCATGTGTTGATCCTTTGAGATTGCAACCTTACCTAGACCCAATACCTTGCTTTTGCCTTTGTCGGCGTAGGTGATATGCTTCAGATGCGATGGAGATAAAGCAGCGTCCATCAATAAGCTCCTACCACCAGTCATGTGATTTGTACGTCCACTATGGAGGACCCACTCAGTGGCTTTGGGTTGATCATCCTGCAGATGAATTAGTGCATCTTACGAACTCATATACTTCAGTAGTGAAGAATATGACATCAATTTCATCAGATCAATTTCATTAGGTAACAGAACACATAAAGCAGTATGAGGACGTGAGAAATGAACATTCATTTCTTCATGATTAGGTTGCGTCCTTTCAAGCATTTTTAGGTCTCCAGCAAATTCTTCAGACGTTTAGGTTCGTCTGGAGACCTGACCCTGCAAAAAAGATTAGTTCTTTTTCTTCACCACCCACATCTGGAGGGGTGGCAAAGAGTTCATCATTCTGCGAGCTCCATAAGAGAAAGGTGGCATTGAAGCCAATCCACTTCGTTTCACATAAGATGGGTTAGAGTAAGCATATGAATAAACAGAGAAATTCTTCGAGGACTTATGAACATAATAATTTGAGGAATACTGCACATATTCATAACCCTTAGTCTTTCCCTGCGAAGCAAAAGTGTTAGCACGATGATGTTCATATGAGGACTTTGATCCATATGAGGAATGAGGTCCTTATGAGGACTTGGATCCATATGAAGACTTTGGTCCATATGAAGAATTTGATCTGGGGTTCCTATTCTTCACAGGTGGTGTCATGATGACATGCACATGAAGACTTTCAAGGCACCTTTTGGGAACCCAAATTTTCTTCGTAGGAGGACCGTTCCTGCAGTTAGTGCCAACATATCTAGCCAATACTTCACCATTATGATTTTTTTGAACAACTTATAGCTGGAGTCAAATGACTCATCAGAAGAATATGAAGATTCACATGTAAAGCCTGATCAAGTAGATGGACCCACTGAAGGTCCCTTTCCAGCAACCCATGAGGTTTTGGGATACTGCTCAGGCTTCCAGTAGGTCCCATCAGCATTAAGTTTCCTCTCAAAGGCAATACCCTCTTTCTTAGGGTTCATGTTGAGGATCTGCCTTTTAAGCACATCACAAAGTGCCTGATGGCCTTTGAGGCTTTTGTACATGCCTGTCACATACAATTCCTTCAGCCCTGCATGGTCAGTGATACTAGCAGCGTGCTCAGATGAGGAATTAGTGACAGCAGAGACAGTTGAAGATATTGCAGCAATCGAAGCATTTGAACTTTCAGGTGAAGAATTAGCAGATTCACGTTCAATGCACTTCAAACATGGAGGATTAAATTCTTCCTGAGCAGCGTTGATTTGTTGAGCAAGTAATGAATCACGCTCCTAATTCTGAATATCTTTATAACTACCCCTTAGCTGCTCAAGGTCTTGCTTTCTTTGAATAAATTCATAAGAAAGCTTCTCATGATCAGATAAGAGAGTGTTATGATGACTCTGAAGATTATCAAACTTGGTCTGAAGTCTCTGAAGATTTTCTGTCAAAGTTTTAGTGCGATTCATTTCTTCACCCAACATATCATCGCTTTTATCTAGCATATTTTGAACCTTTTCAAGATCCTTTTGTTGTTTCACAGAAATCTTAGCAAGTTTAGAATAGCTAGGCTTGAGGTTTTCATCAGATCCATCCTCACTTGATTCAGAGGAGGGATATTTGAGTACCTTTGCACCTTTTGCCATGAAGAAATAGGTGGGAGCGTAGTCAACATCACAGTCGTCAGCAGTGTTGGGGAGGTCATTTTCCTCAGAGTTGAAGATGGATTTGCTGACGAATGCAACAACGAGGGCTAGGCTCGCCACACCAGATTCTGACTCCTCAGATGCCTCCTCTTCCTCATTTTCCTTAGATTCAGCCTCGGAGTCCATTTCCTTGCTAATGAATGCCCGAGCCTTCTTGGAGCTGCTCTTATTGTGAGATGAAGACCTTGAAAGTGTTGATGAAGAGGACTTTGAAGATTTCTTCTTCTTATTCTTTTTTGAATAATTAGAACAGTAGTCCTTGTACTTCTTCTTCTTTGATTCCTTTTCCCACTAAGGACAATCTTGAATGTAGTGACCGGGTTTCTTGTATTTGTGGCAAAGTCTCTTCTTGTAATCACGGGATGAGGAATCTGATCTTAAGTCATCACTTCTTCAGGATTTTCCAAAACGACCACGTCTTTAGAACTTCTGGAATTTCCTCGTGAGCATTGCTAGCTCCTGGCTCAGTTCTTCAGGATCACCAAGCCTGCTTCTAGAATCCTCATGTTCAGATTCAGACACTTCCTTGGCCTTCAGAGCTCGTGATCTGCCATAGCTTGGTCCATAGAGATCTCTCTTCTTAGCAAGCTAGAACTCATGACACTACAAAAAAAAGACACATCCGTGACATTTTGGGCCAAACAAATTTTTTTCTATCATACTTATGACACCTCTATGATGATAATTGTGACAAAACCCAGTATCATCATAGATGTGGTGGGCTCCTACTTCTATGACAAAAAATCATGACAGAAAATGGGCTTTTCGTCCTAGGCAGGCCAGAGACGCAGCTGCATGACATTCTTTGGGTCGTCCATGACGGAAAAAAACCATGGTCGAAGCGAGGGCGAGGAAAATATCAGGGTGTTCCCGGTTACGGTGGGTGGTCGGGGCTGAGCGATGCACGGAGGTTTGCGTGTTTCTCTCATACACGCACGTGCGTGGGTGCGAGGCATTGGGCTCTAACTGAACCCGAGCGAGGTGTTCGCATACTGAACCCGAGCGATTGCACTGCAGGCTACGCGTTACTGAACCTGAGCGATCGACCGATGGCTGTTAACTGAACCCAATCGAGCGATTCCTTCGCTACTCCTACTAACTGAAGTCGATCGATGCTGCCTCTAGATGAACAGTGAGCATTGCTGGGGGGGGTGGATGAACAGTTCCCGGTGGGACCGACATGTCAACTCGGTGGGACCGATTCCATTAGGGTTAATGTAATCTCGGTGAGACCAATTACACAAACTTGGTGAGACTGATTTTGGTAATAGACGAACAGAGAGTTCATCAGGCAAACTCGATGGGACCGATTCGCTCATTTCGGTTAGACCGAAACGTTACCAAGGGGAAATAGAGAGTTTGCATTGCAATCTCGGTGGGACCGTTCACTCATCTCGGTTGGACCAAAACGTTACGAAGGGAAACAAAGAGGTTGCAATCCCATCTCGGTGAGACCGAGATCCCTATCGGTGAGACCGAAGTGACTAGGGTTTGTGGCAGTGGCTATGTCAAGTGAACTCGGTGGCGCCGGATAGAAGATTTCGGTGGGGCCGAGTTTGACTTTTGGTTTGGGACATATGTGGATATGAGAAAGTAGTTGAGGGTTTTTGGAGCATATCACTAAGCATTTTGAGCAAGTAACTCATTAAGCAACACCTCACCCCCTTTTAATCGTATTGGCTTTTCCTATGGACTCAATGTGATCTTGGATCACTAAAAGTAAAATGTAGAGTCTTGTGCTTTGAGCTTGAGCCACTCTTTTGTCCTTAGCATTTTGAGGGGTCCACTTTCTAATCCATGCCATGCCAATCATTGAGCTTTCGTAAAATATTTATCTTGAAATAGCATTAGCTCAATGAGCTATATGTTGTTAGGAATTACGAAAACCACCCAGGGATAGTTGCACTTTCAATCTCCCCCTTTTGGTAATTGATGACAACATATAGGTCAAAGCTTCGACAAATGATCATAAGATTGAAAAACATCATCGCTTTGAGAAGTATGTGATAAGAAAGAGATCCCCCTTAATTTGTGCATTATTTAAGATTTGATTTTGAATGTGTCGGATTCCGGGTTCCGGCAGACCATTGAGGTTCGAACACTGGGGTGTACACGGAGATTTCGCCTCCTACCTACCTGCACCCCTCCGCCAAGCTAGGATCAAGGTTATGAAAAGAACAACACAAGGGACACAGGGTTTATACTGGTTCGGGCCACCATTGTGGTGTAATACCCTACTCCAGTGTGTGGTGTGTGGATTGCCTCTTGGGATGATGATGATGAACAATACAAGGGAGAACAGCCTCGCGAGGGTCTGTTCTTGACTGGGGCGATGAACTGCTGGGAGGAGTTCAGCCACCTTTCTCTTTCTCTCTGCTTACTTCCTCTCTACTTGTCGAGCCCATGGAGGAGACCGAGCCCATCCCTTTGCTACGCGGGTGGCTGGTCCTATTTATAGTGGCCCTGGTCCTCTCCCCAAATACTGAGCGGGAAGGGAGCCAACAATGGCGGGCTAATTTGAAGGGGGAAAGCAAGTATCAACTATCCTGACTAAAGTAGTCTTCGCCTGCGCCCTGCTCTGGTGATGACGCCGTCTTGGGCTCCACGGTGACCTCCATCTCATAGTCCTCCTGGTCTTGGTCTCATTGCACCGAAATGGCAACCTTTGCCTGACGCCTCGGTACTCCGCGGCTGCGCTTGCCCCCTTTGCACCAAAGAGGAAAGGGAGGACGCTGCATGGGCTGGCACCCGCCTGGTGCCCTGAGTCGTGATGGCTTGCGTCACGGGCACCTCACGAGATACCCCGCCTTGATCTCTCCGCCTTCTCGTGAGCCAGCCTGACGAGGCCGTGCCTGAGGAAGTTCTGTGTCGTCCGCCCCGCGAGGCTTGGCCCCTCTCGAGGATCTTGAGTTTGTGTTGGTGAAGATGGGCCGTGCTGGGCCCCCCTTTGAGCCACGCCGCAGGCCGCAGGCAGGCAAGTCTGGGGACCCCCATTCCCAGAACGCTGACAGTAGCCCCCGAGCCCAAGGCGCGCCTGGACTTGGCCGCGCAGGGAGGCGGAAGGGCAAGAGCAAAGCGACGCGGGCCTGAACAGCCTGCGGCCTTGGGTGCCGTGTGGCGGTTGATTGGACGTGGGCGTCTCCAGTTCCCCACGGCGCCTCGGCAACTGCACGGATCGGACAAGTCCCTGCATGCAAAGCGGGTCATAATTACCTGTGATCGTGGGGGCCGTTGGTTGGCCATCGCCAGCCATAAGTATGGACCGACGCGCGTTCTTCCAGTTCATCCCCCCTTGCTTCTCCTTTTTCTTCATGGCCCCGTCGAGGAGGTTCTCAACCACCGAGAAGGGGAAGGCTTGCCGGGTCGAGCCCGCCTCTCCCCCACCCAAACGCGGCAGAGGCGATCTTCAGCACGGCGACGGGCGGATTGCTGTAGCCGGGGGCGCGCTCCGGCTGCGCGTCCCCCCAGGCCACGCGTTCGTGCTGCTGAAGTGCTGCCGGAGTTCATCGTGTGGTCGGCGGAGCCGGCTAGTACCCGGCTTCCGCTTCCTCGCTTCCTCCTCGGCGAGCTCCCGGCCGGCGCCCCGGGCGGCCTCTGGCTCCAGGCCGACGGCTGCTGCAGCCGGGCTTCATGGGTCTCTCTGGAGGCCTCCGCGGCCGGGAGCCTGTCCCTGGCCCGCGGTTGGCAGACGTTTGCCCGCGCGCGTGGCCTGAGCCATCGGTGCACCCTACACTTCAAGTTCGACGGCGACACCACCCTCTACATGAGGGTGTTTGGGGAAGATGGTCGCCGAGCAGGGTGTTGCCTCGAGGGTGACGACCGCGGCTGGGAACCCAGCTCCGGTGATGATGGAGAGAGCAGCGCTTGCACAGCTGGCGGCGTTCGGGGTTCCCCAAGCTTCTCTGGTTCTTCTTCAGGCGGCGACTCCTCTAGCAGTGGCCGCGATCAGCCTCCACGTCATCGTATCTGCTTGGGGGGTGGCAATGTGTTCGCCCGCCGCTGCGCCCTGGTGAAGCGTGAGAGGGAGTCCGCCTGAGCTCCGGAGGCAGCTCGGGCCTTCCCTGCGGGCCGGTGTGAGGCGAGCCACGCCGGATTTGTTCTTCCTTTTCCCTTTTTCCTGCGTAACAAAGACAATAGTGCAGAGCCCCGCGGGGGCGTGTTTGGGTTATTGCTTGTTAATCATCATTTCGCTTTCGTTACCGTACCTTCCGGCTATGTGCCCGAGCATGGATAGTTGCCGGCCCCGGTCGTGGGGGGGGGGGCGACCGACCCAGGCCCTTTGTTTGTGTCGCGGTGCCCGTGGGGCACGGACTGGAGGGGTGCTCCTGTAAGGGGCCCAGGCCGCGAACTCTTTGAGTGACTAGGATAGGAAAACTCGCGGGGGCGCTCGGCTCTCCCCCTCGCGAGGCCTTGCACAAGAGAAACCGAGGCAAGAGAGCGAAAATCCGAAGAACCGCAAGCCAAAGACGGCAACAACTTCAATAAAACTCCAAACTAAGAGGAACAAGCCAACTGCGGAAAGCAAATGAAAAGCTGCGTCCGGCACCTAGTCTAGTCTTCGACGTCTTCTCACCAGCGTGGAGCTAAGTGCTGCCACTGGGCGTGGGAGGGAGCCCCAGGGCCTGAGGCCGGTGCCCCTGAGACTCCGGGGCGTGTACTGCCCCAACTCATTATTACGTGAGAGTGTCACGGGCGGCGAGCTTCACAGGCATTGGCCTTCTTCACAGGCTCCGGGCCTTTTCCAAAACGCGACAGCTTCACAGGCACTCGCCTTGCTTCACAGGCTCCGGGCCTTTTCCAAAATGCGATAGCTTCACAGGCACTCGCCTTGCTTCACAGGCTCCGGGCCTTTTCCAAAACGCGATAGCTTCACAGGCACTCGCCTTGCTTCACAGGCTCCGGGCCTTTTCCAAAATGCGATAGCTTCACAGGCTCTCGCCTTGCTTCACAGGCTCCGGGCCTTTTCCAAAA
>NC_057800.1:241538842-241724440 GCF_018294505.1 Triticum aestivum
CTTTTCCAAAACGTGATAGCTTCACAGGCACTCGCCTTGCTTCACAGGGTCCATGCCTTTTCCAAAACGTGATAGCTTCACAGGCACTCGCCTTGCTTCACAGGCTCCGGGCCTTTTCCAAAACGCGATAGCTTCACAGGCACTCGCCTTGCTTCACAGGCTCCGGGCCTTTTCAGGGGTAGAACCTCCGGAGGTGCTGGATGTTCCATGCATTTTGGACCGGCACTCCATCTTGAGTCTCCAAGCGCGCGGAGCTGGGCCTGGAAACATGAACAACCTTGAACGGGCCCTCCCACATGGGAGAGAGCTTGTGCAATCCCTCCCTAGAGAGAACCCGCCTGAGCACGAGGTCTCCTACCTCAATAGTCCTGGGGCGGATGTTGCGGCAGTGATATCACCGCAGTGCTTGTTGGTACCTCGCCGCTCGCAGCGCGGCTTCCCGGCGACGCTTCTCCCCCAGCACGAGGTCCGTCCCCCGCATGGCATCCTGCTGCGCCTCGTCGAACGCCAGGACCCGTGCGGAGCGACGTCTGACCTCGTGAGGGAGGACTGCTTCTGCTCCGTAGACCAGGAAGAACGGGGTCTCTCCAGTCGGCTTGGTCGCGGTGGTGCGGATGGACCACAGCACGGACTGCAGTTTGTCGTACCAACCTCTGCCACAAGTCTCCAGCTTCTTCTTGAACGTCCTGGTCTTGAGGCCCCTCAGGACCTCCGTGTTGGCTCGCTCGGCCTGGCCGTTGCTTCGGGGGCGCGCCACTGAAGCGTAGCATATCTGTGTTCCAAGGTTAGCACAGTATGTTTTGAAGAGGTTACTGGTGAACTGCGAACCGTTGTCCGTGATGACGCGATTCGGCACCCCAAACCGGCTCACGATGCCCTTGATGAACTTGACTGCGGAACCCACAGGAATGGTGCGGACATCCTCCACTTCAACCCACTTGGTGAACTTGTCCACGGCAACGTAAAGGTAGCGGTAGCCCCCTGGCGCCCGAGGAAACGGACCCAAGATGTCGAGCCCCCAGACTGCGAATGGCCACGAAAGGGGGATAGTCTGCAAGCCCCTTGCCGGCTGATGGATCTGCTTGGCGTGGAACTGGCAGGCCTCACAAGCCTTCACTAGTTCAACGGCGTCATTGAGCGCGGTGGGCCAGTAAAACCCACTGCGGAACGCCTTTCCAACGAGGGTCCGTGATGACGAATGATGTCCGCAGTCTCCGCCGTGTATATCTTCCAGTAGTTCCTTCCCTTGCTCCCTAGAGATGCAGCGCAAGGATACATCATTCGGTCGCTTCCGGTAGAGCTCTCCATCTTTGATGCAGTATGCCGTGGCCTGGCGTGCCACTCGCTCTGCTTCCTCCTCCTTCTCCGGCAGGGTCCCTTGCGTTAGGTAGCTCCGGAGCTCCGTGATCCAACATCCCTCCTGAGGTTCCATCGTCAGGAGCAGGCGTGCTCCCGAGGCCGGGCCACAAGCCGGAGCTCCTGAGGCAGGTGGCTGAGGGAGCTCCTCCCTGGGCTGAGCCGTGTTTGATAATGACGGTAAGCCTGAAGGCTTGAAGAGCCGCACCTCGAAAACGCCAGGCTCCTGAGGTAACCGCCTGGATGCGCGTTTGGCGATGTCATCGGCTTCCTGATTGGTGCCACGGGGCACATGCTACTCCAACCCCCAGAACTGCTTCTCCATCCTACGGACCTCTGCAAGGTAGGCCTCCAGGTGCTCATCCTTCGGCTCGTACGCCTTGTTGGAGAAATTGACAAGGAGCTGCGAATCGCCCTTGATGGTGAGGCGTTTCACCCCCAGGGCAGCTGCGGCCTTCATGCCCGCTATTAAACCTTCATACTCCGCTATGTTGTTGGAGACCTTTTCGCATTGCTGGAAACAAAGCTGCACGGTGTAATAGAGCTTGTCCTGGGTGGGCGATATAAGCACCGCCCCAGCCCCTGCACCGTGTCTGGAGAACGCCCCATCGAAGTACATGACCCAGCCTTCTGGCGCCTCGCTTCCCGGGGACAGGGACCGATCCTCGTCGGCCTTGAGGCCTGGCGCCTCCGTCCATTCTGCCACAAAATCTGCCAACGCTGCTCCCTTGATGACTCTGGTCGTGCTGAATTCGAGCTGAAACACTTGCAGCTCTATGTTCCACTCAGTGACCCTCCCATCTGAATTGGGGCTCCTGAGCACCCTCTCTAGGGGGTATGATGAGACGACCTTGATGGGGTGACCTTGAAAATAGTGCCGTAGTTTTCGCAAAGCCACCAGTAGCGCGAGGAGGAGTTTTTGAGGCATGGGGTATCGTGCTCTTGCATCCCGCAGCACTGTGCTGACGAAGTACACTGGGTGCTGAACGAGGTGGAGTGCGTCAGTGCTGGTGGCTCCCTTCGGAGACCGTGGCGCCTCTTGAGGCAATGGGGCCTCCTGAGACTGGCCATCTGGAAGAGGGGCCTCTTCCGCCTCTGGTGCGCCCCTCTGCGGCGGCTGATCCTCCTCAACCGTGATGGCGGTTTCTGTGGGCCTTCCTTGTCCCTATTCTGCCTTATCCCGGGCTGCTACCGTGGTTTTGATCCGGCGCTTCTCTCTGACTACTACCAAGGCTGCGCTGGTGGAGTAGGGAGTGGCGGCGAGGTAGAGCACCAGGGGCTCCTGAGGGAGCGGGGCCACCATGACCAGTGGGCTGGTCAGGTATCTCTTGAGATCCTGGAATGCCTTGTCGGCCTCTTTAGTCCACTCGAAGGGCCCCTTTTTCTTCATTAGCTGGAAGAAGGGCAGGGCTCGTTCCCCCAACTTGGAGATGAAGCGCCCTAGCACGGTCACGCGCCCCGTGAGCTTCTGCATTTCTCTGAGGGTCTTTGGCGGGCTCATGTCTTCCACCGCCTTGACCTTCTCCGGGTTAGCCTCGATGCCTCAGTGGGACACGAGGAAACCCAAGAGCTTGCCCGAGGGGACTCTGAACACATACTTATGCTGCTCTTCTCTTGCTCTCGGTCCCCTGCCTTGTCTACTCTTGCTCTTGCTCTTGCTCGCAGTACTGCTCTCGCTCTTACTCTTGCTTGCGATGCTGCTCCGATTTAGCTACACTTCAGTCGACTGAATCGACTTTTGGGTCAGTCGATTTTCAGGGGGGGGCTCGCCAGAGTTAAGGAAGAACCAGCTGCAACGGGGAGCGGTGCTCGCCGGAGAGGCACCCCACTATCTATCTTAGGGTTCAGGGTGGGGGCGGTGGTTGCCGACGATGGTGGGGTGGTGGCGTTGGGATCGCTAGAGAAAAAAGCTCGGCACGGGGGGGCCTAGAGGGATGGCCAGGGCGGCGGCAGACCGGCGGTGGGGAGTGTTTTCGGGGTGGGCGGGGCGGTGCACCGCCGGTCGCGGGCGGCTATTTGGCCAGTGGTGACTGGCGGCTTAGGGGGGTGGAGGTTGAAGATGAACTGTAGGCCCTTGATTTCGTATCCAATGGCTGCAAAATCGACCGACCAGAGATGAAAAAGTCACTCGACTAACGTGTAGCCTCACCTCTAGTGCATTTAGTTTGAAAAGTAAAATTCAGTTTCAACAGCAAAATTCAGTTTTGACAGTCAAGTTCAGTTTCGACAGTTAAATTCAGTTTCGACAGTTAAGTTCAGAGATGACCGGCTGATGTATTTTACATCTAGCACTTTGTGGTTATGTATTTTACGTCATCTATTGGAGATGCTATTAGAATTCCACTGAGGTTAATGTTGTCTCTCTTGTCCTGCTTCAGCCTCGGCGTCGTACAACTCACCGGAGCTTCTCCAACGACGAAACCCTCCATCACAACGGAGCAGTTCCTCAGGCTCCATCTCCAGACGCCTAAGATCTTCTTCCCCTCCTCCGACAGCCATGTCAGCCAGAGCATCCTCACCGGCCAACCCAATCATGATGAGATTGACATGGCTTCGCCAAAGAGGTTGTACACTTGTTGCATATCTTTTTTACTCTACATGTTGTATATATTGTCCACTGAGCACACGGAGTAACCTGAAATACGATTATTTTATCCTACTATATGACAAGCAGTGAGGTACCAGGAAACTTAGCTATCCATGATGGACTCTCTTGAACGCCATCATTATTTATCTCTGCGCATTTGAGCTGTGCATTTGTCGATGGCCCTGGGAGTTGAGCTAGTAGGGCAGTGGTGTGGGTTCAAAGTAATAGAAGTAGCACAAAAACATTTTTTAGTGTAGGCTTTTCCTTTCTCAAGCCTGCCTACTAGAATCGCCAGTGCTTGAAAGGAAAAGTGAATGAAAAACATAGGAATTGGAAAGTTTCCTATGGTACTACTTTTCATGAATTTGGTGCAAAGGAATGGAGCAAAGGAAAACTGTAGGGTTTGTTCCTTTAGTGTCTCCTTGAAAGAAAAACCGTAGGAATTTTAATTTCCACTTGTCCGCCTTTTCAAATTCCTATTCATGAAGCACAAGACTAAGAGATATTAGCATAATAGCATTATAACCGTACATTTTCTTGTGGTTTGACTTAATCTCACCATGCTTATTTGCATCATGTGAACTTCCAATTCTTGTGAACCAAACACCCAGATTGGCATAAATCCTGTGTTTTTAAATTCTCTGTTTCGCACGTGCATTGCTATCATATTCCTGTCTATTTCCTATCCCTGCATTGTTAGAATCCTCAAATTCAAACAAGCCCTTAAACAATTACTTCTGTTACAGATATGTGTCAAAGAAAACCTTGTATGGTTTGTCCTGCTCCTGCGGTGCTGTGTTCCACCCCAGCTCAGCTGCTCCAACGACGGAAGGGTTCACCAGAGGAGGGATCCGCTCTCCAGACTGTCTTTCGCCGCCTCAGATCTTCTTCCCCACCGCTGGCAGCCACGACAACTGCACTACCATCATCAACTGAGCATATGACCTTGAGGACTACACGTGTCCGCAAGAGAGGTCGCACTCTTCCGTGTTTGCTTACATTATGCATCGCTTAATATGATGACATGCTACTTTATCGTCATGTTCACCTATTAGACTCCGAGTCAGGTCCAAACTTATGCTGAAACTTGAGTTTTTAAATGGTTGTGGGGTACATATTGGGGCAACAATCAGTACTATTTGTCTACTATCTGGTTAATCTCGGGTGTCTACTATGAGTTTCATGTTGGGTGCAAACAAACATTAAAGGAGCCATTGTCTGTATTTTTTAACTAAAGCTATTATCTGCCTGCTATCATTGGTTTAGGGTCTATCCACAATTTGCTACCATCACTCTGGATTTGTGCATGCACTCCTTACATAATCTCACTATATTTTATTCCTATGCATGTAAGTTATTGTACACAATGGAACTGAACATGTAGAGCAAAAGAGACGAGCCTTGCACGGCAATAAAATTTCATGCAGACGTTGCTCCATGGTGGGCGCAAAGGCAGCCCTCCTCCACCCATTTCGGATCGTAATCAAGAGGAACATAACTGTTCTCAGGGGGATTCATAAGCAAAAGACCACTCCTATTTACCCCATGAGGTCTTCGCTCTAACTTGGCATGCTGATGTTGGTAATATCATGCATATGGTGCCTTGCATTGCTTACTATATACATCAAAGATGTCAACTGCTTAGTTTAGACATGCTTTGTGTCAATGCCATCTGTTTAGTTTCTTTATCGTATATGTGAATCATGCAATGCCATCTTGTTTAGCCAGGCATCATATATGTGAATTTTGCAATGCCACCATGGTTAGCCAGTCATCTTATATGTGAATTATATCATGACATCATTTTTTTATTACGTGTTCAATTTGTCAACAATTTTAGTACATTCAATTACTCTTCATGTGCATCAGCCATTCGGCACGGTCATGGAAAAATCTAGAGTGGAAACAAGGTCTTTAGAGAAGACAATGCTATCTGACGAAGAGCATGTCTTGCTGGTTACAGATAGCTCCTCAGAGGAGGATTCAGAGACAGATGACCAGTCCTATTTCCCCCCGAGGTGCATTCTCTAACTTGGCAGGGTTATGTTGCTCATATCGTGCGTATGGTATCTTGCATTGCTATGTCATTTGCTTAGTTTAGACATTCTTTGTGTGAATGCCACCTGTTTAGTGTCTAATTACCATATATGTGAATTATGCAATGCCATCTTGTTGCAAGACATTATATATGTGAATTATGCAATGCTATCTTGTTGCAAGGCATTATATATGTGAATTATGCAATGCCATACTGTTTAGCCAAGTGTCATATATGTGAATTATATCATGCCGTCCTTTTTTGTATTTCTCATTGCTTTTGTCGACAATGTTTGTATATTCAACTGCTCTTCCTACGCATCAGCCATTTGAATTGGTGATGGAGAAATCTGGAGTGAAACAAGGTCTTTAGAGCAGATAATGTTGCCTGCTGAAGCAGATATCTTGCTGGTTGTAGATAGCTCTTCAGAGGAGGATTCAGAGGTAGATGACCAGTCCTATTATCCCCCTAAGGTGTATGCTCAAACTTGGCAGGGTTCTATTACTCATATCATGCATATGTTGTATTGCAATGCTTAGTTTTTACATCATATACATGATATTGAATGCCATCTCCTTAGTTAACACATCATATATATGATTGCCCTCTGCTCACTTCCTTAGTATATAAATCATATATTTGAATTATATCATGCCATGGTGTTTACATAGATAGCATGTATCTAAATTATGGCATGCCAACCCATTTTCTAAAGACATAATATAGTTATATCATCTCATCCTGTTCACATAGTTATCATATTTTGAATTATGCCATTCTATCCGTGAATTATATCATGCCATCATATTACCATCAACGGCATGTTTATGATTTATGGCATGCCAACCACTTTAATAGACACATCGTATAGTTATATCATGTCATCCTATTTACATAGTCATCATATTTTGAAGTATGTCATTCCATCCTGTTTAGTTAGCCATCATACATGTGAAATTGTGTCATGCTATCCTGTTTAATTAGCCAACATATATGTGAAATTATGTCCTGCTATTCTGTTTGGTTAGAGAACATAAATGTGAATTATTTCATGCCCTGTTTTCTTCCCTACTATCCATTGCACCTGTTTATCTTACAATGTTTGTATATTCAATCACTTTTCTTGTTTATTAGCCATTTCAATTAGAGGGGTGATGGCAGTTTCTGTGGGAGTAAAACACGGTCTTCAGAAAAGATCGTGCTACCTATCGATGGAGATAGAACCACGGTTGTACTTGCCCAAGAACCGGCCCCACCACACATAACCCAGACTCACGCAGATTGTACCCCTACCTAGTTGGACAGAGAACCAGCTACACCCATTCTAACCCCAACCCTAGTACATAGTAACCCAGTTCCCGTTGACACAACACCATCTCCACCACAGAGCACCCAAACACGAGTAGTTAGTAAGGCAACTGCAGTGCCCAAAGCACGAGGACCACCACTCCGAACCCCAAGTCAACGCTTAAAGCAGAAGAAGAATTGTTCTCAGGTCAGGCTCCATAGCTATGGTTCATACTACTTTGCTCTTGCATCACTATATTCACTCATACCAACTAATTTCAAATTTGAAGGATGCAATTGAAACTCCAATGGCGCAACAAGTATGCTTTAAACCTTTTTCTTTAACGTGTTTGCTGTTGTAACCTGCTCTATGTTGATTTCAGTTTCAATTGAATAAACAGTTATGTTCTCATGCCATGCACATTACAAGTGTTGTTATTGATGTGTAGTTTCCCACACTTATATTTTGTCAATGCTGCTTTGTCTTAAGTAGATATGATTCGAACTGTATCTATCTTGATTGGGCAACATAAACTAGAATAATATAGACCATACAGTGACCATACTACATAGATATATGTTTGTTTCATGTTGTTATCATGTCCAACTTAGTACTGAACTGGTTTACCACAATGAGTTTCATATACTACATTGTAAACCTGTGATGTGTTTGTTTGTTTCTCTTTTAGAACATGGATAAATTATTGGAGAAGAGTACCCCGTTACGCAATGGTAAAGGAAGTAATGCAAATAAGGTTCAAGATAGTGAGACATCCCTGTTGGTCTCCAAGAAAGCTGATAAAAACTATATTGAAGACACTGAGACAACCCCAAAGTCCAGCCTTGATGTAGTGTTCGAGTTACTGGCTACTACTGCTGGCACCAGCTCTTCGAACTCGCTGCCTGAATCAGTTCGGCTTCTTGAGTCTCAACTTCAAGTTGAAAGACATAGATCAAATGTTATGCGACAAGAAGCTGAAGGACTGAGGAAGTCCCTGCAGAATTCAGATGCATACTTTCTGGTGCAACAGCAAGTGATGAAGGATTTAGGCGCCAAACAAGAGAAAGTTAATAAGCTTTCTAAGCATCTTGCCAGCATTATGGGTATCTAGGATATTGTTTCTTGAGCTCTTCTGAAGTGGTTTCAGTTATGGACTTGTTTTGCTGCAGCATTTATATGCTGCTTTGTTCCCTATATTTGCACTGGTGGCGAACTTTGATGCCCAATGGATGTAATATGTGTAATAGCCATGATAGCCTAGTGTAAGTTGCTTGCTTATTTATTTCCTTATTGTCTTTTTTATTTGTTTTCTTGTAGTCAGTGCAGTTCTTTTTTCGCGGTTTGCTAGTGGCCGCAATAACCTATTTTTAAAAACTAGGCCACATTAACCATGGGCTACATATTTACTGTAGTTAACACGGGCCTCCTGCGGGCCATAGAAACAATGGGCCTTCTAAGGGCCGTAGAAATAATGGGCCTTCTACGGGGCGTAAAAACAATGGGCCTTATACGGGCCGTAGACACAATGGGCCTTCTACGGGCCGTATCATCAATGGGCCTTCTACGGGTTATATGATCGGTTGGCCAACATGGAGCAATAACAAACCACATTATGGCCGTAAATGGGCTAGAGTTCAAATTGTCCGTTCATGGGCCGACCATAACAGGTCGTCGTTAATCGGCCGTATTTGATGACTCTATGAAAACGGCCCAACATATTAACGGGCCACAAACATGCCGATTGTAACCACGGGCAGAATTTGGCCCACAAGTAGAAAATGACAGTAATGGGCCGAAAGTAAACGAATGCTGGAAATGAGCCCAAGAATAAATGGGCCCTAAGAAGGCCGAAAGATAACATGGGATGGAAATGGCCCAACGGAATAATGGGCCGTTAATGGGTATAAAGTGATACACTGTTCATTATGGGCTAGTTTTACCACGGGCCGTTAATGGGCCGAGGGTTACTAAGGGCCATACATGGGCCGGAAGTTAAAACGGGATGGAATTATATTGGACAGCCTAGATGACGCTACTGGGCCTAATTCGGATAGGCCGTAAATGGGCCCTGGTTAGCGGGATGTAAATGGGCTATATGTGAACATGCCATTAATAGGCTTGCCGTAGGCCGGCCCGCCACCTTTTGACCAAGTCAAATGGGCCAGCCTTTTCACAAGAATGGGCCTTTGTTGGGCCGTGCCACGTGTCGACGTATCATAGGCACTTTGGGTCCAATGAGTGGATGACATATGTCCCAATCGTGAGCCGACACGTGTTTCCTCCAGCCAATGATGATTTTACACGTGGAAAATCCCCATTGGTCGGGGCTGTTAACAGGTTATCGGATCCAAAACCAGACCTGATAGCTTAACGGCGTTTCGTTATGGTGCATGCCACGTGTAGGTCACCCTTGATGAAAGCACTTCTGTGACGCGCGATTTATCGTCATGGAAGTGGACACTTCCGTGATGATAATTTTGGTAATGTCATGGAACACTTCTACGACAGCACAAGTATGACTATCCTGATTCTGTCATAAAATTGTCATGGATATACATGCATAAGAAACGAAAAAAAACACTCTCTCTAATTTATCATTTGTTGTCCATTTCTCTTTCACACACATACTATTTTTGCACACTCACCCATTCTCCTTCACGCGCACTTGATCTCTCTCGACTTAGGCACTCTCTTCGGTCCATAGCATATAGATTTATTGAAAAGTCAAACATCACAAAGTTTGACCAACACGACCGCAACCGGGACCTTGTTCTGCTACGTTTTGGTCACAATGAGTTCCTCGAAGGCCACCGATGCCTAGTATGTCTCAAGACCCGGACCGACAAGTACCACGATGCCCGGAGCCCTCGGATCCATTAAGTTCGACTACCTTAGTGTGTACCACTACTGTCGCCCCGAAGACGTTGGAGTCATAAAGTACCTCTCCGAACGAACGTGAACGACTACCGTCGCAAGAACGGGACCGGCAAGTCCGAAGACCCCAAGTACCACGACACTGATGACATGAACATCTATGGAATGTGTACGAGTACGCGATGTGACGCCAAGTTAGATGACGACCATGTACCACTACCGCTCCTCGAATATGAACGACTACTTCCTCTTAGACTTGTGAACCTCTACTTCCACTACGACCTCGAAACATCACAAAACCGCATGCTACGAAGGTATAACCCCGAGACGACTCCCGTGAACGAATGAATGCATGTTGGATGAGATGCACCCTTTGTCTGCACCGTGTTCGTATTGTCACTCGTTTCCATGCAACTAACCCGTGGGAACCCGGTAGTCGGGAGCACCCCACCATCTTGCTTAACTTGCTCACGCCCCATCATTTTCACCGGCATCTCAATCGAGTTACCAGAACCAGAATGTTGTCATGGCACCGTTTTTGTTATCGTCGCCGTGGCACCCTTTCTTTTCACCACGGTGACAAATGCTTCATAATGCTCTTATCAACATTTTCATAAAAATTGCATAAACTAGAACATGTCATCCGCATCATGATAATAACACTAAGAATGTTTAAAATTGTTGTTGCATTAAATTGCTAATGCACACTAGGATATACCAGAATTGTTGTTGTTGTTTCCGGCCTCATTTAAAATGCCTAACTGTGTGTTTTACTTATGCTTCACCATTTTTCCATGTTTAACAACATTTAATATTGTTGAGTACATAACCGAGAGAGAACTAAATAAGTCATGTGGTGTTTCGTCAATATGCAACTGAGTTGCATATTGAGCTCCACTTAATTTGTAGGATTGTTTTGTGCATTTTGTCATGCCATGCCTCTTTAAACCAGTCATGCATCATACTTGGTTGTGCATCATGCCATGCTTAGGTGATGGTTGTTTACTATGTTGTTTGCTTCTTTCCGGTGTTGCTTCTTCGGGTTAGTTCCATTAATGTCGCATTTGTGAGGATCCGGTCGACTACGTCCGTTTGTCTTCTTCATGGACTGTTCTTCTTCCTTGCGGGATTTTAGGCAAGATGACTGTACCCTCGAAATCACTTCTATCTTTGCTTGCTAGTTGTTTGCTCTATTGCCATGCCGCGCTACCTACCACCTGTTATATCATGCCTCCCATATTGCCATGTCAAGCCTCCAACCCACCGTCCTAGAAAAACGTTGTGATGGGCTAAGTTGGGACACCCCTGCAGGGTTTGAACTTTCGAAAGTCATGCCCGCGATTATGGGCAGATGGGAATTTGTTAATGTCTGGTTGTAGAGAACTTGACACTTAACTTAATTAAAATGCATCAACCGCGTGTGTAGCCGTGATGGTCTCTTTCCTGCAGAGTCCAGGAAGTGAACACGGTTCTTGTGTTATGCTTGAACGTAAGTAGTTTCAGGATCACTTCTTGATCACTTCTAGTTCACGACCGTTGCATTGCTCCTCTTCTTGCTCTTATTTGCGTATGTTAGCCACCATATATGCTTAGTGCTTGCTGCAGCTCCACCTCACTACCCTTTCCTACCCATAAGCTTAAATAGTCTTGATCTCGTGGGTGTGAGATTGCTGAGTCCTTGTGGCTCACAGATACTTCCAAACAGTTGTAGGTGCCGATGATACCAGTGTAGGTGACGCAACCGTGCTCAAGTGGGAGCTTGATGAAGATCTTGATCGTTGTTTTGTTTCATTTCCTATTGATCAGTAGTGGAGCCCAGTTGGGACGATTGGGGATTTAGCATTTGGGGTGGTCTTTCTTTATTTTGGTTTCGTAGTCGGACCTTTGATTATACCTTGGACGATGTATGATATATTTATGTATTGTGTGAAGTGGCGAGTGTAAGCCAACACTTTGTCCCTTTCTTATTCAGTACATGGGATGTGTAAAGATTACCCCTCTTGCGACATGCCTACCATGCGGCTATGCCTCTAAGTTGTGCCCCGACACATGGGAGATATAGTCGCATCGTGGGTGTTACAAGTTGATAATCAGAGCCAGCCCCGACTTAGGAGCCCCCTGCTTGATCGAACCGCTGACGTTGTTGAGTCTAGAGGAAAATGTTTTGAGTCTTAGGATTATATATATCAGAGAGTAGGATTCTTTTTACTCTCAGTCCCTTCGTCTCTCTGGTGAGGCCTCCTAACGTAGAAGTTTTGACTCTTCTCTCGTCAAATTTGATGATATTTTTTAGGATCACGCGGGTATCTTGCAATCGTTCCGATGATTTTGTGACGAGAACATTGTTCTTGGTGCCTCCCGACATTTAGGGGTTGTTGCAGTGTCCCGGGGAGTTGAGCTCCAAGGTGTTGTCGTCCCAATTTTATCGTTACATTATATATATCCCCATCTCCCTCGCGCCGCCACCCATGGGACCCTGACGTGCCCCTTCTCTCGCTCCTCTCGCTCTTTTCCTCATGCAACAGGGAGTCGCGCCGGATGCCCCGGCCTCTCCTTCCTCGCACCGCTCCACCATGGAGGCCCAAGCTGGCGACCTCGACTTTCAGCTATCATCTTCGAACGCAGCCATGCCAGGACCTCCTCATCAGCTCCGTTGCCAGGGGAGGAGCCCCTCGACCCCTTCCCTTCGGCCTCGACTCTGGCAAGGCCCGCCCTGCCAGCTCTCCTCTCAGTCGGCCTACCTCCTCCATGGCGCCTCCTCGCTCCCGAAGCCCGTGGTCTGGCGCCCGCATGTTGCCCCGTCGAGCTCCGCCCACTCCTCCTTCTAGGGTTTGTCTCCAGCGCCGCATCGCCAGGGACGCTGAGCGCCACCGTGCAACGCTGCCGGCGACCTCGACCTGCAGCGAGGCCCCTTTGCCTCCTCCTCGTCGCTTGGCCGCTGTCCCGCCGCGTCCTCCCTATCCTCCGTGGCCGCGTTCCGCTCCGGCCGGCGAGCCCATGCTCCGGCGCCGCGCCGCTGCGACCAGGATATCCTCGCCCTGACATGCCCCTGGCCCTGCTTCTCCTCCTTGCGCCATGGCCTTGGCCCCTCTGCTCCGTCCGTCGCCTCTACTGCCCTCCTCGACGTCCTGCTCGACCTCTCCGTGGGCCACGGACGTGTGCTGTAGCCTACCTTGCTGTGATAACCCACAAGTATAGAGGATCGCAACAATTTTCGATAAGTAAGAGTGTCGAACCCAACGAGGAGCTAAAGGCAGAACAATTATTCCTTCAAGTTCTATCGACCACTGATACAACTCTACGCATGCTTGATGTTCGCTTTACCTAGAATAAGTATGAAACTAGAAGTACTTTGTAGGTGTTGTTGGATAGGTTTGCAAAATAATAAAGATTACGTAAATAAAAAGTAGGGGCTGTTTAGGTAAAGCCACAACTAACTTAGTTTTAGTAAAGAGCTTCTTGTTATGAGAAAGTTATTTGTCCCTAGGCAATCGATAACTAGACTGGTAATCATTATTGCAATTTATTTGAGGGAGAGGCATAAGCAAACATACTTTCTCTACTTGGATCATATGCACTTATGATTTGAACTCTAGCAAGCATCCGCAACTACTGAAGATCATTAAGGTAAAACCCAACCATAGCATTAAAGCATCAAGTCCTCTTTATCCCATACGCAACAACCCCCTTACTCGGGTTTGTGTTTCAGTCACTCACGCAACCCACTATAAGCGAATCATGAACGTATTGCAACACCCTACAATGGGGATCCCTCACGCTTGCATGACACGGAGAGCACCATAGGACATCACCAATAATAAAACATGTAACTCAAACCAATCACGATCATCAAATAGCCCATAGGACAAAACAGATCTACTCAAACATCATAGGATAGCCATACATCATTGGGAAATAATATATAGCATTGAGTACCATGTTTAAATAGAGATTACGGCGGGTAAGAGAGAGGTTACACCGCTGCATAGAGGGGGAAGAGTTGGTGATGATGATGGTGAAGTTGTTGGTGAAGATTGCGTTGATGATGATGGCCACAACAGCGTTCCGGCGCCACCAGAAGAGAAGGGGAGAGGGGGGCCCTTCGTCTTCTTCTTCCTTGAACTCCTCCCTGGATGGGAGAAGGGTTTACCCTCTGGTCATTGGCCTCCATGGCGTGGGAGGGGCGAGAGCCCCTCCGAGATTGGATCTGTCTCTCTGTCTCTCTCTGTTTCTGCGTTCCGAGATTCTTCCCTTGCACCGTTTCTTATATTCCCGGAGATCCGTATCTCCGATTGGGCTGAAATTTTAACATGATCTCTATCCGAATATTAGCTTTCTTGCGGTGAAAGAAGGGCATCAACCGCCTTACGGGGTGGCCACGAGGGTCAGGGGCGTGCCCCCCTGCCACGTGGCCCCCTCGGGCATCGTCTCGCGTGGATTTTTCTTCCCAAAATTCATATATATTCCAAAAAAAATATCCGTCAGTTTTTATCCCATTTGGACTCCGTTTGATATGGATATTCTGCGAAACAAAAAACATGCAACAAACAGGATCTGGCACTAGGCACTGGATCAATATGTTAGTCCCCAAAAATAGTATAAGAAGTTGCCAAAAGTATATGAAAGTTGTAGAATATTGGCATGGAACAATAAAAATTATAGATACGACGGAGACGTATCAGCATCCCCAAGCTTAGTTCCTGCTCGTCCTCGAGTAGGTAAATGATAAAAAGATAATTTTTAATGTGGAATGCTACCTAGCATAATCTTGATCACATATCTAATCATGGCATGAATATTAAGATACAAGTGATTCAAAGCAATAGTCTATCATTTGACATAAAAACAATAATACTTCAAGCCCACTAATAAAGCAATCATGTCTTTTCGAAATAACAAGGCCAAAGAAAGGTATACCTACAAAATCATATAGTCTAGCTATGCTCCATCTTCACCACACAAAATATTCACATCATGCACAACCCCGATGACAAGACGAGCAATTGGTTCATACTTTTTAACGCGCTTCAGCATTTTCAACCCTCATGCAATACATGAGCGTGAGCCATGGATATAGCACTATAGGTGGAATAGAATGGTGGTTGCGGAGAAGACAAAAAGGAGAAGATAATCTCACATCAACTAGGCGTATCAACGGGCTATGGAGATGCCCATCAATAGATATCAATGTGAGTGAGTAGGGATTGCCATGCAACGGATGCACTAGAGCTATAAGTATATGAAAGCTCAAACTGAAACTAAGTGGGTGTGCATCCAACTTGCTTGCTCATGAAGACCTTGGGCATTTGAGGAAGCCCATCATCGGAATATACAAGCCAAGTTCTATAATGAAAATTCCCACTAGTATATGAAAGTGATAACTCAAGAGACTCTCTATATGAAGAACATGGTGCTACTTTGAAGCACAAGTGTGGTAAAAGGATAGTAACATTACCCCTTCTCTATTTTCTCTCATTATATATATATATATATATATATATATTGGCCTTCTCTTTTTTTGTCCTTTCTCTTTTTTTTTCTTTTTTTTCTTTTTTTCGTCCGGAGTCTCATCCCGACTTGTGGGGGAATCATAGTCTCCATCATCCTTTCCTCACTGGGGCAATGCTCTAATAATGATGATCATCACACTTTTATTTACTTACAACTCAATATTACAACTCGATACTAGAACAAAGATGTGACTCTATATGAATGCCTCCGGTGGTGTACCGGGATGTGCAATGATCTAGCGTAACAATGACATCAAAAAACGGACAAGCCATGAAAACATCATGCTAGCTATCTTACGATCATGCAAAGCAATATGACAATGAATGCTCAAGTCATGTATATGATGATGATGATGGAAGTTGCATGGCAATATATCTCGGAATGGCTATGGAAATTCCATGATAGGTAGGTATGGTGGCTGTTTTGAGTAAGGATGGCAATGGGTAGGGTATGGGGCGGGTAGAGCAATACCATACCCATACCCGTGTAGTCGATGGATACAAAATTCTGCCCATACCCGTACCCATGGGTGTGAAACTTTACCCCTACCCATACCCGACGGGTACCCATACTCATAGGGTACCCAACAGGTAAATCAAATAGTAAACAAGTTATCACTATTTTACATTCATCCATAGCACATTTTACAAAAAAAAATATCTCAACTCAATAACTGATAGATGAGTACTCCCTCCGTCCGGAAATACTTATCATCAAAATGAGTAAAAGGGGATGTATCTAGATGTATTTTAGTTCTAGATACACCCCTTTTTGTTCATTTTGGTGACAAGTTTTTTCGGATGGAGGGAGTACAAGACAACTATCTCAATTCAAATTGAAAACTGATGACAACTTTAACATTGAGTCAAATGCTCATGACACACTTCACCAAATAACATTCGCCAAATATGTAACATGTCAGTATAAATGGGTAGGGTATGGGTATATCCATGGGTACAAGACTATACCCATGCCCTACCCATGACTTAACGGGCAGGGTATGGGTACAACCCGTGGGTATAAAATTGTGCCCATACCCTACCCATGTGGGTACGGTATCCGCGGGTACCTGTACCCATGGGTAAAATTGTCATCCTTAGTTTTGAGGAAGGTAGATGGCGGGTTTATGGTACCGGCAAAAGTTGTGCGATACTAGAGAGGCTAGCAATGATGGAAGGGTGAGAGTGCGTATAATCCATGGACTCAACATTAGTCATAAAGAACTCACATACTTATTGCGAAAGTTTATTAGCACTCGAAGCAAAGTACTACTACGCATGCCCCTAGGGGGATAGATTGGTAGGAAAAGACCATCGCTCGTCCCCGACTGCCACTCATAAGGAAGACAATCAATAAATACCTCATGCTCCGACTTCGTTACATAACGGTTCACCATACGTGCATGCTACGGGAATAACAAACCTCATCACAAGTATTTCTACTAATCCACAACTACCCACTAGCATGACTCTACTATCACCATCTTTATATCGCAAAACTATTGCAAGGAATCAAACATATCATATTTAGTGATCTACAAGTTTTATGTAGGATTTTATGACTAACCATGTGAATGACCAATTCATGTCATCTCTCTAAATAGATATAAGTGAAGCAAGAGAGTTTAATTCTTTCTACAAAAGATATGCCCACGCTCTAACAAATATAAGTGAAGCAAAAGAGCTGTCTACAAATGGCGGTTGTCTAAGTGAAGAGAAACAGGCAATCCAAACTTCAAATGATATAAGTGAAGCACATGAAGCATTCTATAAAGCCATTCTCAAAAGATATAAGTGAAGTGCAAAGAGAATTATATAAATCAACCAAGGACTATCTCATACCAGCATGGTGCATAGAAGAAAGATGAAAACTAAATGCAAAAGACGCTCCAATATTGCACATATCGCATGAACGAAACGAATCCGAAAACATACCGATACTTGTTGAAGAAAGAGGGGATGCCTTCTGGGGCATCCCCAAGCTTAGATGCTTGAGCCTCCTTGAATATTTACTTGGGGTACCTCGGGGATACCCAAGCTTGAGCTCTTGCCTCTCTTCCTTCTTCTCCCATCGAGACCTTCTCGATCATCGAACACTTCATCCACACAAAACTTCAACAGAAAACTCGGTAAGATCCGTTAGTATAATAAAGCAAATCACTTGTCTAAGTACTGTTGAAAACCAATTCATATTTTGTTTTTGCATTGTGTCTACTGTAATATAACTTTCCCATGGCTTAATCCACCGATATAAATCGTTAGTTTCATCAAAACAAGCAAACTATGCATCAAAAACAGAATCTGTCTAAAACAGAACAGTCTGTAACAATCTGAACATTCACCATACTTATGATACTTGTAAAATTCTGCAAAAATTAGGAAAAATAAAAAAAATTATATAAAGACAGCGCAAAAAGAATCAGAACCATTTGGCATTCCAGCTAAAAATGTAAAATCGCGCACTACAGCCAAAGTTTCTGTTCTGCACCGTACAAACCATCAGGCAAATGTAAACATCCTAAAGGCAAACCTTGGCACATTATTTTTATAATAAAATGGAATTGTACAACGGGATAATTTTTTTTGTTGAAAAGTTTCTTTAATCAAGATTCACAAAGTTGCCGTGAGCATGAACAAAGTTCAAGGAGCTCTCCCACTTCAACAATGCTTGTCTTTCTCACTTTCACTTTCCTTTTTGAAAAAGTTTTGGGTTCCCCTCTTTATTTTTGTTGTTTTAAAACTATATGAAAGCACTCAACAGAATTAAATGACTCCCGAAAACTTCCGGGTTATCTCCCTGGCAGCGCTTTCTTTAAAGCCATTAAGCTAGGCATATAGTGCTCAAGTAGTGAATCCACTCGGATCCCAAGGTATGTCAAAGCCAATGTTAATTAACAATGATTTATAATTTAGTAGTGAGCACAAAGTAACATATATCATGCAACAACGAAGTCTAAATCTCTTCCTATGCATCGGCATGTCATAAAATAACAATTCATGCACACAAAGTAAAGGCAAATGCATAGTATAAACAGTTTCTTGCAATTTTATCATGTGTGAAACATAGAGAGGTGGAGATATAGTTCCTCTCTCATAATAATTGCAAGTAGGAGCAGCAAGCACATGCATATTATATCTATCAAAATCATCATGTGAAAAGTTAAAAGGCAACCCATCAATGTAATCCTTAATAAGTGCAAACTTCTCTGATATAGTGTAGTTTGGAGAATTCAAAAAGATAATAGGACTATCATGTGTGGGTGCAATAGCAACAATTTCATGTTTAACATAAGAAACTATAGCAAGTTCATCTCCATAAGCATAATTCATATTGGCATCTTGGCCACAAGCATAGCAAGCATCATCAAAAAGGGATATTTCAAAGGAGTCAACGGGATCATAGCAATCATCCTTCGGTAAGCACGAAGGGAAATTAAACAATGTATGAGTCGAAGAGTTGCTCTCATTAGAAGGTGGGCATGGGTAGCTAATCCGCTCTTCCTCCTTTTGTTCTTCGCTCTCCTCCTGATCCTTTTCATCCAATGAGCTCACAGTTTCATCAATTTCTACTTCCATAGATTCCTGCAAAATATTAGTATCTTCTTGGACAGCGGAGACTTTCTCAATGGGTGCATTAATATCGGAATTGTATTCATAATTCTCATAGCAATATTTGAGGATAGCTAAATTTTCAGGTCTATAAGCAGCATCATCAAAATCTTCAAACTCTTTAAACATAGATTCAATTTCATAAGCACCCATAAAAGCAACAGATTCTTCTATTTGCTCCACATCATAGTAATCATATATACCATTAGCATAAGAAGCTAAGGTTTTATTATCAGTAAATTTGCATGAAAAGGGAAGGTGTGGAGCCTTCATCCTAGAGCAACAAGTATAATCATAACTCAAGCATAGTTGCCTAGCATACCACTTCAATATATGAATTTGATCCCATAATAGTTTCTCTTTTTGTGTCAAGCGGTAATCCCTAAAGTATTCACGTTGATCCAACGTTACTCCCATTACATAATTGAATGGTGTTTTCTCAGGATTATCATAGTAGTACATAATATCTTTCACATAATGAGCATCGAGGGTTTTAGGAGGTTCCTCATCTCCATGAGTAGCAAGTACACCTAATTTTTTTGGTATTTCGTGTTCCATATCCATAACTAAAATAAAGAACAACTAAGAACAGAAAATAAAATTAATTAGTGATAAAGCAAACAAGCACACACGAGAATATTCACCCCACGCTATTGCCCCCCCCCCCCCGCAACGGCGCCAGAATAAGGTCTTGATAACCCACAAGTATAGGGGATCGCAACAGTTTTCGATAAGTAAGAGTGTTGAACCCAACGAGGAGCTAAAGGCAGAACAAATATTCCCTCAAGTTCTATCGACCACCGATACAACTCTATGCACGCTTGATGTTCGCTTTACCTAGAACAAGTATGAAACTAGAAGTACTTTGTAGTTGTTGTTGGATAGGTTTGCAAGATAATAAAGATTACGTAAATAAAAAGTAGGGGCTGTTTAGGTAAAGACACAACTAACTTAGTTTTAGTAAAGAGGTTTTTGTTACGAGAAAGTTATTTGTCCCTAGGCAATCAATAACTAGACCGGTAATCATTATTGCAATTTTATTTGAGGGACATGCATAAGCTAACATACTTTCTCTACTTGGATCATATGCACTTATGATTGGAACTCTAGCAAGCATCCGCAACTCCTAAAGATCATTAAGGTAAAACCCAACCATAGCATTAAAGCATCAAGTCCTCTTTATCCCATATGTAATAACCCCCTTACTCGGATTTTTGTTTCAGTCACTCACGCAATGTGGCACCTCGATCCGCATGGAGCAGGGGGCCTTCGCACGTCAGGCCAGGATAACACCTGACGCACGACAGGTCCGTAATACAGCATTCCAGGTACAATAATATTCATCAAATACATGTGCATAAGCTTACATCATTGATGAATACAATTCTTTGGCATAGCCCTATGGATACTTAAATGGCAGCGGAAGTCTATTAAAAATGGCGGCGAAGTCTTGATTTGACAGCATAACAACTCTGGCTGGGCTCCACAACTCACAGGACTGGCAAGGTTACGGCCTAGCACGACGGATCAAGCGAACAACTCGGGTATGACCTACAAAACCGGCATGACACGCCAGGTCAGTACATTGAATGTACTTGCAAGACAACCAAGTATATAGCATCCAAACAAGCAGAAGACAAGGCAAGAACCACGTGCTTGCAACAACCTATCTCATATCAATTACTAAACATGGCATGATAAAAAAAAATATCAACTAAGCATGAACAGCATCATAGCATCTACTAACATGGCATTGAAATGGCATAACAAATCATCTCTTCTCACAAGGCAATATCAAAACATGGCATATCATCTCAATCATGGTATAATTAATCCAAGCATGGCATGGCATCATGAAATTATGCTGAAAATAAACTACCAATCATATTCAATGCAGACATGGCATGTTAACTGTATCCAATCATCTTCTGCTCTGCCTTTGTTTTTAAATGCAACATATTAATCATGTAATGCAACCAAACTTGTGCACTGAGTCCCTCGGACTCAGCTACCAACGGGTTGCCTCGCAACCGAACGGGATCTTTCCGGCGATCACAACCAAACCACCATCGTGGTCTTGACCAGAATAACTCGTGATCCTTACGGCGATCACCACCAAACCACCATCGTGGTCTTGACCAGAATAACTCGTCATCCTAACGGTGATCACCACCAAACCACCATCGTGGTCTTGACCATAGTAACTCATGATCCTTATGGCGATCACCACCAGGACCAACACTTGGCCTCAAACCGTGATCCTTTCGACGATCACCACCAAAACATGGTCGTGACTGCTCACGACTATCTCATAGTCCAAGTCACCATATTCTTGTTATCACATATTTATATACCAACTTAATTATTTCAGGTTTATCCTCCATTTTGACAAACACCTGATAGTGGGACCTACTACAAACTGTGTTGCTATCGATAGACTTCATATACACTCTACAGAGGTAGCACACTGGACCCACACCACGGAACCCATGGCCTCGCACTCCCATTCGGGTGGACCAATGACATTCCGATGAAACCAACCTACTGCCATGACACTCTCCCGGCCACTCTGACCCACTTCCCAACTGGGCTAGTCCTGGGTGGCCCCGTGTCTACCAAAGACACACTGACCACCGTCGTGGCCAAAACGTCCCTCACGGGGACCCGGTACCAAAAATCTCAAACATGGGCGCACAAGGTTATATTCGCCTACCTGATCAGGGCAGCGCGCGCCCATAACCTTCCCTCGTTGGAGGCACCGGTGAGAGGCACGACAATAGCTCGCATTAAGGCCTTCCCAAAAAGGCAAATGTGGCTGCACTGAAAAAGTTCGATTTGGTGGCACTATGACTCGATACCATCGATGACGGAGGAGGTTTGTTATTATTAGGTCATTTTATTTCCTTCTCCATCATCATGAACATGAATTCAACAATGAGCATGAAGCATACAAATGCATGAACAAAATATTGAATTTCTCAAGTGCGCAACTATAGCATAAAGAACATGACAATGCCAAGTAATAGCATATCAATGGTGCATTACAATCCTCATAACATTTTATAACGATGACATGCAAATAAAGTAGAGTAGTGACATGAAATTATTAATAATAAATACATTCTAATTAGCACGGCAAAGATATCAAGAAAACATAAGCATACATGATAAGCATAATGGAATAACTGCAAACGAAAATGATAAGAACCAAATGCAACTACACACATAAGGTGCAAGAAAAGTCAACATGAAAGTTCGGGGCTCGTGATAAGAGGTTGGCTTGCCTGAGGGGTCGATGAATACTCCAGGAAGAAGTGCAGAAGGATCGCGGAAAAATTTGCCGGAAACAGTTCTCTCTCGGAGGGTCTGTTTACGTGCAAGGGCAAAATGGTCATTTTCAGAAGGTGCAAACATTATGAAAATGACACCAACGGAACAGCCTCGAAGAAACGAAGACATGGGCTTTGGAATCACCTCATTTGCAGTTGCGAGCAAAAAGTTTTGAGTGTTTTTCTGCCAGGGACCTATCTATAAAGAAATCATCACAAACATGCCCCTGAGTGAGAAAAACCGAAAGCGCCTTCTCCGAGAATACGTTTTCCAGAAAGGAGAATGCCTTTCGGTCCGAAGAAGACCAGAGTATGCTTTCGTGTGCGGGAGACATATTCACGGGATTACGCCTCCACTTATCCACGTCAGCGGACGCGCTGGGTCAGCGTGGCGTGCGGCTGATGGGTGGGACCGCGGGGTCCATCGGCTAGCTGGCAGGGAGGGGGTTGGGGCCGTCATCTCCTTCCTCTCGCCCGTGCCTGGCCACGGCAGAGCCGGTCCGACAAGGCCTGCCGGCGCTACCGGCCACCGCAGGCGGCGCCCGACCTATCCACAGGTGCAGGGGAACGAGGCGGAGGCGACTCCGGGGAATGTAGACGATGGGGAGCTCGGAAACGGCAGCTACGTTCGCCACGGTGGACGACCGGCGTCGGTGAAGATTGAGCCGAGGCCATGGTGGATCCGCCAACAAAATGAGGTAAGGGAGAGATGCGCCGGGGAATGGGTGAAGCTGTGGTGGTGGAGAGAGAGGGAGGGGGTGCTTGGCACGCTCGAATTCGAGCAGAGGCCATCGGCGGCAATTCGAAGCGGGAAGAGGCTCTCGGGCTCTGGTGAGAGGCCGGGGAGGGCTAGTGGAGTGTGAGGATGATGATGAGATGCTCGGGGAAGGCTCGGGTGGCCTTATATAGGCCGAGGGAGGAGGAGGCAAGTTGGCGTCTCCGCGGACGCGTGTCCGGCGCCGCAGACGCGTGCCCACGCTCGCGAGCTCCTAGGGTAGATGACGGGGAGGAGCAGCGGGCAGACTCATGGGGTAGAGGAGCCAACGAAGCATAGGGAGGAAGGCGACGGCGACGAACCGAGCCAAGACGCCACTGTACGTCCGTGGGCACGCGGCGGCTTGCGTCGGTGAGGAACCGGACAGAGGGGGAGAGGGGTCCGGAGGGAAGAGGACGGTGAGGGGGAACTATTGGGCATTAATGGCGAGACCAGAGACGGTCGGAGAAGCGATGCCACCTCAAACAGTGGCTAGACCACCGTTTTGGCTGGTTGCCCTCATGGTCACCATGGTCAAGGCGCGCTCTAGAGATTTTACTGAGGCAAGCTCATGTCTATCGCGTAGTACTTCGTAACTAGAGTGTTACTATGGCAAGTAAACGGGCAGAGACAAACTGGGCTGAGTAAAATAAGCTCCACAAGTTTGCTGCTTCAAACTTTACCACACTCTAGAAATTAAACCAGAGAGGGTAAAAGGTAAATTTGTTGTCTGGGAGGCTTAGGGTAGAAAGGACTATGGTCCTGGTAATTTTGAGGTCATTTGGTCAAGTATTTAGCATAGTTGCTGTACAACTGCTAAATCTGACCCAAAAATTAAATCATGAAGGAGCACTCACTATGAGTGTTGGATTGGGCTAAGACTTGGCAAAGCCTGATGATTTGGATGAATAATGATGCTGTAAAAATTTCATACCAAATGCACTTGCCAAAATGGTACTTCCTTCACACCTATCATTTCTGACCAAAAATTTCAGAAAAATCCTCAGGGCAATTTCCTAGATTAAATGAGCCAAAATCTTGTGGAGATAAGTTATATGGATATGAGAAGCCCTCGGAATATTTTCATCCATAATGGAGCAAGATAAAATGCACTTGCTTCACAAACTGAAAAATTGGACAGAAACCAAGAATTGCTCCTATGCTCACATAGTCCAATGAAATAAACTGAAATTGGGTGGAGGCCAATGATTTGAGACACTTGAGAGGATGGAAAAGTTTCATCCCATTTGGAAACTCTATGAAGGTACTTCCTTCACAAAGTTATATTCTGGTCAGAAACTTTGAAAAATTGCACAGGGAGCTAGGATGAGGGGATTGAGCTCATATTTGGAATTCGTGGGCTATTTAACAATATTAATCACCCTGAAAAATTATAGCTCAATTCGAGTTAGGAATAAAGAACTTCCTTTGCAAAATTTTAGAGAAGGCAGAAACTTGCATTGGATCATGTGCCAAAATTTTCAACTGAGGAACATGAGATTAGGATCACTACAATAAATTTGTTAATCCATGACGAATTTCTATTGACGTTTTCAAAACTGTCATGGATGGCGTGGTATAGCCCGCCAAGCCTGCCCAAGCCCGCTAAACCCATCTAATCTTTACCCATATAAGATGCTAACCCTAACCCTCGTCCTCGGCCCCTCTTCTCTCCCTCGTCCGCAACCACCTCGTAACTCCCAATCGCCGCCACCTACTACCTCGCCTCCCTCCTCCCACAACTCTCCATCGGTGAGCAGTAGAGGAGCCCGCCCCCGCCGCCGGCCGCCTGCACACCGGTGTGCCCTTCCTCACCCCAGCGGTGGCGCTCGGATCTCGCCCCGCCGTGCCGCGGCCGAAGACCAAGCCAGCAGATTCGCTCCTCTGCCTGATTCACCTCCACCCAGGCCGACTCTCGCCTTCACCCGCCCTCAACGCGCAGGGATTCCTGCATTCGCTCAGGTATTGATGGATCTGCTCTCCCGCATCCTCTTCTTCCTCTCGCCCCCGGATTTCCTGCTCAGATTCGCTTCTCCCTCCTCAGATGGATGCGGAGGACACGCTGGGCTTGTGGGAGGATGGCACCATCCGCTTCAACTTCGGCGAGGACGTGGACACCAGGGTAGATACGACGGCGGCACCGGTGCGAGTGCCTTCGACAGGTCGCTCATGGAGTTCCGCGTCTTCTAGGAGGTCTTCTCAGGGCGCCGGGGCAGAAGGAGGGCAATGTCTAGTGAGGCTTTGCTTCTCTCCATACCCTCTGTCCGACAATGTTTTTCGTTCTACATCCATGCACTGGTTCCAAACAAGATAGGTAATGCATTTCTATGATGAAGATCTATGATATTTTCTCTTTTTCTCTTTGAGATATTATGGACATATACTGTACAATAACAAAACATAAATCTGTTGCACTAGGTTTTTTGTTGCTTACATAAATGAAAGCATGGATGCTGCAACGTCGACTTGTTTGTTTCATATGATTATATATTGTAGTTGTCATCCTTTACTGCTCAATAGTTGGTAGGTTTGTTGTAAATAGTTATTTTGGGTTATGCACCTTGCTCAATTTTAATTTGTGTGCACTATATTTGTATCCAACCGTGTAAATTTGTAATATACTATGTTAATTGTGGTCTTGTCTCTAGTAGCACAACCTTAAGACATAATACATCTGTCCCCAAATACATGGTGTATAAATTCAGTCAAGAAGTCATTTCTTTCTAAGTTTGACCAAATATGTAGGAGAAAATATCAACAACTACAGTGATGAAAAAATATATTATGAAAGTATATCTAGTGGTGGTTGGTTTGACATTATTTATGTTCATATTTCTGTACATAATCTGCCATCTATTTTGGGGACAGAGTATTGCTACTTTCTTTCTTAAGCATGAAGTTTGCTTACACGATTTATTGCAACTGTCCCGCTTAAATATGAACCACAAGTTCTTTCATTATGTGCCTGTTGCAATAATCTGCTGTATATGATGCTCCTGTTCTTTATCTATTAAGTATGTGCCTGACCTTTACTGCTCCTAGTTAGTAGGTTGTTGTAAATAGTTGTTTTGTGTTGTCCGCCTTGCTTAATTATATTTCTTCCATGTATTGGTGTTCGTCAGTGTATAAGCAAGGAGTATATATGTTCTGTTAAAATAGGTCTTTGAGACACGATTTTTGCTATGTATTAATAGAGCGACATGTTTTTTTAGCGTTTCGTTCTCAAGTCAATTCATTAATCTCAATCAAGTGACTAAGAGTAAGATTGTTTGCTTTGTGGTTGTACACTGCTAATTCAGAAGTCCGATGTATGTTGTGTGATTTTTTGAATAGTAATTGCCGATAGCATTTATCCTGCCAGCTTTTAGAATTGAGAAACTCATACCATTTTATATCTAAATGAAGAAAAACTCATATCTGCAGATTCTGTAGGTACATGCTCGTTCTTATCTGCAGTTTTATTGCATGTATTGAGAAAAAGTGCCATGGCTGCCACCTCCTATGTCCTCCTCCGCCTCATCATCCCCGGTGAGCTTGCCAAGAACGTCATTCTTGAATGTCTATGAAGTTTGGACAGTGCATTGAATATTCATACTCTTTACTCAAACATCTATTTGCCCTTATGTTCTGCTATGGCACTCGCTCAATTTGCATTCGTGAATTATGATGTTTGATGGAAGTAAACTTGAGTGAAAATACACATAATGCTTGCTTGTTCTTCCAACCAAAAATTCAGTCCATGCTTTTGGTCCTTTACTTACATCAAATGATTATTGAGATGTCCCTGTGTCACTTCATGAGCACAACACTGCTTACTGCTGGCTATTTTCTTTTCTTTTCTCACCGTGCGAGCACTAGCTGTGTAGATTTTTGTGAGATCTGCAAGTTAGTTAAGCAACTACTAGAATTTTGGATAAGACGTGATTCAGTTTTTACATTTCTTGCAATTCTCTTCTATCTATTTATATCTAACATATCTAATGGTCTTGTAAATATGCTAGGTATGGTTGCATAGTGGGCTACTTGGTGCTGCCAATAACAATCAGCATGACATGATACATAGTTTCCATCAGGAGGGCCGGCGACAAGATGAATAATAACTTCAATAGTTTAAATGTTCTCTTTGTGTGAGCTGGATTGTACTATTTCCTAACTTTGTTGAGTGATATTTTGTCAACCTATATTGTAAAATTATCATTTCCTGAAGAATTTTGTAAACTTCTATATTGTAAATACCTGTGGATGATTGCATACTGATTCATATATGTATGTATGAAACTTTGGAAATACCTTGTCTTGGGCCATAGTTTGCATTATAATTTGTGGAATGCATTGTGCTTAAAAATGTAGTTGTTGAAAATTGGGCTGAATGAAATAGGCTAATGGGAAGAACTAAATTTAAATTGCCCCAAAATCGATGACGATTTCTGTGACAGAAAATAGTGTCCACGTAGGCAGCCACGTCATTGTAGTTGGTTAATTGAAAATCCTACGTGGCGTCAATCCATGACGGATTGTTCCGTCACAATGATTTGGGCCTTGGGCGGGCCTGGGGCAAATCCATGACGGTGAAAATCTGTCATGCCCAGCATGATGCCAAATTATGACGCGATATACATGACGGACATTGACTCCGTCATGGGTGGGAACCCATGACAGTTTTCTCCTAGTCCATGACGGAATGTCACCGTCACGTATTAACAAATTTCTTGTAGTGGATGGAACTAGTTAATATATAGCAAGGACAAGCTCCACAATTTATGTGGAAATTTTCCCAGCTATAAAAATAGTAGTTCCTTTGGAAAGTGGCAGAAATGCAATATTGGCATTAAATAGGAAAAGGCAATTTTCCTTTTTTAATTATAGCCAATATATTTGCCAGAGCTTGGATTAGGCATAAGTATCAACACCACCAATTCTCATGAATTTAGGAGATGGCTAACTATGCCTTTGGATTTTATTCCTCAGAAAGGCAAGAAAAGGAACAAACCATAATTCAAAAATACTGCATGGGACTTGGCAATATTTTTGCATATCCAAGGTTCAGAAAGATAGGGTGATCTCTAGGAAAAATTGGGAGGATCAACAGATCATGGAAAATGATGGCTCCTTTGTAAGCATAAAGGACCTATCCAAATTCCAAAATTTGGAATCTAGGGTTTGAGATGATGCAAATGAGGGCTTGCCCACTGAAAAAGACATGAACAAGGTTTTGAAAGGTTGGAAATGACAAAATTTCTCATAGTCATCCAGCAAACTCAGGAGAAAAATTTGAAGATGAGTGCCAGGAAGGAATACCAGCACAAAAATTAATAACCCAATTTTGGGGCTTTTACAACTCTTCCCCCCTTAAAAAGAATCTCGTCCTCGAGATTGCTAGGGTTACAGCACAAGTGAAAGAATAACCATTCCAGGGAAAAACCTCAAGGTTAATTTTTAACACTTTGGTCAAATTCAAACGAGTTGGGGCACCGGTAATTGGTACACCCAAGGAGGGATATGGCAAACCTGGATATATCCACCACTAGGGGCACTCGAGATCAGACTCCCGAAAAATACTGGATGCACCCAATGAACAGTGGTTTCACCTGCTGACACTTGGGCCCAGGGCCCACTGGCAGCCTCCTTCTACCTCTAGCTTGCTGCTTCTTCTTCGTCACTGCTCCACGTGCGGCGTAGCGTAGCGCACATCTAGCTCCTAGGGCAATGAGGACCCTAGTGCCATAGTGCACGGCGTGCATGGCGCTGGTGCGGTGAGAACTCACGTCGCGAGCCAGCACCTTGTCGGCACTGCTCGCGGATTCGCCTCCTGGACGCCGGTGATCGGGCGACGAGCGGTTCTCCTAGACCTCGCTCACCGTACACCGGGGTTGGGCTATAAAAACGGCAGCACGGCTCTCCCCCCACACACCAACACAATGCCTCTCTACTACCTATTTGGCTTGGACAAGATCGAGTCGAGCTCCTTCGGCGAAGAAATGTTCTTGCGGTGCTGCGGTTGTTCCTCGCGGCGCTGCTGGGAATGCTCATCGGCTCGTCGATCCTCCTGATGATACTCATCAGGAATGATCGGTCTCGGGAGAACGCGCAACTGGGTGCGGGTGCTCGAGATGCGGGAGAAGATGGTGTGCTGCGTGGTCCTCCGCCATGCTTGATCCTCCGTCGCTTTGCACTGGTGGAGTAATCGCGGGCGGCGGTGGAGCGGGGTGGCGACTTGCCTGCACCATGCAAGGCACAGAGGATGGTGGGGGTGGGGTCCAGATGCAGGAGAGGTGGCTGCGCCAGCATCGGAAGCATACTGGGTTACGGGAAAAATTTCGCGGATTGCTCCATGAAAAGTAGGTGTCGAGGTAGGATCGGAGTTGAAATCTGTATCGGGGTAGTTGTATTGGTTGGAATGAAATAAAGTGGGTAGTGTGTCCCCCAGAAATGAAATCAGAAGAAAGAATTAGAGACGAGGAATTTCCTGGAGGAAATGCCTCTGCGGGGTTCTGGATTGGAAAATCTGACACACGGGCTATGCACAGATAGATTGGGATATGTGACTTTGCATTCCCCCGAGTACTGCCCAAAGGTACTCATGGGTGAACCAGGTATGCGTGTATTATGCAGTAATCTAAACTAACAAACAGACAGAGAAAAAATCATGCAATGAAAAACACAGCAGGCAAATGATTCTAAGGCGTTTTATTGCTAGTGGGTATATATATAATCTTGGTATATATATACCTAAACTAGCGCGCATTTTATTAAAGACTCGGGATGAGTCAATGTTGTTTTTAGTGTATGTGCTCTATTGATTAAAATCTTGCTAACTCACATTGCCAACCCTATCAAACATCTCTGTTTGACAGAGAGACAAACCAACACAACAATCCAAAAGCAAGAAAACACATCATATGAGTTACAACAGTGCAAGCATACAACCAAGCATGAGCGCTCTACACGCAAAACGAAACTACTTACTTCAGGATACAGGGTTCTATCCTCATATCGGGAATGAACTGACAGACTGACCTACTTGCAGAAACAACTGGTTGCGTGGCTGAGATCAAGCTGAGGGCTTGCTTTGCTGGGGCTCTCCGGGAGGACGAAGACTGAGCCAATCTCCATCTTCACCGTCCGATAGCACTATGGGTTGGGGTTCGGCCACTGGGGGTGTGGCTGAAATTGATCCAAGCATATGTTGCTAGTGGATCCGGAAAAGAGTCTTGTCGAGGGTGATGATGTTTGGCCGAGGCGACAACACCAGCTGAGAGGGTAGCACTGGCTCGGGTAGCGTTGTGTGAACCACTTGAGATGCGAACTTACGAGCCTCACGGTAAGCTTCCTCGACAACTCGCACCTCATTGTTGTCCAAGGTTCTGAATTCGGCAAGCATCCTTGAAATCATCATTCCCTGGGCAGTGATATACTACACCAGGTGAGTGATTGCGGGGTCATTCCCTAGGATAGAGGGGGATGGTTGAATCCCTGACGCCGCAGCAATGGGGAAGAAACAGAACTCCCTTCGATCTGCTACTTGCGGGAACTTGGTTCGGAGGTATAGGATTGCCTCCACAGCAGCGGCCTGAATGGCCAAATCAGTGGTAGGCATGGCTCTGCCCTGAAAAACCAACGGCTGGCCATCTGCTGCGGGACCGGGCTGATGTGCACCCTTGAATCATAGCGATGAAGGTGAGGAATGTGTGTTGACTGGAACACCAGATAGTCGGGGCTAGCATCATAGCCAAAGGCTTGGGTGAGCATCTCAGCAAGAAGGGGTGGAAATCCAGCATGGTTGACGGCGCTGGTGCGGCTGTGGAACTTAGTAGTTTTGAGGGTGCTAGCCATGACTGGAGTGTTACTAGCTAGGCTTCTCTGCAGGGACATGTCTGAATGAGGAGTGAGCGATACGGCCAGCGGAGATGGGGCTTTTATAGGCAGCTATGCTGGACATGCCCGCATGGTGTGGCCGCTTTCCCTTAATGGCGAAGGTCAAGCAGTGCGGCCGACCAGAAAGGATGTGGTTGCTACTTGCTCCACGGACAACTAGACGGTGACAGCGGGGAGAGGACGTGTCGGTCCTGACTGCGCCACATGTGGATTAACAGTGGCCATGCCGGATGCCACGGATGAGTCAAATCCCTTAGGGTAATTACGGTTTAATGGTAGTGGTGATCGA
Organism: Triticum aestivum; assembly: GCF_018294505.1. Classification (NCBI taxonomy): domain Eukaryota; kingdom Viridiplantae; phylum Streptophyta; class Magnoliopsida; order Poales; family Poaceae; genus Triticum; species Triticum aestivum. The sequence continues at coordinate 241,570,352 of NC_057800.1, forward strand.
AGACTAGGATAACCTATGCCAGCCAGGCTGCTCTGATACCATGCCCTGTGGCAACCCGATCCGCATGGAGCAGGGGGCCTTCGCACGTCAGCCCAGGATAACACCTGATGAGTGCAGGGGAACGAGGCGAAGGCGACTCCAGGGATTGTAGATGATGGGGAGCTCGGAAACGGCGGATGTGTTCACTGCGGCGGACGGCCGGCGTCGATGAAGATTGAGCCGTGGCCATGGTGGATCCGCCGATGAAATGAGGTAAGGGAGAGATGCGCCGGGGAGTGGGTGAAGCTGTGGTGGTGGAGAGAGAGGGAGGGGATGCTTGGCTCGCTCGAATTCGAGCAGAGGCCATCGGCGGCCATTGGAAGCGGGGAGAGGCTCTCGGGCTCTAGTGAGAGGCTGGGGAGGGCTAGTGGAGTGTGCGGATGACGATGAGATGCTCGGGGGAGGCTCGGGTGGCCTTATATAGGCCGAGGGAGGAGGAGGCGAGCTGGCGTCTCCACGGACGTGTGTCCGGCGCCGCGGACGCGTGCCCACTCTCGCGAGCTCCTGGGGTAGACGACAGGGAGGAGCAGCGGGCAGACTCACGGGGTAGAGGAGCCAAGGGAGCACAGGGACGAAGGCGACAACAACGAACCGAGCCAAGTTGCCACTGTACGTCCGTGGGCACGCGGAGGCTTGCGTCGGTGAGGAACCGGACGGAGGGGGAGAGGGGTCCAGATGGAAGAGGACAGCGAGGGGGAACTATTGGGCATTAATGGCGAGACCAGAGATGGTCGGAGCAGCGATGCCGCCTGGAACAGTGGCTAGACCACCGTTTTGGCTGGCTGCCATCATGTTCACCACGGTCAAGGTGCGCTCTGGAGATTTTACTGAGGCCAACTCATGTCTACCGCGTAGTACTTCGTAACTAGAGTGTTACTACGGTAAGTAAACAGGCAGAGACATACTGAGCTGAGTAAAACATGCTCCAGAAGTTTGTGGCTGCAAACTTTACCACACTCCAGAGATTAAACCATAGAGGGTAAAAGGTAAATTTTTTGTCTGGGAGGCTTAGGGTAGAAAGTACTACGGTCCTAGTAATTTTGAGATCATTTGGTCAAGTATTTAGCATAGTTGCTGTACAACTGCTAAATCTGACACAGAAATTAAATCATGAAGGAGCACTCACTAGGAGTGTTGTATTGGGCTAAGACTTGGCAAAGCCTGATGATTTGGATGAATAATGATGTTGTAAAAATTTCATGCCAAATGGACTTGCCAAAATGGTACTTCCTTCACAGCTATCATTTCTGCCCAAAAACTTCAGAAAAAAACTCAGGGTAATTGGCTAGATGAAATGAGCCAAAATCTTGTGGAGATAAGTTATATGGATATGAGAAGCCCTGGGAATATTTTCAGCCATAATGGAGCAAGATAAAATGCACTTGCTTCACAAACTGAAAAATTGGACAGAAACCAAGAATTGCTCCTGTGCTCACATAGTTCAATTAAATGAACTGAAATTGGGTGGAGGCCAATGATTTGAGACACTTGAGAGGATGGAAAAGTTTCATCCCATTTGGAGTTCCTTTGGAAAGTGGCAGAAATGCAATATTGGCATTAAATAGGAAAAGGCAAATTTTCCTTTTTTAATTATAGGCAATATATTTGCCAGAGCTTGGATTAGGCACAAGTATCAACTCCACCAATTCTCGTGAATTTAGGAGATGGCTAACTATGCCTTTGGATTTTATTCCTCAGAAAGGCAAGAAAAGGAATAAACCATAATTCAAAAATATTGCATGGGACTTGGCAATATTTTTGCATATCCAAGGTTCAGAAAGATAGGGTGATCTTTGGGAATAATTGGGAGGATCAACAGATCAGGGAAAATGATGGCTCCTTTGTAAGCACAAAGGACCTATCCAAATTCCAAAATTTGGAATCTAGGGTTTGAGATGGTGGAAATGAGGGCTTGCCCACTGAAAGAGACATGAACAAGGTTTTGAAAGGTTGGAAATGAAAAAATTTCTCAGAGTCATCCAGCAAACTCAGGAGAAAATTTTGAAGATGAGTGCCAGGAAGGAATAACAGCACAAAAACTAATAACCCAATTTTGGGGCTGTTACACGCAACCCACTATAAGCGAATCCTGAATGTATTGAAGCACCCTACAACGGGGATCCCTCATGCTTGCGCGACATGGAGAGCACCATAGGACATCACCAATAATAAAGCATGCAACTCAAACCAATCACGCTAATCAAATAGCCCTTTGGACAAAACGGATCTACTCAAACATCATAGGATAGCCATACATCATTGGGAAATAATATAGAGTGTTGAGCACCATGTTTAAATAGAGATTACACCGCTGCATAGAGGGGGGAAGAGTTGGTGATGACAATGGTGAAGTTGTTGGTGAAGATTGTGGTGATGATGATGGCCACGGCAGCGTTCCGGCGCCACCGGAAGAGAAGGGGAGAGGGGGGGGCCCTTCGTCTTCTTCTTCCTTGACCTCCTCCATAGATGGGTGAAGGGTTTCCCCTCTGGTCCTTGGCCTCCATGGCATGGGAGGGGTGAGAGCCCCTCCGAGATTGGATCTGTCTCTCTGTCTCTCTCTATTTCTGCGTTCTGAGATTCTTCCCTTTCACCGTTTCTTATATTCCCGGAGATCCGTAACTCCGATTGGGCCGAAATTTTAACAAGATCTCTATCCGGATATTAGCTTTCTTGTGGCGAAAGAAGGGCATCAACCGCCTTAAAGGGTGGCCACAAGGGTCAGGGGCGTGCCCCCTGCCTCGTGGCCCCCTCGGGCATCGTCTCACGTGGATTTTTCTTCCCAAAAATATATATATTCCAAAAAAAATCTTCGTCTATTTTTATCCCGTTTGGACTCCGTTTGATATGGATATTCTGCGAAACAAAAAACATGCAACAAACAGGAACTGGCACTGGGCACTGGATCAATATGTTAGTCCCCAAAAATAGTATAAAAAGTTGCCAAAACTATATAAAAGTTGTAGAATATTGGCATGGAACATTAAAAAATTATAGATACGACGGAGATGTATCATGCTGCTGCCCACCCGAGGCCTCCTTGGTTTTGCTTCTATTTGGATTCGACCGGCAAGTTCCCCTTCACAGAACGTCCACACGACCGCAACCGGGACCTTGTTCTGCTACGTTTTGTTCACGCCGAGTTCCTCGAAGGCCACCGATGCCTAGTATGTCTCAAGACCCGGACCGACAAGAACCACGACGCCCGGAGCCCTAGGATCCATCAAGTTCGACTACCTTCGTGTGTACCACTACCGTTGCCCCGAAGACGTTGGAGTCATCAAGTACCTCTCTGAACGAACGTGAACGACTAACGTCGCAAGAACAGGACCGGCAAGTCCGAAGACCCCAAGTACCACGACACCGATGACATCAACATCTAGGGAATGTGTACAACTACGTGATGTGATGCCAAGTTAGATGACGACCGTGTACCACTACCGCTCCTCGAACATGAATGACTACTTCCTCTTTGACTTGTGAACCTCTACTTCCACTACGACCTCGAAACATCGCAAAACCGCACACTATGAAGGTATAACCCCGAGACGACGCCCGTGAACGAATGAATGCATGTTGGATGAGATGCACCCTTTTTTGCACTGTGTCTGTATTGTCACTTGTTTCCATGCCACTAACCCATGGGAACCCGGTAGTCGGGAGCACCCCACCATCTTGCTCAACTCACTCCCGCCCCATCTTTTTCACCGGCATCTCAATCGAGTTACCGAAACCGGAACGTTGCCATGGCACCATTTTTGTTATCGTCGCCGTGGCACCCTTTCTTTCCACCACGGTGACAAATGCTTCATAATGCTCTTATCAACATTTTCATAAAAATTGCATAAACTTGAACATGTCATCTGCATCATGATAATAACACCAAGAATGTTTAAAATTGTTGTTGCATTCAATTGCTAATGCACATGAGGACATACTGGAATTGTTTTTGTTGTTGTTTCCGGCCTCATTTAAAATGCCTAACTGTGTGTTTTACTTATGCTTCACCCTTTTGCCATGTTTAACAACATTTAATATTGTTGAGTACATAACCAAGAGAGAACTAAATAAGTCACGTGGTGTTTCATCAATATGCAACAGAGTTGCATATTGAGCTCCACTTAATTTGTAGGATTGTTTTGTGCATTTTTCCATGCCATGCCTCTTTAAACCGGTCATGCATCATACTTGGTTGTGCATCATGCCATGCTTAGGTGATGGTTGTTTACTATGTTGTTTGCTTCTTTCTGGTGTTGCTTCTTCGGGTTAGTTCCATTAACGTCGCGTTTGTGAGGATCCGGTCGACTACGTCTGTTTGTCTTCTTCATGGACTCGTTCTTCTTCCTTGCAGGATTTCAGGCAAGATGACCATACCCTCGAAATCACTTCTATCTTTGCTTGCTAGTTGTTTCCTCTATTTCCATGCCGCGGTACCTACCACCTGTTATATCATGCCTCCCATATTGCCATGTCAGGCCTCTAACCCACCGTCCTAGCAACTGTTGTTTGGCTATGTTACCTCTTTGCTCAGCCCCTCTTATAGCGTTGCTAGCTGCTGGTGAAGTTGAAGCTGGTTCCTTGTTGGAACATGGATATGTTGGGATATCACAATATATCTTATTTAATTAATGCATCTATATACTTGGTAAAGGTTGGAAGGCTCGGCCTTATGCCTGGTGTTTTGTTCCACTCTTGCCTTCCTAGTTTCTTTCATATCGGTGTTGTGTTCCTTGATTTTGCGTTCCTTATGCGGTTGGGTGTTATGGGAACCCCTTGACAGTTCGCTTTGAATACAACTCCTCCAACAAGGCCCAACCTTGGTTTTACATTTCCCTAACAGCCTACCACCCTTCCCTTGGGTCGGCCAACCCGAGGTCATCTTTATTTTAACCCCCCGGGCTAGTGTTGGTCCGAACCGAGCCGCCTACGGGGCCACCTCGGGGAAACTCGAGGTCTGGTTTTACTCGTAGCTTGTCTCATCCGGTGTTGCCGTGAGAACGACATATGTGCAGCTCCTATCGGGATGTTGGCGCATCGGGCGGTCTTGCTGGTCTTGTTTTACCATTGTCGAAATGTCTTGTAACCAGGATTCCGAGACTGATCGGGTCTTCTCGGGAGAAGGAATATCCTTCGTTGACCGTGAGAGCTTGTGATGGGCTAAGTTGTGACACCCTGTAGGGTTTGAACTTTTGAAAGTTGTGCCTGCGGTTATGGGCAGATGGGAATTTGTTAATGTCTGGTTGCAGAGAACTTGACACTTAACTAAATTAAAATGCATCAACCGCGTGTGTAGCCGTGATGGTCTCTTTCCGGCAGAGTCCGAGAAGTGAACACGGTTCTTGTGTTATGCTTGAACGTAAGTAGTTTCAGGATCACTTCTTGATCACTTCTAGTTCACGACGGTTGCGTTGCTTCTCTTCTCGCTCTTATTTGCGTATTTTAGCCACCATATATGCTTAGTGCTTGCTGCAGCTCCACCTCACTACCCTTTCCTACCAATAAGCTTAAATAGTCTTGATCTCGCGGGTGTGAGATTGCTGAGTCCCTGTGGCTCACAGATACTTCCAAACAGTTGCAGGTGCCGATGATACCAGTGTAGGTGACACAACCGAGCTCAAGTGGGAGCTTGATGAAGATCTTGATCGTTGTTTTGTTTCGTTTCCTGTTGATCAGTAGTGGAGCCCAGTTGGGCTGATCGGGGATCTAGCATTTGGGGTGGTCTTTCTTTATTTTGGTTTCGTAGTCGGACCTTTGATTGTACCTTAGATGATGTATGATATATTTATGTATTGTGTGAAGTGGAGAGTGTAAGCCAACACTTTATCCCTTTGTTATTCAGTACATGGGATGAGTAAAGATTACCCATCTTGCGACATGCCTACCATGCGGCTATGCCTCTTAGTCGTGCCCCGACATGTGGGAGATATAGCCGCATCGTGGGTGTTACAATGCATGTGTGATATGTTTGCATAAGACACACACACCTTTTCTCTACTTTTATCATGTGTTGTCAATGTCTCTTTCACACACGCACACACACTTTTTTCACTCGCTCTTTCTATTTCACACACACACACACACACACACACTCTCTCTCTAGTTAGGAACTCTCTCACGTCCATAAGCATATGGATGTATTGAAAAGTCAAACCTCAGAAAAGTTTGACCAGGTATATGTGGAGAAAAACATTTACATCTGGAACGATCATTAGATTCATCACAACATGTACTTACTTCATACTATCATTTATCTTTGGTATTGTAGATATAAGTAACTTCTTTATAAATTTGGTCAAAGTTTCAAAAGTTTGACTTTAAAAAAATGTTGGCACTACATTATCGAACGGAGGGACTAGCTCTTTCTTGCTGTCTCTGCTATCTCTCACGTGCCTCCCTTCTCACTCGAACTCTCTATACCGACGGATTATACGCTCACCATGTCAGCGTATAGCTCCGTATATTGTTTATTTGACCGGTCAACCAGTCCACATGCTGCCTTGTCAGCTCGTGTTCTCTATCTTCGTGTGCTGGCCCATGTGGTAGTGGGTGAAAATAAGTAAACTAGAGGCCCATCTGACACGCGGTGAAGTAAACAAAGTTGAAACCACTCGGGGTAGCACCCCGTACGCTAGTAAATTGAGGGCACATTGAGGACACACTTCTTCCGTGTGAAGGACGCACTCGCACACAATTCACCACTACACGGTGGCATGCACAGAAGGACGCACTCAAGCACACCCAGCAGGCCAACACACAACACAGACCAGCACACGTGTACACCAGCATCGCCGCCGGTTGAGATGGATGGCGAGCCAGCCAACAAGCGGAGGTGGCTCGAGCCAAAGCCGCATCCGGCGAGCCTGGACTTCATCAGCAGCCTCCCCAATGACATGCTGCTCATCCTCATCGGCCTCCTCCCCACCAAATCTGTCATGCGGACCACCCTGCTCTCCCGGCGGTGGCACCCCCTCTGGTGCCACGTCCCCCTCAACCTCACCGTCAACAACTCCCTCTGCGATGGGGATTGCAAACGCATGGCCGCAGTCTCCAAGATCCTTTCATCGCACCCTGGGCCAGCTAGACGCCTTGACATCCACATGTTCAGTACCAACTGCAAGTTCCAAGCCAAATTCGACGAGTGGTTCTTATCCCCCGCCCTAGATCAGCTCGAGGAGCTCAGCTTTGAAGCCGCAGTCTCCGAACTCTTTATTGGATCCGTAATCGTTCAGGTACATCACTCATCTTCTTCTCCGTCTTCTTGAAATTCACAGTTTTAAAATTCTTCTTGATGTATTTACGACCGTCTTCCAAAAAATGATTCCCACAAGCTTGACCCAGTCTATGCGCACAGTGAAGATCTTGGCAATAAAATCTATCGGCCCCAATCTGGATCAGGTTGCTAGATTCCTTACATGCTTTCCATGCACGGAGAAGCTACTAATCGAGGTGAAACTTCTTTCCTATTAGTAAACGGTAATCACAACGTAGCTCAATTTTTTCATAATTTTCCCAAACTACAATGACAAGTGTAGTGTTCAAAATTGCATCTACGCACTGCACCGATAGAAATGTTTTTATTATTTTTTCTCATGTGATCACCTGCATCTTTTTTGTTGTACTACTATAGTAGCCTAGGCTAGTCATAGTGGAAAGTAACTTAGACTAGTAACTTTATGGTTACTGTCGGTGTCAAAACCGGCGGATCTCGGGTAGGGGGTCCCGAACTGTGTGTCTAGACAGATGGTAACAGGAGACAAGGGACACGATGTTTTTACCCAGGTTCGGGCCCTCTCGATGGAGGTAAAACCCTACTCCTGCTTGATTAATATTGATGATATGGGTAGTACAAGAGTAGATCTACCACGAGATCAAAGAGGCTAAACCCTAGAAGCTAGCCTATGGTATGATTGTTGTGATTGTGTCCTACGGACTAAACCCTCCGGTTTATATAGACACCGAAGGGGGCTAGGGTTACACAGAGTCGGTAACAAGGAAGGATATCTACATATCCATATTGCCAAGCTTGCCTTCCACGCCAAGGAGAGTCTCATCCAAACACGGGACGAAGTCTTCAATCTTGTATCTTCATAGTCCAACAGTCCGGCCAAAGGTTATAGTCCGGCTGTCCGGATACCCCCTAATCCAGGACTCCCTCAGTTACCTTAAGAGCAAGTACTACCTCTGTCCTGGTTTACTCTTCCTATTTTGTAGTATCAAAATTTGACCATAGATTTAACTGACAAAATGTTAATGCATGTCACGAAAAATTATATCGTTGGATTTGTATTTGAACATAATTTCAAATGGTATAATTTTTGGTGACAAGCATTGGCATTTTCTTAGGTAAATCTATGGTCAAAATTTTAGACTAAATATGAGGTAGTACAAAAGGAGGCTATAACGGCCCTCCACTATTTAGGCCAAAAGTTGTGCCAAATTCACTTGGGATGCATTTGGCATCGATGCCCCTCCATTGCTCACCTAGTGTCCCAATCTGGATCACCTACTTTGCTCCGGTGCCAAATTAACTCACGCAATGAAAAAACACTTGCGTGGGAGAGAGAGAGGACTGAGGCAATACAAACACTTGTTTGGGAGAGTGAGAGGCTGGTGTAGTTGGTTTGATTGATTTGTTTATACATGTGGGTATGTATGCACAGCGGTGCCAACTCTCTTACATCGCGAGAGCGGTGCCAAAATCTTTTGATTTGACATCGATGCTTATTATGTGGCCTACTTTTGAGAAATATGGCATCGGCCACATAGTGGAGGGCAACAAATGCCCAAGCTCTTCACGTGCTCCTAGGTAAATGAGAGGAAAGAGAAAGATAGAGAGAGAGAGAGAGAGTGAAAAAATATCACTAGACATCCAACCCTATCATATGAGCGAATGATATTGGTACCTATTGATGACACGACAATCTTATAAAGCCAGCTGCTCTAATATGTTCTCTTCTTTTGCAGATAAAAAAAGACCCAAAAGTGAAAAATGTGTTGCACTATAACAATCTCAGCGAATGCCTTGATCTCCAACTTACAGAAATTGATTTGATCGACTACCGAGGCGGCACATCTAAGATTAAATTGGACAGGTTCTTTGTTCTGAGGCAAGTGTGCTCAAGGTAATGAGGTTTGGCGTTCTCTGGCACAACAATGAATGGCGTGTTGATCACGGCAAGTGTCTAAGCCTAAATGACAAAGTCTCCGGAGAAGGTGAATTTGTTTTCGAAACATCAAGTGGCTAGAGACTCGAAAATTTATTTGCCCATTAGTGACTTGTCAGGGCGGTGGATTTTAGTGTGTTCGATAATGCTGCATCCACCTAAAGTAACAAAAGTTCTTACGTAAACTTCCTAGTAATTCCCTCTTCGTAGGTGCAGCATTACTCCTAACATTTGTAATATCAGTTTGAAACTTGTAATATTGCCGTTTCCTATTCCTATGTTTTCAAAATCATGCGAATCATAGAGGTCCTGAGTTAGTGATGATGTTGTGCCTGCCATCTTTCACCAATAGCCGTCGGATCTAGATCTGACGCATACAAACCAAACTTCTCCAGTTTTGCAAAAAGATGCCCACACTTGTTCCCTATTTACAAACAACTCCTTGTCTCTCACAATCATCCTTATCTCCTATCCACCACATCTAGAAGGCCATGGAAAAATATGGCGTGATGGCCGCTGCCGGCGCCGTCCACCCCCAATCTTGGTGTTCCGTGCAATGCACGGGCATCTACGCACGGGAAATTATGTCGAACATGGCTAGTTGTAAGTAGGATAGCTCTACAGCCATGATGATAGTGACTACAGACGGTGAGGCTGACTATGGTATGCCGAACATGGCGCCTAGACTCAGGTGTCATCTCCAGCGCAGGGTCTTGTCACTTCACTGTGAGGAGCAGCACGTAATAATTTGACCAACGGGTAGTACAGTGCGACTAGTACATTGGTAGTACTACTACTAGTACTAGCACCACCGTCTGGATTTAGTAGTAGTACCACGTCCATCTGGATTTAGTATTTGACTAGTAATATCTAGTAATGCATGTCACAAAAAATGTACTACTCCCTCTGTAAATAAATACATGGTGTATTGTTTTATTCCTATCAGCGAGAGAACTTAATGTCTTTTGCTAATTAATAGGATTACATTCAATGAACTAACCACTTCATGTCATGTTTGGTAGTCTCAAGTCATTGAAAGCATGCATGGCCCACATCTCTCATTGGTTGATATGTCTAGAAATAAGAAATGAGGAGGGAGTTAATGTACCGTGCCTAAGTTTTTTTTGATTACACAACATTTTTGGTTACATGCATTAACATTTTATTAGTTAAACCAAAGGTCAAAACTTGGCGTAAAATACAAAGGGGGCCAATAAACCAGTAAACATCAAAGTTCTCTCATTTGGCCCCAACTAGAGGTCTGATGAGATGACAATACTACACCGGCACGGAGGGGGACACAGCTTCATTGACTTACTGCACTTGCCTTTGGTTGTATGACACGTGGGCCCAACAGGTGGCTGATCCGCCTGTCATACAGCCAAAGGCAAGTGCAGTAGAGGGCCGAGGAGTAGATGGCCAACAAGCACGTGAATTCAACGCAGTCCGCACTTCTCATATAAAGGCTCCCCGCCAGTCCAATCTACGAAATCCTACGCACCTACGCACCCTAACCAAGGGCAAGAGTGATCACTCCAATTGCAAGATCAGTTGACTAGAAGCTAGACCCATGGAGGTGATGAGCGCGAGCATCAGTCGGCTATGCCAGATGGTCCACGATGCGGGCCTACGGCCCGGCACTGAGGAACATCTCCAGGTCGTGCTTCAGGCCGCCAGCGTGAGAGGCCTCTTGGACGACAGCTTTGTCTCCTTGTTCAACAAGGTCCTTGTCGGCTTCCTCGACAAGTTCACCGTCGTCAAGAAGCTCGCAGACGACCTTGGCGTACGCCTCCAGCCCATGCGCCCAGGCTCTGTGATGCCTGCCACCCTCAACGGCCTCTATAGTGACAACCTCTTTGACGCACTAGTGGCCCTGCGACTGCCCGCCGTCGCATCGTAGAATGTCCACCTCGAGGCCGCGCTCGCCGCGCAGCGCCTGGTGCAGCAAGACACCATCGACATAATCACCGACGTCTACGTGCAAATCGTCCACAAGGACTACTACATGCTAGAGGAGGACGATAGGTCTCTGGCCTTCTTCACCCGCAAGGCAACCTTGGACAGCATTGTTCAGAAGCACGTTGAGCTCGCCGCCAACGCCGCTGCTCCTCACACGTTGGTTGGTGACCCGGCGCACTAGGGCATGAGGATGTCGTTGATGGATCCATATGTATCTTTATCTTTCCGTCAAATCCATGTAGTAGTATATGGTACTACTAGTAATTATCTTACCTTTCACATCAACTTCACAAATTTTTTACATACTCCATGCACGAACCGCGCCAGAACCTAACTTCTCATTACTCTAGGGAAAATCGTTATTTCTATCTATCGTTCGCGCCATGGAGCAGAACCAAATTTACAAGTTACAAGTTCAAAGGGAAAAGCTTGTCGTGTTCGCGTTGCACCCTACTGCACACATGGTTGGTCCAGCACGCCGCTTAATGGGGAATGCGTGCTGTGTTGCATTTTCACTTACAAGTGGGAGCGCAGTTGATCAAACCGACTATCGGCAAACCCCCACCCCGCCCAGCGCGTGATGGCTGAGAAAACGGGAGGGAGAAGAGATGGTTGTAGCACGGACTCCAAGAAAATTGGTGTCGGATGGGACTCGTGTGGGTGGCGTGTGTCGTACTGCTAGATGTGAATGCTAGTTATGGCCCATGCCACCCCACTATATCAAGCCTATATAGAGGTGCTCGTTACGTACAACAAATTTCTTGGAGTCCGTGCTCGGCCCTCCTCTATCTCTCTTCTCAGCTAGCCAGCAGACGCGTGGATCCCATCGTCTGTTTGCTCACATGCGGCCCCACATGTCAGTGAAAACGCAAGAGGACCCACTGAACCTACACATCTTTCACCTCGACGTGCTAGTGATGAAAAACAAATCCAATAAAGATCTTTGGTGGCCGCTTTTGGAGTTACTCAAGAGTAGTAAGATTCTATTTACAGTTTAACCCAAGATGCACATCATGTGGCTTCAACTAGCACTCCATTTTCTTGCTTGACACGACCTGGATGCTGGATGTCCCACGTGTCGGCAAAAGGAGGTAGACTAGAGGAGTAAGAAACACAGCAAGCCATGTGCGTACATCATACTACATACAAGCCCACCTCACGCAGTCACGCTATCACCATATTTCCCGGCCTTCGTGCGACACCTAACTATTGGTTGGCTCTATGTGATGTGGCAACTTCATACTACTACGTATGCTGGCTATACTACTACGACACTAACACGCCAAGAAGTGAGTCGAAAACCATTTATAAATTGAGTTTATGACATGCATATGCAAATTTACCATTCATTACATACAACAAGTCATCAACACACAACGACAATGAGGATACATGTTGGATTATAGATTAGTTCCAACAAAACATTCTAGTAAATACTAAAGTTTCCATCACACAACAAATAACAAGTAACGAACTGAACTTCAGCTCAACCACTCCTCGACGTTAGAAATGCTTGCTTTGAACCAGAAGAGTTTTTCTCGGAAGGGCCAGCTACTGTCAATCTCGAGACCAATGCAGGACTGATCATCCAGGCTGAAGCGGCCTATTTCATAATCCCTATTGTGATAGCCACGGTAGGGAAGCATAGCAATGTCCGAGGTATAGATACAATTGCTTTTCATAAATGGTAGTAATGTTGTGTCAACAGCTGCTGGATCGCCTTTCACAATGATTGGATAGTTTTGTCCAAGGAAGAGCGAGTTTCCTCTAAGAGTATCAATACTAAACCAGGGAGAAGGTGTTGGCGCTAGCACAATAGTACCCATCCCGAATACCCTGCAACGGATGTTGGAATAGGTCCGGAGAGTGCGACCATGGGAGACAACACCTGCTTCAATAGTCAGATCAGCGGTGCCCTGTATACAGACAAGAAGAGGTGATCCATTGGAATAAGTTGCCAGGTACCACTGAGTACTCCTATATGGGTCCTCATGCTCGTGATCATCAGCATCATCATCTCCCCCTTGGTTATAAAAAAATTCAAGTATAGGTGGTGGAATGTTCATAGGACCTTGGAAACACAAGAAGGTTAATTAGTAAAGGGAAACTAGATAACCCTCATGCATGTGGATGAAACAATTATATTTATAGTGGAAGAAAAACATACCGAAAGCATTAGGATTCCATGCAAAAACAGTGCCACGAGTGATGGCAACAAACACAAGACCCTCGTATTGAATTGCATCACAGTACTCATCCTTGTATAGAAACTGATTTTTGAGCAACTTCCATCTAGTCGAACTATGAAGAAAGGCAACAAGATTGTCGAAGATAGCAACAACTACATATTCCATTAAATCCCAAGAGCAGTCGGGAACTTGAAAAATTGCTATCTTCTGTAGACGACAGTCACCATGACCGTAGTTGAAAGTACGGTCATAACCGGTGTGCTCAACCTCTGGGCAGTCTGAGATTTTTGGAAGTGGAACCCGGTGACGAGTGTACACATTCACAAGTTCCCACTCGCAATTGGACCCAATATAAACAACCCAATCTCCATTTGCACCTGCCCAAGCCTTACCCTCAAGCGATGGCATCTTAACATCACACGTATCATTATCAAGCGACACCAACTTGCACAAGGCGAGGCCTCCGTCGTCCGCGCGCTAGTGAGCAGGGTCACGATGAAGAAGATAGGGGAGATCAAACCGCTCCTGGACCCTTGGGTTCATTGTAATGATGTTATTAGTTGAGTCGAGAATGGTCTTGAACGACCTGCCATGCTAGCTGAGGTGATGACGTTGCGCCGATCAATGAGTTCCTCCACCACATCATCATTCAGTTCGGAGAAAGAATAACAGGGTCGTTTCCGGTCTGTTCCCTCCATGGAGAAGACAATCGAACAATGGCAGAAGGAAGGGTGAAGGCAAATGGAGGAGGGAGGAAGAGCGTGCGACTGTAGTTCCAAATCGAGAGGGAAAGGCAAAGAGTTGGTGGACGGTTGCAACAGTACACGAAGAGGCGCCCCGGCCTACATAGACATTGATAACCCACAAGTATAGGGGATCGCAACAGTTTTCGAGGGTGGAGTATTCAACCCAAATCTATTGATTCGACACAAGGGGAGCCGAAGAATATTCTCAAGTATTACCAGCTGAGTTGTCAATTCAACCACACCTGGATAACTTAATATCTGCAGCAAAGTGTTTAGTTGCAAAGTAATATGATAGTAGTGGTAACGGTGGCAAAAGTAATATTTTTGGTGTTTTATAGTGATGATAACAATAGCAACGGAAAAGTAAATAAGCGAAGAACAATATATGGAAAGCTCATAGGCATTGGATCGGTGATGGAGAATTATGCAGATGTGGTTTATCATGTAACAGTCATAACATAGGGTAACACAGAACTAGCTCCAATTCATCAATGTAATGTAGGCATGTATTCCGAATATAGTCATACGTGCTTATGGAAAAGAACTTGCATGACATCTTTTGTCCTACCCTGCCGTGTCAGCGGGGTCCTAGCGGAAACTAAGGGATATTAAGGCCTCCTTTTAATAGAGTACCGGACCAAAGCATTAACACATGGTGAATACATGAACTCCTCAAACTATGCTCATCACCGGGAGTGGTCCCGATTATTGTCACTTCGGGATTACTGGATCATAACACATAGTAGGTGACTATTGACTTGCAAAATAGGATCAAGAACTCACATATATTCATGAAAACATAATAGGTTCGGATCTGAAATCATGGCACTCGGTCCCTAGTGACAAGCATTAAGCATAGAAAAGTCATAGCAACATCAATATCAGAACATAGTGGATACTAGGGATCAAACCCTAACAAAACTAACTCAATTACATGATAAATCTCAGCCAACCCATCACCGTCCAGCGAGCCTATGATGGAATTAGTCACGCATGGTGGTGAGCATCATGAAATTGGTGATGGAGGATGGTTGACAATGACGACGACGACGTATTCCCCTCTCCGGAGCCCCGAACGGACTCCAGATCAGCCATCCCGAGAGAGTTTAGGGCTTGGCAGCGGCTCCGTATCGTAAAACGCGATGAATCCTTCTCCTTTATTTTTTCTCCCCGAACACGAATATATGGAGTTGGAGTTGAGGTTAGTGGAGCTCCAGGGGGCCCACGAGGAAGGGGGCGCGCCCAGGGGGCAGGCCCGCCCCCCACACTCATGGCTAGGGTGTGGGCCCCCTGGCCTTGATTCTTTGCAATTATTTTTTATTATTTCCAAAAATGATCTCCGTGGAGTTTCAGGTCATTCCGAGAACTTTTGTTTCTGCACATAAATAACACCATGGCAATTCTGCTGAAAACAGCGTCAGTCCGGGTTAGTTCCATTCAAATCATGCAAGTTAGAGTCCAAAACAAGGGCAAAAGTGTTTGGAAAAATAGATAAGACGGAGATGTATCAACTCCCCCAAGCTTAAACCTTTTCTTGTCCTCAAGCAATTCAGTTGACAAACTGAAAGTGATAAAGAAAAACTTTTACAAACTCTGTTTGCTCTTGTTGTTGTAAACATGTAAAGCAAGCATTCAAGTTTTCAGCAAAGATTATGACCTAACCACATTCATAATGACACTTAGGTCTCATGTTTACTCATATCAATGGCATAATCAACTAGCAAGCAATAATAATAAATCTCGGGTGACAACACTTTCTCAAAACAATCATAATATGATATAACAAGATGGTATCTCGCTAGCCCTTTCTGAGACCGCAAAACATAAATGCAGAGCACCTTTAAAGATCAAGGACTGACTAGAACTTGTAATTGATGGTGAAAGAGATCCAGTCAAGTCATACTCAACGAAACTAACAGTAATGAATGAAAATGACAGTGATGCTCTCCAACTGGTGCTTTTTAATAAGAGGGTGATGACTCAACATAAAAGTAAATAGATAGGCCCTTCGTAGAGGGAAGCAGGGATTTGTAGAGGTGCCAGAGCTCGAGTTTGAAATAGAGATGAATAATATTTTGAGTGGTATACTTTCATTGTCAACATAACAACCAAGAGGTGGAGATATCTTCCATGCTACACACATTATAGGTGGTTCCCAAACAGAATGGTAAAGTTTATACTCCCCCTCAACCAACAAGCATCAATCCACGGCTTGCTTGAAACTATGAGTGCCTCGCTAACTAACAACAGTCCCGGGGGAGTTTTGTTTGCAATTATTTTGATTTGATTTGCATAAAGCATGGGACTGGGCATCCCGGTGACCAGCCATTTTCTCGTGAGTGAGGAGCGGAGTCCACTCCCCTTGAGAATAACCCGCCTAGCATGGAAGATACAGACAACCCTAGTTGATACATGAGCTATTCGAGCATACAAAACAGAATGTTTATTTGAAGGTTTAGAGTTTGGCACATACAAATTTACTTGGAACGGCAGGTAGATACTGCATATAGGAAGGTATAGTGGACTCATATGGAATAACTTTGGGGTTTATGGGATTGGATGCACAAGCAATATTCCCGCTTAGTACAGGTGAAGGCTAGAAAAGAATGGGAAGCGACCAGCTAGAGAGCGACAACAAGCATGAACATGCATTAAAATTAATCAACACCGAATGCAAGCATGAGTAGGATATAATGCACCATGAACATTATCGTAGAGGCTTTGTTGATTTTGTTTCAACTACATGCGTGAACATGTGCCAAGTCAAGCCACTCGAATCGTTCAAAAGAGGATACCACCCTATCATACCACATCACAACCATTTTAATAGGATGTTGGCACACAAGGTAAACCATTATAAGCTCCTAGCTAATTAAGCATGGCATAAGCAACTATAATCTCTAATTGTCATTGCAAACATGTTTATTAATTATAGGCTGAATCAGGAACGATGAACTAATCATATTTACAAAAACAAGAGAGGTCGAGTTCATACCAGCTTCTCCCATCTCAATCAGTCCATCATATATCGTCATAATTGCCTTTCACTTGCACGACCGAATGATGTGAATAATAATAACAGTCCATGTGCATTGGACTAAGCTGGAATCTGCAAGCATTCAATAAACAATAGAAGACAAGGCAATATGGACTCTTGGTTAAATCAACTATTTACACGGGAAAGCTCCCAACAAGCGAAAGAAGAACAGGAAATCTTTTTGGGTTTTCTTTTTAATTACTACTACAAGCATGGAAATTAAAACTAGCTAAAAGCTACAGCTAATTTTTTTGGTTTTTCTTAAGGTTTATCAAACACACAAGAAGAAAGCATAAAAAAGAAATAAACTAACATCTAGCAATGAGTGTGTGAACATAAATGTAATGTTGGTGTGAAATACATACTCCCCCAAGCTTAGGCTTTTGGCCTAACTTGGTCTATTGCCATGGATAGCCTGGCGAATATCCAAAGTTGTAGTTGGGGTCGTACTGAGATGCAGCAGTCATTGCATCGTGGGCTGCAGCTTGGAGGTGAGCTATCTCAGCCCTCCTCTTATACTCTTCCGCCTCCTCTCTGGTTATAAAATATCTCCCCTTTGCCTGAAAGTCAAAGAAAGTAGAAGCAGGGAGAGCGACGTGATAGGTGCGTCGTCTGTCAAAGATTAGTCGGTACTAGAGGAACTGATCGTTCCTCTCAACAAAATGATGACGAACCATAGCCTCATAATCCAAATAAGCAGGAGGCAACTCAATATCATCCTCACGTATGGTTATACCAAGAAAATTAGCTATATAGGTTGCATAAATTCCACCAAAGAAATCTCCATTAAATCTATTATGATGCAACCTACGTGCAACAATGGCTCCCAAATTATAAGGTTTATCTCCTAACACAGCACTCCTAAGAATACTGAGGTCAGGGACACACATATGACATACTTCATCTTTACCATTTATGCACCTACCTATGAAGAGAGCAAAATAATGTATAGCAGGAAAATGAATGCTCCCTATGGTAGCTTGTGCTATATCTCTAGATTCCCACATAGTTATACTAGCAAGAAAATCTCTAAATCCATATTTGCGAGGTTCACTAGCACTACCCCATTGTGGAATTTTGCAAGCAGTGGTAAAATCCTCTAAGTCCATAGTATAAGAATTTTCATAGAGATCGAACAAGACAGTTTGAGAATTGTGTGAAGATGAAAATTCAAACCTCCTCACAAAGGAACTAGTGAGATACTGGTATTGACGACACTTTTCTGCCTCGAAGCTCACAAGATCAGCGTTACGCAAATGTGCGTTAAATTCTTCCTTAATTCCTGCTCGATCCATGAAGTCCTCTGAAGGTCATTCACAAGGCCGCACTAGGGTGTCCCTTGGTGGTTCATCATCAGCATCATGCATTGCAAGCCTGGGTCCTTGCTTCCTTGAAGAACCACCTTGGTACATTTTCCTAAGCACATTTTTTTCCTTTGAAAAATTTCTAAAATTTTTAGTAACTTCAAATAAAAGTAAACCAAACTCAACAATATTGATAGCAACTACTCCTGCAAGTGCCTAGAGCATATATCATGCATTAGAACTACTTGGAACCATATAAATTTGATGTGCAAGCTCAAGAACATGGTCACCTAGGCAGCACAAATTTGCAATGAATAAAGCACTAGAACAAAAACTAATTGGACCATACCAAGGAACAATCCCCCAAAGCAGTTTTGTGAGAGGTGCTTTGAGCAAGGAGATCGAAAATCGCAGCAAAATGAGCTAGAACTCGTGCTTGAGCTGGATGGTGATTTTTTGGGAGGAAAAAGATGTGTGTGGGTGCAGGAATAAGTGGAGGGGAGCCATCGTGGGCCCACGAGGCAGGGGGAGCGCCCAGGGGGGTGGGCGTGCCCTGGACCCTCGTGGCCAGGTGCTTGCTCCCCCTGCTGTGTTCTCAGTGCCAGATATTCTCAAATATTCCAGAAAAAACATATTTAAATTTCAGGGAATTTGGAGAACTTTTATTTTCGGGGTATTTTTATATTGCATGGATAAACTAGAAAACAGACATAAAAATACTATTTTTACTTTATTTCAACTAAATAACAGAGAGTAAAAGGAGGGTACAGAAGGTTGTGCTTTCTAACTTCATCCATCTCATGCTCATCAAAAGGAATCCACTAACAAGGTTGATCAAGTCTTGTTAACAAACTCGTTTCGAGTAACATGAAACTGGAGGAATTTTGAATGCCACTATGTTACCTCAACGGGGATAGGCACATCCCCAATAATAAGAATATCATATATCTTCTTGACAGTAGGAAGAGGAAATTCGAAACCTCCAAAAATGATCGATGGAATTTTTCCAATAGAATTGATACTTTGGACTTGAGGTTGTTTCCTCGGAAAGTGTATCATATGCTCATTACCATTAACATGAAAAGTGACATTGCCTTTGGTGCCATCAATAACAGCCCCTGTAGTATTCAAAAAGGGTCTTCCAAGAATAATAGACATACTATCGTCCTTGGGAATATCAAGAATAACAAAGTCCATTAAAATAGTAACATTTGCAACCACAACAGGCACATCCTCACAAATACCGACAGGTATAGTAGTCGATTTATCAGCCATTTGCAAAGATATTTTAGTAGGTGTCAACTTATTCAAATCAAGTCTTTGATATAAAGAGAGAAGCATAACACTAACATCGGCTCCAAGATCACATAAAGCAGTTTTAACATAGTTTCCTTTAATGGAGCATGGTATAGTTGGTACTCCTGGATCTCCTAGTTTCTTAGGTGTTCCACCCTTAAAAGTATAATTAGCAAGCATGGTGGAAATTTCAGCTTCTGGTATCTTTCTCTTATTAGTAACAATATCTTTCATGTACTTAGCATAAGGATTTATTTTAAGAATATCAGTCAAACGCATACGCAAAAAGATAGGTCTAATCATTTCAGCAAAGCGCTCAAAATCCTCATCATCCTTTTTCTTGGATGGCTTAGGAGGAAAAGGCATGGGTTTCTGAACCCAAGGCTCTCCTGCCTTACCGTGCTTCCTAGCAACAAAGTATATTTTATCATAACATTGATTCTTTGATTGTGGGTTATCAAGATCAACAGCAGGTTCAATTTCTACATCATTATCATTACTAGGTTGAGCATCAACATGAACATCATTATTAACATTATCACTAGGTTCATGCTCATTACCAGATTGTGTTTCAGCATAAGAAATAGAGATATCATTAGGATTCTAAGGGGTGTCAATAACAGGTTCACTAGAAGCATGCAAAGTCCTATCATTTTTCTTTTTATTCCTCTTGGAATGACTAGGTGCATCAATATCATTTCTCTGAGAATCTTGCTCAATTCTCTTAGGATGGCCCTTAGGATACAAAGGTTCCTGGGTCATTTTACCACCTCTAGTCATAACTCTAACATCATTATCATTTTTCTTACCATTTAATTCATTGAGAAAATCATTCTGAGCTTTAAATACTTGTTCTACTTGAGTGGTAACCATAGAAGCATGTTTACTAATGAGTTTAAGTTCACCTTTAACTCTAGACATATAATCACCCAAGTGTTCAATCATATAAGCATTTTGTTTCAATTGTCTACCAAAATAAGGATTGAAGTCTTCTTGCTTAACCATAAAGTAATCAAACTCATCCAAACATTGGCTAGCAAACATAGTAGGAGGGATTTCAGCTTTATCATATCTATAGAGAGAATTTACCTTTACTACCTGTGTCGGGTTATCAAGACCATGTGTTTCTTCAATAGGTGATGGATTAAAACCATATATTTCTTCAACAGGCGGTAAATTAAGACCATGTATTTCTTCAATAGGAGGTAAATTCTTAACATCTTAGGCTTTTATAACCTTTTCTCTCATGGATTTCTTTGCCTCTTGCATATCTTCGGGACTGAGAAATAGAACACCTCTTTTCTTCGGGGTTGGTTTAGGAATAGGCTCAGGAGTTGTCTCAGGAAGTGTCCAATTATTTTCATTTGTCAACATATTATTCAATAGAATTTCAGCTCCATCCGGTGTTCTTTCCCTGAAAGCAGAACCAGCACAACTATCTAGGTGGTCTCTGGAAGCATCGGTTAGTCCATTATAAAAAGATATCAAGTATTTCATTTTTCTTAAGAGGATGATCAGGCAAAGCATTAAGTAATTGGAGAAGCCTCCCCCAAGCTTGTGGGAGACTCTCTTCTTCAATTTTCACAAAATTATATATATCCCTTAAAGCAGCTTGTTTCTTATGAGCAGGGAAATATTTAGCAGAGAAGTAATAAATCATATCCTGGGGACTACGCACACAACCAGGATCAAGAGAATTAAACCATATCTTAGCATCACCCTTTAATGAGAATGGAAATATTTTAAGGATATAAAAGTAGTGAGTTCTCTCATCATTAGTGAACAGGGTGGCCATATCATTTAATTTAGTAAGATGTGCCACAACAGTTTCAGATTCATAGCCATAAAAAGGATCATATTCAACCAAAGTAGTTATGTCAGGATCAATAGAGAACTCATAATCCTTGTCAGTAACAAAAAGAGGTGAAGTAGCATAAGCAGGATCATATTTCATTCTAGCATTCAGAGTTTTTCGTTTAATCTTAGCTAATAATTTCTTAAGACCACTTCTATCATTGCATGCAAGAAAGTCTCTTTTAGTTTCTTCATCCACAACATAGCCCTCAGGCACAACAGGAAATTCATATTTATTAGGAGAGCCTTCATCATCACTTTCAACAATATTATCATTTTCAATAATTTCATTCTCTCTATCCCTAGCAAGTTGTTCATCAAGAAATTCACCAAGTGGCACAGTAGTATCAATCATAGAAGTAGTTTCATCATAAGTATCAAGCATAGCAGAAGTAGCATCATCAATAATATGCGACATATCAGAATTAATAGCAGAATTAGGTTTAGGTGTCGCAAGCTTACTCAAAACAGAAGGTGAATCAAGTGCAGAGCTAGATGACAGTTCCTTACCTCCCCTCGTAGTTGAGGGATAAATTTTTGTTTTCGTGTCTTTCAAGTTCTTCATAGTGACCAGCAGATATAAATCCCAAGTGACTCAAAGAATAGAGCTATGCTCCCTGGCAACGGCACCAGAAAATAGTCTTGATAACCAACAAGTATAGGGGATCGCAACAGTTTTCGAGGGTAGAGTATTCAACCCAAATTTATTGATTTGACACAAGGGGAGCCAAATAATATTCTCAAGTATTAGCAGCTAAGTTTTCAATTCAACCACACCTGGATAACTTAATATCTGCAGCAAAGTGTTTAGTAACAAAGTAATATGATAGTAGTGGTAACGGTGGCAAAAGGTAATGGTAGCAAAAGTAATATTTTTGGTGTTTTATAGTGATGATAACAATAGCAACGGAAAAGTAAATAAGCGAAGAACAATATATGGAAAGCTCGTAGGCATTGGATCGGTGATGGAGAATTATGTCGGATGCGGTTCATCATGTAACAGTCATAACATAGGGTGACACAGAACTAGCTCCAATTCATCAATGTAATGTAGGCATATATTCCGAATATAGTCATACGTGCTTATGGAAAAGAACTTGCATGACATCTTTTGTCGTACCCTCCCGTGGTAGCGGGGTCCTAGAGGAAACTAAGGGATATTAAGGCCACCTTTTAATAGAGTACCGGACCAGAGCATTAACACATGGTGAATACATGAACTCCTCAAACTATGGTCATCACCGGGAGTGGTCCCGATTATCGTCACTTCGGGGTTGCCGGATCATAACACATAGTAGGTGACTATAGACTTGCAAGATAGGATCAAGAACTCACATATATTCATGAAAACATAATAGGTTCAGATCTGAAATCATGGCACTCGGGCCCTAGTGACAAGCATTAAGCATAGCAAAGTCATAGCAACATCAATCTCAGAACATAGTGGATACTAGGGATCAAACCCTAAAAAACTAACTCGATAACATGATAAATCTCATCCAACCCATCAATGTCCAGCAAGCCTACAATGGAATTACTCACACACGGCAGTAAGCATCATGAAATTGGTGATGGAGGATGGTTGATGATGACGACGGCGATGGATTCCCCTCTCCGGAGCCTCGAACGGACTCCAGATCAGCCCTCTCGAGAGAGTTTAGGGCTTGGTGGCGGCTGTGTCGTGGTTTTGTCATGGAAGATGTCCTAGAGAAAGGACTTAGTCGTGGAGCCATCGCGACGGGTTAGCTTGAAGGGGTTAAAGCGGACACAGGGACGCAAGAGAGTTTATACTAGTTTGGCCCCTTCGATGAAGGTAAAAGCCAACGTCTAGTTGTGATGGAATTGATGGGGTTTCGATGACCAGGGAGCAAACAAGCTTCGCCTATGTCTTGAGTTGTTGTCTATTGTCCTTGAACCGCCGCCGGGTCATCCCCTTATATACACGGGTGACGCCCGTCGGTTCACAGAGTACCAATACCGTCTCATAGATGTGTCCGGTTTGGTCTCTACTTATTCCTAACTTACAATACAAGTTAAATACCAACGTCAGTTTACAGCTACAGGCCTTGAACCGACTGTGGGCCTTGAGCCCTCATCTACCTTCTTGGGCTTTAACATACTTAACTCTGACGAAGTTAACCCGGCCCAGATAGGCCGGTTTACGCCCAGTAGTGATATCCCCAACATTAGGCCCCAGATTGATTTGAACATGTTCATGTCAATCCTTGAGCAAAAATCTTCATCTTCAATATCTTCTTGTAGTTTGTTGAACCGCCGTGATGTCATCTTCTCTGGTCGTTGTAAACCGGCGTGACGTCACCTGTTATAAAGGACCTTAATAGTTCTGCGACAATTAAGGTGACATCTTCGTTTCCAAACCCACGGTCCCTTGATTTTCGCGCCTGACTCCTGTCCCTTGCCTTATAAATAGGACCGAACGGTCATTTCTTTTTCCCCTCCGTGCCCTTGTGCTTCGTCTTCCTCGCGTCGCCCATCTTTGGAGCTCCGCCGCCACCGTCAACCTCTGCATCAACCTTGGCCACTGCATCAACCTGGGCGCACCAGAGCATCGCGGCAACCTTCCGCGTCTTTCTCATCTCCAGTAAGTCTTCTGTTCTTTTCAACACAGATCTGCTCTAGGGTTTCATGTTCTTCTAGTGTTCATCGCCTGTTTCGTGTTCATCACATGTTTCGTGTTCATACGATAACTCCTAGATGCATCTGTGAATCCTTACTCTGTGTAGCGGTAGTTTTTAGCATCCGCCTTCAGTTTCATGCCTCAAGACCATAGATCTATATGTATCTCTGCCCATTGATTCAGTACTGTTCTTTTTTTGAACCTTGAATATTTTCCATATTTTCTGAACTTGCTTCAGATCCGTCGCTGTAGAGAAGTCTTATGAAATCTGTTTCTGTAAACTTACTCATCTGCTTCAATGTTTAGACCAGGCGGTTTAACTTTGTAGAAAAAATTTCCAAACCGGTATATACCATTAGTCCCCTTGTTGAACTGCCAGATGTTATTGCTTCATAAAACTCCAGTTTAGATAGATCTGTCTCCGGTTTAACATTGCACATACCAATGTAACTTAATCAATGCATTTCTGAACCGGGATCACCTACCTTGTAGATTTCATCATGGCCAAGCAAGTATATGAGTGCAACTGGGTTCCTTCTCGCGTCATAGAGGCTCAACTAGATGATTTAGTCCTGATCGGCGCCTTAGGCAGCAAAGATACCATCCATTGGAGGGCTCCTGGCAAAGAATGCCCTCCCACACCTCAAGAAGGAGAGGTCGTCGTTTTCGTAGATCACTTAGCCCGGGGCTTTAAGCCGCCCCGTTCTAAATTTTACCGAGACGTTTTAGCCGATTTTAAACTCCACCCACAAGACACTGGTCCCAACTCTGTTACAAACATGTGTCACTTCCAAGTGCTCTGTGAGGCGTTCTTTCAAGAGGAGCCCACAGTGGAGTTGTTCAGAGACTGTTTCCATCTAAACCGCCGTACTCAGTTTTCTGATGGTTCCAATACGAAATTGGGCGGTGTGGCGATTCAAAAAAGGAAAGAGGTCACATACCCTCATGCCAAGCTGCATAGCCACCCTCTTGAAAGGTTCTGGTTTTAACTTGGCGACTGTGATAACGACGAAGATCCTGTTGGTAAATCGCTGAGCGAGCAGCTGCTATGTCACGCTCTTCATCCAACCGGTCCAAAGCATCTTGCCGTGCTATCTCGTTGTCCGCTTCAACATAAGCCGTCACACGAGGTGAATCATGACGGATATCACTGGGGAGAACCGCCTCCGCTCCATAGACCATGAAGAATGGTGTGTATCATGTTGATCTGTTAGGTGTGGTATTGATGCTCCATAACACAGATGGTAATTCTTCTACCCAACAACCCGGTGTTCTCTGCAAAGGAACCATAAGCCGGGGCTTGATGCCTCTCAAAATCTCTTGATTAGCCCTTTCTGCTTGACCATTGGACTATGGGTGTGCCACTGATGAAACGTCAAGCCGGATGTGCTCCCGTTCGCAGAACTCCTTCATGGCACCCTTGGACAAATTGGTACCATTATCAATGATGATACTGTGTGGAAAGCCAAACCGGAAAATCACTTTTTTGATAAACTGAACCGCCGTGGCCGCATCACACTTGCTAACTGGTTCTGCCTCCACCCACTTTGTGAACTTGTCAACCGCCACCAGGAGGTGGGTCTTCTTATCTTTGGACCTTTTGAAAGGCCCAACCATATCCAGCCCCCAAGTCGCAAACGGCCAAGTAATTGGAATCATTCTCAATTCTTGAGCCGGCACATGAGCACGTCTTGAAAACTTTTGGCAACCGTCACATCGTCTGACTAGATCCTCCGCATCAGCATGAGCAGTTAACCAATAGAAGCCATGGCGAAACGCTTTAGCTACCAAAGATTTTGAACCGGCGTGGTGACCACCATCTCCTTCGTGGATCTCACGCGAAATTTCACAGCCTTCTTCAGGAGACACACAGCGTTGAAACGCCCCTGATATACTGCAATGATGCAACTCGCCATTGACAATAGTCATGGACTTGGACCGCCGGACTATCTGTCTAGCCAGAATCTCATCCTCTGGTAACTCGCCCCGGTTCATGTACGCCAGGTAAGGAAGCATCCAATCCGGAATGACATGAAGAGATGCCACCAATTGAGCCTCCAGATCAGGAATAGCCAAATCCGCTTCACCAGGGAGCTTGACCGACGGGTTGTGCAGCACATCCAGAAAAACATTGGGCGGGACCGGTTTGGGCTGAGAGCCCAGCCGGTTTAAAGCGTCCGCCGCTTCATTCCTCCATCGGTCCACATGGTCCACCTGATAGCCTTTAAAATGACCTGCAACAATATCCACCTCACGACGATATGCTGCCATGAGTGGGTCCTTGGAGTCCCAAGTGCCAGACACTTGTTGAGCTACGAGGTCCGAGTCACCGAAGCACTTAACTCGACTTAGGTTCATCTCCTTAGCCATCCGGAGACCATGGAGCAAGGCTTCATTCTCAGCTGCATTGTTAGTACAAGGAAACATTAAGCGGAGAACGTAACAAAACTTATCACCTCGTGGGGAAGTTAATACGACTCCAGCCCCCGGGCCTTCCAATTGCCTGGATCTGTCAAAATGGATGGTCCAATATGTGTGATCCGGCTTTTCCGCAGGTGCTTGCATTTCCGTCCAATCATTGATGAAATCAACCAATGCTAGAGACTTCACCGCCGTCCGAGGCACATACTTCAATCCGTGCGGCCCAAGCTCTATAGCCCACTTGGCAATCCGGCCAGTCGCTTCCCGGTTCTGGATGATATCCCCCAAAGGAGCAGAACTGACCATCGTAATTGGGTGCCCTTGGAAGTATTGCTTAAGCTTCTGGCTTGCCATAAAAACTCCGTACACCAGCTTCTGCCAATGCGGATACCTTTGCTTGGACTCAATGAGTACCTCGCTGATATAATAGACCGGACGTTGAACCGGATGCTCCTTACCTGCCTCCTTTCGCTCCACCACAATAGCCACGCTGCCCGCACGAGCATTAGCAGCAACATATAGCAGTAACGGCTCCTTGTCAATGGGAGCGGCGAGCACAGGCGGATTGGCCAATTGCCGCTTTAAGTCCTCAAATGCTTCATCAGCAGCAGAACTCCAGACGAACTGATCCGTCTTCTTCAACATCTGATACAAAGGGTGAGGGAGTCCTGGATTAGGGGGTGTTCGGGTAGCCAGACTATACCTTGGCGTGGAAGATTCAAGATTGAAGACTTCGTCCCGTGTCCGGATGGGACTTTCCTTGGCGTAGAAGGCAAGCATGGCGATGCGGATATTCAAGATCTCCTACCATTGTAACCGACTCTATGTAACCCTAACCCTATCCGGTGTCTATATAAACCGGAGGGTTGTAGTCCGTAGGCAATCAACTCCATATACAACAATCATACCATAGGCTAGCTTCTAGGGTTTAGCCTCCTTGATCTCGTGGTAGATCTACTCTTGTACTACCCATATCATCAATATTAATCAAGCAGGATGTAGGGTTTTACCTCCATCAAGAGGGCCCGAACCTGGGTAAAACATCGTGTTCCCTGCCTCCTGTTACCATCCGGCCTAGATGCACAGTTCGGGACCCACTACCCGAGATCCGCCGGTTTTGACACCGACATTGTTGCTTGCATTGAGAGTTCCGTTGTGTCGTCACCTTTAGGCCCGATGGCTCCTTTGATCATCAACAACGATGCGGTCCAGGGTGAGACTTTTCTCCCCGGACAGATCTTCGTCTTCGGCGGCTTCGCTCTGCGGGCCAATTCGCTCGGCCACCTGGAGCAGATCGAAAGCTACGCCCCTGGCCATCAAGTCAGGTTTGGAAGCCTAAACTACACGGCTGACATCCGCGGAGACTTGATCTTCGACGGGCTCGAGCCACGGCCAAGCGCGCCGCACTATCTCGAGGGGCATGATCTAGGTCTGCCCCCGGACAGTGTCTTGGAGGCCGCACACACATCGGTTCCGACCCCTAAATCGGATCCTATTGCGCCAATCGAGGATGAGCGGTTGGACGTCACCTCGGGGGCTGCGATCCCGAAAGCGATCGAGCCGAACGCTAGCCCCGCACTCTGCACGACCCGTGACTCCGAGGATCCGGACTCCTCCCCGGACTCCGAACCCCCCGTGCCCCTGCCAATCGAATCCGATTGGGCGTCGATAATGGAGTTCACCGCCGCAGACATCTTTCAGCATTCGCCTTTTGGCGACATCCTGAATTCTCTTAAGTCTCTCTCTTATCAGGAGAGCCCTGGACGGACTACGGTCAGCGAGGGTGGGATACGGACGATGAGGAAACTCAAAGCCCACCCACCACCCACTTTGTAGCCACTGTCGACGATCTAACCGACATGCTTGACTTCAGCTCCGAAGACATCGACGGCATGGACGACGATGTAGGAGACGAACAGGAACCAGCACCTGTAGGGCGCTGGAAGGCCACCTCGTCATATGACATATATATGGTGGATACTCCAAAAGATGGAGATGGCGATGGAACAGTGGGGGATGACGCCCCCAAGAAACAGCCAAAGCGCCGGCGTCAGCGGCGCCACTCTAAATCCTGCCAAAGCAAAAACGGTGATTCCGGCTCGGGAGATAATACTACCCCGGATAGCGCCGAAGAACACCCACCTCAGCAAGATTCGGCACAGGAAGATGGAGAAGACAGCCCCCATGAGAGAGCGGCAGACCGAGAGGTCGAGGATGATAACTATACGCCTCCCTCCGAAGACGAGGCAAGCCTCGATGACGACGAATTCGTCATACCATCAGACCCCACCGAACAAGAGCGTTTTAAACGCAGGCTTTTAGCCACGGCAAGGAGCCTCAAGAAAAAGCAGCAACAGCTTAGAGCTGCCCAAGATTTGCTAGCTGACAGATGGACTGAAGTCCTTGCGGCCGAAGAGTATGAACTCGAACGCCCCTCCAAGAGTTACCCGAAGCGCAGGCCGCTACCCCGATCAGAGGAGGAAGCACCTACATCACCAGCGCATGACATGGCAGACCAGCCACCTCGCGGCCGCGACAGAGAGGCCTCTCGGCCCTCCACCCAAGCCATGCCCCGACGCCGCTCAACTAAGGCACGGGAAAATGCGCCCGACCTGCGAGACATACTGGAGGATAAGGCAAGACAAACAAGATTGATCTACGGATCGCGCAGGCGCCCTACGGCATGTGACAATGATCTTCACTCCGGATACAACAAATCCGGCCGGGCCGAACACAACAGACATAGCTCTTCCGAGCTGCATCGTGATATAGCCCAGTACAGAGGCGCCGCACACCCGCTATGCTTCACGAATGAAGTAATGGATCATAAAATCCCAGAGGGTTCCAAACCCGTAAACATCGAATCATACGATGGCACAATAGATCCGGCGGTATGGATCGAGGATTATCTCCTTCACATCCACATGGCACGCGGCGATGATCTACACGCCATCAAATACCTCCCGCTCAAACTTAAAGGACCGGGCCGGCATTGGCTTAACAGCTTGCCGGCAGACTCAATCAGTTCTTGGGAGGACCTGGAAGCCGCATTCCTCGACAACTTCCAGGGCACTTACGTGCGACCACCGGATGCCGACGACCTAAGCCACATAATTCAGCAGCCAGAGGAATCGGCGAGACAATTCTGGACATGGTTCCTAACAAAGAAAAACCAGATAGTCGACTGTCCGGACGCAGAGGCCCTAGCAGCCTTCAAGCATAACATCCGCGACGAGTGGCTTGCCCGGCACCTGGGACAGGAAAAGCCGAAATCCATGGCAGTCCTCACGACACTCATGACCCGCTTTTGCACGGGAGAAGACAACTGGCTAGCTCGCAGTAACAACTTATCAAAGAACCCTGGTAATTCGGATACCAAGGACAAAAGTGGCAGGACACGTCAGAATAAGCAAAAACGCCGCGTTAGCAGCGACAGCAATGAAGACACGGCAGTCAATGCCGGATTCAAAGGCTATAAATCCGGTCAGCGGAAAAAGCCATTCAAAAAGAATACTCAGGGCCCGTCCAGTTTGGACCGAATACTCGATCGCTTGTGCCAGATACATGGCACCCCCGAAAGGCCAGCCAATCACACTAACAGGGATTGTTGGGTGTTCAAGCAGGTAGGCAAGTTAAGGGCCGAAAACAGAGACAAGGGGCTGCACAGCGACGACAAGGAGCCCAAGCCGCCGAACAACAATGGACAGAAGGGCTTTCCCCCACAAGTGCGGACAGTGAACATGATATACGCAACCCACATTCCCAAGCGGGAGCGGAAGCGTGCTCTACGGGACATATACGCGATGGAGCGAGTCGCCCCAAAGTTCAACCCATGGTCCTCCTGCCCGATCACTTTTGATCGAAGGGACCATCCCACTAGCATCCGTCATGGCGGCTTCGCCGCATTGGTTCTCGACCCAATCATCGACGGATTTCATCTCACAAGAGTCCTCATGGACGGCGGCAGTAGCCTGAACCTGCTTTATCAGGATACAGTGCGGAAAATGGGCATAGATCCCTCAAGGATTAAGCCCACAAGAACGACCTTTAAAGGCGTTATACCGGGTGTAGAAGCCAACTGTACAGGCTCAGTAACACTTGACGTGGTCTTCGGATCCCCAGACAATTTCCGAAGCAAAGAGTTAATCTTCGATATAGTCCCGTTTTGCAGTGGCTATCACGCCCTGCTCGGACGAACCGCATTCGCAAAGTTCAATGCGGTGCCGCACTACACATATCTCAAGCTCAAGATGCCAGGCCCTCGAGGAGTAATTACGGTTAACGGAAACACCGAACGCTCCCTTCGTACGGAGCAGCATACGGCGGCTCTCGCAGCGGAGGTACAAAGTAGCCTTCTCAGGCAATTCTCCAGTCCGGCCATTAAAAAGCCAGATACTACCAAGCGCGCCCGAAGTAACCCACTGCAGGACCGCCTGGCACACTCTGAGCAAGCGTAGAAATGCGGCCCCAACCCCAGCTTTCGCGACATAGCGAAACCAGTACCTCGCGTACCTAACTACGTCCTTGAAATACCATGGGCACAGGGGAAGGGGCACAATAACGGCACACCCAAAATACGGCTTAAAACATACTAGGGGCTGCCGGATTCTTTTTTTAATTTTTTCTTAGTTTCAGGACTCCATACTTCGGACGACCTGTTCGGCAATTCGACTGCCGCACAAACGATGCAAGATCCAGGGAGGCAGACAAGCCATGCCGCATTATGGAACTCCCAGGTGGTCTCTGTTACGAGCGGTATACCTGTTTTAAATACAATTCCGCGGCCTGCCCCTGGTCAGGACATACTGAATAGTCCAATATCTTTTGCTTACCGCACTATTTGTATCGTTCGGCTTTGATAAATAGCCTCTCTATAAACAATGCTTAGCTTCTTGTCTATTTTTTGCATTATCTTCTTTTCACATTTATGTTTATTAAATGACATGATTGCACCCATACACCATGGTACGGTAAACACGCCAGGGGCTTCAGTACCCCTCATAATGGTGTGAGAAGTCCGTACACTTTCACAAGTGCGGCACCCTGAACTTATAGCACTATATGCATCGGCTCCGAATCATGATTTGGGTCAATAGTTGGGTTTGCCCGGATCCTATGTTTTGGTGCCTTACGTTCCGCTCTATCGGCTAAGGTAGCACTAGGAGAACCACTGCGATTGTGCCCCGGTTCAGCTGGGTTAAGCACCTCAGTGGAGAAAGCTAAAACTGACTGTCATGATGTGGCGAGAGACCGGTCGCTGTTCGAGAGGTTTTTCGAGTCCCTAAAGGCTTATGCCGCTTCGAGCGAGGAGCTGGCTTTGTCCGGCCAAGGCATGGATAGCGCCCCGAACTCGGTCTTCCGAACTAGGGGCTTCGCCGAAATTTAAAATTATAGAGTTCTATGGCTAAGTGAGAGTGTTCAAGCATTATAGTCTGATTGCCTGGTTCGTTGTGCTGAGCGCCTCCCTCGAAGGACCCAACTATGGGAAAAAGAGCGCTCAGGTTTATCCCGAACACCCCAGCACTTGTGGCACGGGGGCAGAAGCCGACGACTGGCCATCTCTCAATTTTTGACAAACGGCCGCATAGAAAGTAATATTTTAAATTCAATAAGCATTGCTTAGCGCATATGAACAAGTTTTCAGCGCACAGGATAAACACGAGCGAGTTCATTCAAACATCACATCCTTGGTACATTCATCCGCCACAAGGCGGGCACCTGCAGGAACATCCTTGTAGTAGTTCTCGGGCTTGCGATGCTCCTTCCCCGGCGGCGGTCCGTCCTTCACAAGCTTCTCACCGTCCAGCTTACCCCAGTGCACCTTCGCACGGGCAAGGGCCTGATGGGCACCTTCGATGCAGACGGAGTGCTTGATGACCTCAAGCCTCGGACAGGCCTCCACCAGCCGCCGCACCAGCCCGAAATAGCTCCCAGGCAGGGCCTCTCCGGGCCACAGCCGAACAATGAAGCCCTTCATGGCCTGCTCGGCCGCCTTGTGGAACTCGACCAACTGCTTCAGCTGGTCGCTCAAGGGCACAGGGTCTCCGGTCTCAGAACACTGAGACTAGAACACCTTCTCCGTCGAGCTACCCTCTTCAGCTCGGTAGAATGCGGCGGCGTCGGATACGCTGCGGGGAAGATCTGCGAATGCCCCTGGAGAGCTCCGGATTCGGGTAAGTAACAGGTAGTTCACTTTTATATTTCTGCTTTGCATAAAGAATGCCTTACCCGCTGCTATCTTCCTCATCTCCTCCAACTCTTGGAGGGCCTTTTGGGCTTCGGCCTTGGCAGACTTGGCAGCCTCTAGGGCCGTTGCAAGCTCAGATGCTTGCGCCTTCGACTCCAGCTCCAGACTCTCATGTTTTTTCATGAGAGCCTGAAGCTCTTGCTGCACCTCGCCGACCTGAGCCCCAAGTCTGTCTCGCTCGGTACGCTCCACGGCCGTTTTCTTTTCGGCCTCAAACAGCGCCTGCTTAAGGGTCGCCACCTCAGTCATGGCCCCTACAATAAGCAGTACAATCATGTTACTCTTTTTGCAATCAAGCCTTTTTATAGGCACTTTTCCTGTAAGCTATTTCTTACCTTCTTCCTCCTCGAGCCGCCGCTTGGCAAGGCCGAGCTCTTGCTCGGTCCGCTCGAGGTCCTACTTCAGGACACCCACCTCCGCAGTTAGTGCGGCGGTGGATAGCAGCGAAGCCTACATACGCATATTGACTCTTTTATTTTAGACTCCTGCGAAATTTAATAGATCCTCTATTCGGTTTTTCTTTCCGAACGCCAAACAGAGCATCAGGGGCTACTGTCTATGCGGTAATATTTTTACATATTTTTACTTACCTCGAAGCCTGTTAGAAGGCTAGCGCAAGCTTCAGTCAGTCCGCTCTTGGCGGACTGAACCTTCTGGATCACCGTACTCATAATAGTACGGTGCCCCTCGTCGATGGAGGCGTCGTCAAGCTCCGGTTGGACGGAGGCCGCTGGCTCGGAAGGCTTGCTCCTCTTGGAAGGAGTTCGCCTACCGCGGTCCGGAACTGTGGAAGATTCCGGCGCGGTGTCCGGCACAAAGCCGGACTGAGAGCCCTGGGGAGCCTTATCCCCTTCACTCCCGGAGTTCGGGAGGTTGCCTTGCGGCTCCTCCGAGACCACCTCCTCCTGCCCCGGAGCTTGTCGCGACGCCACTTCGGCATCGTCTGCAGTGCGGGGGGAGACAGTGGGCGGAACTGAGTTCACGTCCGATGAGTCCAGGGATCCGCCTGACGATTCGTCAAATTCGGCCCGGGGCGGACTGCATAATTACATTCGACATTAGGGAAAGCTGTGCAACAAAGGAACATCATGAGTTACTCTGATATCCGAACTTACGATTCCGCCAGACGCTTGGCCCTATTTGGCCACTCCTCTCTGCCCTCTTCGGCGTTGGGGGAGTAGTCCGGTGGAGGGGTCTTCCTTTTCCTAGACCCCTCGGCCTCCCCCGTTGGGGCGGCCTTCCTCTTCTCTCCTCCCTCAGCTGGGGGGGGGAGAGTTTTCTTCTTCCTCCTCCTCGTTTTCGCGGGAGGAGGGCGTCTCGGAATCGTCAAATGACGAGTCCGACACCACCACATTGCGGGCACTCTTTCGAGTCCCCGTGGTCATATTCTTCTTGGCCTTCTTCTCCGGCACCACATAAGGCGCCGGAACCAGCAGCTTTGCTAGTAGAGCTAGGGCTGGGTCTTCGGGCAGCGGAGCCGGATAGTTAATCGGTCCGGATATCACCCGCCAAGCCTGTCAAAGGTAAGGAAGTTTAGATCCCGCATAGAGTCAAACTATGAAAAAAGCTTAACATCCTGTAAAAGCTGTAGATGGCATACCTCACTAGCGTGACGCTGCGAGCTGTATCCGCGGTCCTCGGAAGCGGATGCGGGAGCCTCGGCGCCCTTGAATAGCATCTTCCAGGCGTCTTCGTGCGTCGTGTCGAAGAGCCTGCTGAGGGTTTCATGCTGCGCCGGGTCGAACTCCCACAGATTAAAATCCCTTTGTTGGCATGGGAGGATCCGACGGATGAGCATAACCTGGATTACATTAACAAGCCGGACTGGCTTGTTCACCAGGGACTGGATGCATGTTTGCAATCCGGTCACCTCTTTTTCGTCACCCCACGACAGGCCCGTCTCTTTCCAGGACATAAGCCGCGTAGGGGGTCCGGATCGGAACTCGGGGGTTGCGGTCCATTTTGGATCGCGCGGCTCGGTGATATAAAACCACCCGGATTGCCATCCCTTTAGGGTCTCCACGAAAGAGCCCTCGAACCATAGGACGTTGGCCATCTTGCCCGCCAATGCGCCTCCGCACTCCACCTGGCTGCCGCGCACCACCTTGGGCTTGACGTTGAAGGTCTTGAGACGTTGAGGATGAAGTTCGGAGCCAGATCGTGGAAATCCAGGCCGTAGTAGAACATGAGCCCCCGGACAAATGGGTGGAGTGGAAAACCCAGTCCGCGGAGGAAGTGGGGGAGAAATACTACCCTCTCATGGGGCCTTGGGGTGGGGAGAAGCTGCCCCTCTTCGGGAAGCCGGTGCGCGATGTCCTTGGACAGGTATCCGACCTTCCTTAGCTTCTTGACATTGCCCTCCATGACGGAGGAGACCATACACATGCCTCCCGCTCCGGACATTGCTGGAGAAGGTTGAGGTGGGAAGTGCGTACTTGGGCGCTGGAGCTCGGGTGCGCAGGAGATGGATAGGCAAAGGAGGAAGAAGGCGTAGGTAAAAAGGTGGATCCTTGTCCCCTTATATGGGCGGATGCGGTTGTGCATCCCCACCTGCCTAGTAAAACTCGCTTGCCTCCCAAGCGCCGTGATAAGTGGCGCGGTTGGGTTACCCACGTCCGTATTGATGAGAATCCCGTAAAAGGGGGGTACACGATCTCTGCTTTGACAAGACGTGCCAAGGAAACCGCCTCGCAAAACACGCTGAGGTGGAAAAGTGAAAACGATTCGAGTGAAGGACTTGGCTGTAGTGTGTTGACGCACTGTGGAATACGTCAGCAGATTTGATTTGTGTTAATATTATTCTCTCTATGGCAATATGTGGAAGCTTATTTTGTAGAGCCGGACACTACTCTTGGTGTTTACAATCTTCTATGAAGAACTTGGAGGAGGAACCCGCCTTGCAATGCCGAAGACAATTTGCGCACCGGACTCGTCGTCATTGAAGCCTGGTTCAGGGGCTACTGAGGGAGTCCTAGATTAGGGGGTGTTCGGGTAGCCGGACTATACCTTGGCGTGGAAGATTCAAGATTGAAGACTTCGTCCCGTGTCCGGATGGGACTTTCCTTGGCATGGAAGGCAAGCTTGGTGATGCGGATATTCAAGATCTCCTACCATTGTAACCGACTCTATGTAACCCTAACCCTATCCTGTGTCTATATAAACCGGAGGGTTGTAGTCCGTAGGCAATCAACTCCATATACAACAATCATACCATAGGCTAGCTTCTAGGGTTTAGCCTCCTTGATCTCGTGGTAGATCTACTCTTGTACTACCCATATCATCAATATTAATCAAGCATGACGTAGGGTTTTACCTCCATCAAGAGGGCCCGAACCTGGGTAAAACATCGTGTTCCCTGCCTCCTGTTACCATCCGGCCTAGACGCACAGTTCGGGGCCCACTACCCGAGATCCGCGGGTTTTGACACCAACAAAGGGATTGCCTTCTCACCAAGGCGGCTGATAAACCGGCTTAACGCGGCAAGCCGGCCTGCCAGGCATTGAACATCATTGATACACTTCGATTTAGCCAGGGAGGTGATGGTTGTGATCTTCTCCCGATTAGCCTCAATTCCCTTGTTGGACACCAGAAAACCCAATAACTTGCCCGCCGGTACACCAAAGACACACTTGTCCAGATTAAGCATCATCTTGTACGTCCTTAGGTTATCAAAGGTTTCCTTCAAATCATCAACCAGAGTCTCCTTCTCCCTGGACTTAACCACGATATCATCCACGTAAGCATGTACATTATGGCCAATCTGCTTGTGAAGACAATTTTGTACACACCATTGATAAGTTGCCTGGGCACTTTTGAGCCCAAAGGGCATAGACACATAGCAGAAGGCTCCAAAGGGAGTTATGAATGCCGTCTTCCCCTGGTCCTTAACTGCCATTTTGATCTGATGATAGCCAGAATATGCATCCAAAAAACTTAAACGCTCACAACCTGCCGTAGCATCAATGATTTGATCAATACGAGGGAGGGCAAAAGGATTTGCTGGACAAGCCTTATTAAGATCTATGTAATCCACACACATGCGCTAGGTGCCGTTTTTCTTCAGGACTAGCACCAGATTGGCAAGCCACTCAGGGTGAAAAACTTCAACAATAAAACCAGCTGCTA
Source organism: Triticum aestivum (assembly GCF_018294505.1). Taxonomy (NCBI): domain Eukaryota; kingdom Viridiplantae; phylum Streptophyta; class Magnoliopsida; order Poales; family Poaceae; genus Triticum; species Triticum aestivum. The sequence goes on from NC_057800.1 coordinate 241,607,368, forward strand.
AGAGCCTGGCTACCTCTTCTCCAATCGCCTTGCGTCTTTCTTCGTTAAACCGGTGGAGGAACTATTTCACCAGTTTGTATTTAGGATCCACATTAAGGGTGTGCTCAGCGAGTTGCCTCGGTACACCAGGAATGTCAGAGGGCTTCCATGCAAAAATGTCCTGATTCTGTCACATCCCTAGTTCTGACAATGCCTAGTGCATGCATTAGAGTGTTACATCATGTTTAAATTTCATTTAAACCTGAGATGGGGATTGACTAAGCCCTAGCACCAAATGAATTCAACTAGGGTCAAAATAAAACCTTTTTCATTGAACTCAAAATGTCCTCTAAAAATGTTCAACATTTCTGGTTTGAGGTGGAAGCATCTACCAAAAATGGTTTATATTTTTGCAGGACATATTTGGTCACTGAATTAAATCATATAGTATTTTCATTTGGGCATTTAAATGCTATTAAATATTTCAAATGCTCAAATAATCATAAACTAAAATGTTTACTGTTGGATATATTCTAAACAGTAGCCATGGATAGTTTCATGATTTTTGAAAGTGTCTGAGTATTTTTAATAAAGCCCTAAATTTTCAGAATAATAGAAAACTGAGATAATTAGAAAAAGAGAGATAGAGAAAGAAGTACCTGGCGCTCACCTCGCAGCCCACCCAGCCCAACTCCAGTGGCCCAGCCCACCATCGTAGCTTCTCCTGTCGTCTTCGTCCTCGGACAGAAGGACGAGCGTGTGGCCGCGGCGCGCGCGCACGCGCCCGAGCCACCTCCTGCTTGCCGCCCCGCCCCGGATCGGCTAAGGATGCCACGACACCCCCCTGGAACCCCCTCGTCCGCTCCCTTGCCTCCCTGCTCTCTCCCTCTCACTCCCTGCTCTTTTTCCCCTCATGGCCGAAGCCGCCATGGCCACAGCCACCCCCTCGCTCCCTCTATGCATCCTTGAGCTCCGCCCTGACCCCGTGGAGCTACACACGCGACGCACGCGGCCAGAGGAGGCCGCAGTCGACCGGAGCGTCGTCGTCTTCATCTCCGGTGCCCGGAGATCGCCGTCGTCAATTCGCCGTTGCAGAGGCTTCCCCGAGCCCACCGAGCTTCTCTCCCGACCCTTCGTGAGCCCCTGTCCATTTCCCCTCTCTCCCCGTGCCGTCCGCGCCTTCTAACCACCCCGGTTGTCGGAGCCGACAGTTCCTCGCCGCCGGCGATGACACAGACGGGGCTAGAGCCACCGTAGCTAACCCCCGAGCACGGCAACGTGCTCAGCACCCTTCCAGGAGCCGAGCGCGCCCACCCGTGCGACCTGCCGTGCCCCCTAGCGCCAACCCCGACCTCGCCGTGCTCCGGCCGCCGCCCCGCTCGCCGCCGTCGCCAAATCCGACCTCCCCAGCACGAACGGATGCCACGATTCGATGCGCGCACACACCAGCTACGCGTAGAGCCCCTCAGTCTCCGATTTGGTCGCCGGAGGAGGAATTCCGACCCCCTCCGCCGTCTCTGGCTCCGCCGGCGACGAGCCGCGGGTCAACTCCGGCGAGTTGACCCGGGGTTTGACCCCCCTGACGTGTGGGCCCAGGCGCCTGCTTGATTAGTGTTAGATTAGTTAGCGCTAATTAACTTAGCTAATTAGATAGGCCACTGACATGCGGGCCCCGCCCGGCTAACTAAGTTAGTTAGGGCTAACTAACTTGGTTAGTTGACTGGGTCACTGACCAGTGGACCCCACTGGTCAGGTTTGACCTGGTCGACGCCTTTGACCTGCTGACGTCACCCCGGCGTCATGCTGACACAATATTCCTTTTCTGGAATTTAGTTTATTTTATAAATAATCAGGAAATTCCAGAAAATAGCTAAAACTTCAATAAATCATAGAAAACTAACCGTAACTCCAAATTAAATAAATTATATATGAAAAATTATCAGAAAAATTCAAGGAATCCATCTATACCATTTTCATGCATGTTAGAACAACTTATAGCTGCTGTTTAGCACAAATCAATTAAATGACATTTGAATAATCACATATGGAGTTTGAATTTGAATCTTGTATTCAAACCAACTTCATTTAATCTGTTGCTAGTTGCATTAGCTCAAAACACATTCATCTTGCCATGTCATGATCATGCATCATATTGTGCATTGCATTGATTGTGTTCCCTTCTGTGTTGCCGGTATTTGTCCCCTCCCGATAGACATGATACCGATGATGTGATCGTTGACACTGATGAAGACTCAATGTTATCTTCAGAAGTGCCAGGCAAGCAAAACCCCCTTGTTCATTCCGATAAAATCCCACTCTCTCGCTCCTGCTCTCTTTTACTGCATTAGGACAACAACGATTCATCTGTTACCTGCTGCGGTAGCTGAACCCCTTTATCCTTTGCATGACCTGTCATTGCCACAGTAAATAGATGAAACCCACTAGCATGAGTAGGAGTTGTTTGAGCCCTGTTGTGCCTACTCATTCATGCTTGTTTGTCATGCCTGCTACTGCTTAGAGTCGAGTCAGGTCTGATTCATCCGGGATGAATCAGAGGTGTGTGAACATGTCCTACTGTGTGTGAGCTAAGTGTGAGAACACGATTTGGTAAAGGTAGCGGTGAGAGGCCATGTAGGAGTACATGGTGGGTTGTCTCATTGCAACCGTCCTCAGGAACTGAGTTCTGTGTTTGTGATCCATGATTCAGCTACTACCACGCATTGGGCCCGAAACCAATGGACCCTCTCGGCTTCTTGATCACCCTTGTCCTCTGTCCAGGAGTTGCAAGTAGTTTCTGGTGTTTGTAGTATGCTGGAGGCCGTGGGCAGCGCTGACCGGAGGGGTGGGCTGTGATGCGGTAGGCACGTGGCACGGTGTACCGGGCGCCCGTTTGGTGTCTCGGGAACCCTGTTCACATCGTTTGGGGCTGTGAGCAAAACTCCGGCCGGATCTCCTCATGGATGGAACCCGAATAGGCGATAAACCTGGACTAGAGACTCGAGTGTTTAGGCAGGCCGTGGCCGACACCCACGTTGGGCTTCCGCTTGAAGGTTGCCGAGTACATGTCGTGTAAACGGCGGTAAGTGGTGAGAGCGTGTGTGAAGAAGTACACCCCTGCAGGGTTAACATCATCTATTCGAATAGCCGTGTCCGCGGAAAAGGACTTCTGGGTTGCTTATATCAGTTCATAGACAAGTGAAAGTGGACACTCTAAAATACGCAAGATAAGCGTGAGTGCTATGGATGGCGTTCTCGTAGGGAGACGGGAGCGGATCCATAGTGGTGTATTGATATGGTGAATATGTGGGCTCGTGTGCGCCACCTCAAAAGAGTCGCCTGCAGTCGTAGTTTAGGCTAGCCACCGAGTCAAAGCTGGCTTGCTGCAGTTAAACCCCACCACCCCTTTGTTGATAATTATGCATATGTAGTTAGTTCTGATGTAAGTCTTGCTGGGTACATTTGTACTCACGTTTGCCTATTTTATGTTTTTGCAGAGAGACTTCAGTCTCACTAGTAGTTCCGCTTGGACTTCGACGTTTAGCTTGTTACCTCAGCTACGATCTTGTGCCCTCGGCAGTATCTGGTAGATAGTCAGGCTTCTCAGCCTTTTTCATTTATAGTTGTCTGTACTCAGACATGATAGCTTCCGCTTGTGCTTTGACTTGTATGCTCTGAATGTTGGGTCATGAGACCTATGTTTGTAATATCTCGCTCCTCGGAGCCTAATGAATAAATACTTGAGTCATAGAGTCATGTTGTGATGCCATGTTGTGTTTGCACATATCGAGCATATTGTGTGTATGTTATTGAAATGCTTGGTATGTGTGGGATCTGACTATCTAGTTGTTTATCCTTAGTAGCCTCTCTTACCGGGAAATGTCTCCTAGTGTTTCCAATGGTAGCTTGCTACTGCTCCGGAACACTTAGGCTGGCCGGCATGTGTCCTTCTTCGTTCCTGTGTCTGTCCCTTCGGGGAAATGTCACGCGATGAATACCGGAGTCCTGTTAGCCCGCTACAGCCCGGTTCACCGGAGTCCTGCTAGCCTAGTGCTACAGCCTGGATTCACTCGCTGATGACCGACACGTTCGATGCTGGGTCATGGATGCCTGTCCCTGTAAGTTTGTGCCACTTTGGGTTTACGACTAGCCATGTCAGCCCGGGCTCCTTATCATATAGATGCTAGCGACACTGTCATATACGTGTGCCAAAAGGCGCAAACGGTCCCGGGTAAAGGTAGGGCGACACCCGTGGGAATACCGTGTGTGAGGCCGCAAAGTAATATGAGGTGTTACATGCTAGATCGATGTGGCATTGAGTCGGGGTCCTGACAGCGTTGGTATCAGAGCTTGACTGCCTGTAGGATTACCAAGCCAAACTGGTCGAAGTTGAGTCTAGAAATTCTTTAGTTATATAAGGGAATTGATTGTGGGATGGAACGTAAGGCTCTTTTTACTCCTTATACCTCATGGCCTTCTGATCTGAGTCATCATCTTCTCTTCTACGGGGATTAAGAACTAGGCTATCCCTTCTTTCTATTAGGATCACGTGTTACTAATCAGTGGACTTATAAGATTGTTGGATTTAAGCTTGAGTTCAGTTTCTACTACTTCCGTATGTTAATTGTTGATCTCGAGACCTTGATATTGTGCTTCTGAGTGGTTATGCCACCATTTTTGTGAATGTCTCAAATCTTTTCTGAGCATTTACAGCCGTTATGCTGTCCGAGTCATCCCAGGTTTCTAAAGAGTCTGATGCATTTGCAAAATCCTTTTTCTCCGGTTTCAATGTCTGTTAGGCCAGGTTAATCACACAAATTGTTGAGCTGAGGTACTCTACTGCCTCAACCTTTATGTTGGAGTTATTATTATGACCCTAGGTGTCTCAGGGGATCATCTAGTAGTCTAGCCATGATTTATGTTCCAGTGTGATGACTCTGGCCGTCATTATCGAAAGCATCCCGTGATGTCATTTAGTTAGTAGGTATTCTATTCCTGGGTTCTTAAACCGATATTCACCCTACTTACATCATGTTGATAGTGTTGCTAGTTCCTTTAGTATATTAGTAACCTTTGCGATAGTCCTCAAGGTTCGTGGTACATCCTTCTTCCAAATACCATGAACTACTTATGGCAGAAGTTCCTCGTTGAACTGAACGATCACAACCAGAGTGCTCTTGATGAGTTCTCCATTATATGTTATGGCTCTGCCAGTTCTACTTTTCTGCATGGGTTATCCGGAAGAAATATGTTGAACTTCGTTCGACATGCTAAACCATGCATCCACAACTCAGAAAATCATATGTTCCTTTGAGTTGTCCCCTTTTAGTTGTCTACTGACCTTCGTCTATCAATTGATAGTTAAGATTATGTGTGCATTCGTTCATCGATGCCTATTACTCTTGTGGTCCATCAAGCCATTCTATTCCAGAATGACTAGGAGAAATGAACTCCAGTACCTCATCCATATCTAGGATTGGGTCAAGGTAGTCATGCTCCGCAGATCAAAATGCCAGCCCAGCTTTTGATTCTGTTCTACCCTGAAGTATTACCATCTTTATATCGGGATTGTTATAGGAATTGCACACCATCCTATGAACTCTTGGTACAGTGATACTTCTTGCCATCATTGTTCATTCCTCGGTTCCTGTGTTATTGTAACCAGAATGCCGACAAGTGAATCGTGGCGTGTGAAATCAATACTGCTAGCAACTCTGTTGCTTGGTAGTTAAATGGACGATAACCTCATTCTTAGCGTATTGATTATTGAATCGTCACCCTAAGACTGATCGTGCTATCTAGTTCTTATTTCGGTGCACCCTTCGATTGATGAGTTAGGATCTTGTCAAGTCCTCACTCATTTGATCATATCGTCTTGCCCTCAAAAGCGAGATTGTTCTCGAGCTTAGTAACATACCGGTGGTTCGTGATTTCTGAATATCTTCTCAGAAGTATTACCAGGTTGTCACCTGACCGCTATGTTGAGTTCGTGATCAAGTTGGTTTATTCCTGTAAACCACCCCTTCTCCAAGAATCCGTGTTGGATACCCTGAGCTAGTTGGATAAGCTAAACAACAACTTGGAGAGTTGGAAGATAAAAGCTTGCCTGACTTAGTTCATCCCAAAGGGATATTCTTGTGTAGTGTGTGTTGAAGAAGATGATATCTTCATTGATTGGTCCCTGTGATCAGTTGCTGGACCTATTGTCTTATCAATCCTTTGATTTGAGTATGGGCTATCGTCAAATCAAATCAGTACCAACGATGCTCGTAGTGTTGTCTTATTCGTGGTTGATCCCTCGAGCATACACCATTATATCTTTTGGGTCTGACCAATGCTATCACCGTGTTCACTTAACTATGGAATTCCTTTTAAAAGGAAACCCAGATGAATTGTTGTTGTGCCCATTGACAACATCCTTGTCTTCTCCATAATTTTGCTGAACATTAAGCTAGTGTTGGAAACTTTTGAAAGCATTTGTTCATGCTAGCTCATGAAGCATATGTTTGGATGAAGGTAGTGACTTCCTTTAATTCATGTGCATCTGATGCAAGTTGCCGCCGTGGATTCGAGAAAGTCAATGTTGCTTCCTCTGGAATCATCGCAAGTCAGTCATGCACACGTGCGAAGTATTCTGTGGTCTGGAGACTTGCAACCTTCATTCCATATGTGTATCCTAGCACACCAAGCCACTGACTGATTTGTTCAAGGAGAAGGAGTATCTTCATAAGAGCTAATCCGGACTTATGAAAGAACTTCGATATCCTCGCTGATGGTTCCCAACCAGAACTCGGTAGTGTTTTATTGTAAGACTACCATGTGGGCATGCTTGTCTGGGACAACGTGTTCACATGTTTGTAGCAGAACCAGCTCATGTTTTGGAGTTTACTATCGTAGTTCATTCCCCGAGAATCTCGCAACGTCTTCTCGTCGATTTGTGTTGCAAACTTTCGTTTTTCTTCCTAGACTCGATGAGTCTGGAATATCCTAACACCAACCAGATCTGAATCTCAGGCAGATATGATGGTTTGGAACATTTCCCAAGAACTATAATATCGGTCCCTCAGAAACCGGTAAAGTGGATGTCGTGGTCAACACACCCCACCGGAAGACCTATTATTACAGTATCTTGATTGAAGAAGTTGGCCACTTCTCCATAAGGATTTCGTAGGGTTTTACTCCCTAGTTGCCCCTATGGATTCTTGTGCTCCCGAAGTCCGACCTTTACTTGATGTTCTAGATATCAAACCATATCTATGGGTGGATTACGCTAGCACATCAAGGAGAACATTAGAAGCGGAGTGCTAAATGTCTCTCGGTCGATCATCCAAATTTTATTTGCTTGGCCTCGCTAAGGTGAAATCTGAGAAAGTGTTATCCTCCTTCGCATCTGCATCGTCCATCGCTATTCATCATGGTAGTATGTTGTGTTGTCAGCATCCTTGACACGGATATCGGTAAAACCTTGATGATTATGGAAATGCTCAAGTTCTTGAGAGCACGCACAAGCGCTAGGTATTATCGCCGGCACTAACCGGGATTGCTCCTAGTCTCGTCGGTTATGCTATAACCACTCCAACAGTGAATTCACTCTTTATTGTTGGGTTCTTCCCTAGTTACCAGAATCATTTCTAGCATTTGCATTTTGTTCCTAGCTTGCACCGCCAATGTGCCATTCTACCATGGGTCTCTTCCATTTCCGGTGATAAGCAAATTCATCCATTACGTTGTCTTCAACAAGGTAATCCACATCATCCAAGTCTGAGTATGCCATTCTACCGAACCCCTCTAAATGATCGATTATGATTTGCCTTAAGCTGGTATAAAGAGTTTCAATGATCTCTGAATCAAAGGTAATTCTTTTTGCCACTTAGGGTAATAATCTACGAATCACCCTCCTCCAGGATGTTTCGTCGTGGTATCATGGCAACTCAACTCCTTGCTACGTTGACAATTGTTTACCACCTTCTTAAGCGTGAAATTGTTGTCTACCTAGTGAACCTTCGTCATCCGTTTCTTTCCACCCCCCTTGATGTGTATCTCGTGTCTCAACCCGAGAGATGGTCCTATGTCTCATTCCGTGAGTTGTTCGATCTTCGAGAAGATCGACCCTTCTAGAGTCTTCTTCTTCCTCCATGTCATGTTGACATGATTTCTCAGAGCAGGACTTCAAGACAATAATGGTGTTCAAATCAACGTTCCTATGAAGTGCAACCTGGATCGTGAAGATTATACTAGTTTGCGTTTCCCCTTCACCTTACCCTACGCTTGAATCTCGAGACGAGATTCTTGTTTAGTGGGGGTGAGTTGTCACATCCCTAGTTCTGACAATGCCTAGTGCATGCATTAGAGTGTTACATCATGTTTAAATTTCATTTAAACCTGAGATGGGGATTGACTAAGCCCTAGCACCAAATGAATTCAACTAGGGTCAAAATAAAACCTTTTTCATTGAACTCAAAATGTCCTCTAAAAATGTTCAACATTTCTGGTTTGAGGTGGAAGCATCTACCAAAAATGGTTTATATTTTTGCAGGACATATTTGGTCACTGAATTAAATCATATAGTATTTTCATTTGGGCATTTAAATGCTATTAAATATTTCAAATGCTCAAATAATCATAAACTAAAATGTTTACTGTTGGATATATTCTAAACAGTAGCCATGAATAGTTTCATGATTTTTGAAAGTGTCTGAGTATTTTTAATAAAGCCCTAAATTTTCAGAATAATAGAAAACTGAGATAATTAGAAAAAGAGAGATAGAGAAAGAAGTACCTGGCGCTCACCTCGCAGCCCACCCGGCCCAACTCCAGTGGCCCAGCCCACCATCGTAGCTTCTCATGTCGTCTTCGTCCTTGGACAGAAGGACGAGCGTGTGGCCGCGGCGCGCGCGCACGCGCCCGAGCCACCTCCTGCTTGCCGCCCCGCCCCGGATCGGCTAAGGATGCCACGACACCCCCCTGGAACCCCCTCGTCCGCTCCCTTGCCTCCCTGCTCTCTCCCTCTCACTCCCTGCTCTTTTTCCCCTCATGGCCGAAGCCGCCATGGCCACAGCCACCCCCCTCGCTCCCTCTATGCATCCCTGAGCTCCGCCCTGACCCCGTGGAGCTACACACGCGACGCACGCGGCCAGAGGAGGCCTCAGTCGACCGGAGCGTCGTCGTCTTCATCTCCGGTGCCCGGAGATCACCGTCGTCAATTCGCCGTTGCAGAGGCTTCCCCGAGCCCACCGAGCTTCTCTCCCGACCCCTCGTGAGCCCCTGTCCATTTCCCCTCTCTCCCCGTGCCGTCCGCGCCTTCTAACCACCCCGGCTGTCGGAGCCGACAGTTCCTTGCCGCCGGCGATGACACAGACGGGGCTAGAGCCACCGTAGCTAACCCCCGAGCACGGCAACATGCTCAGCACCCTTCCAGGAGCCGAGCGCGCCCACCCGTGCGACCTGCTGTGCCCCCTAGCGCCAACCCCGACCTCGCCGTGCTCCGGCCGCCGCCCCGCTCGCCGTCGTCGCCAAATCCGACCTCCCCAGCACGAACGGATGCCACGATTCGATGCGCGCACACACCAGCTACGCGTAGAGCCCCTCAGTCTCCGATTTGGTCGCCGGAGGAGGAATTCCGACCCCCTCCGCCGTCTCTGGCTCCGCCGGCGACGAGCCGCGGGTCAACTCCGGCGAGTTGACCCGGGGTTTGACCCCCCTGACGTGTGGGCCCAGACGCCTGCTTGATTAGTGTTAGATTAGTTAGCGCTAATTAACTTAGCTAATTAGATAGGCCACTGACATGCGGGCCCCGCCCGGCTAACTAAGTTAGTTAGGGCTAACTAACTTGGTTAGTTGACTGGGTCACTGACCAGTGGACCCCACTGGTCAGGTTTGACCTGGTCGACGCCTTTGACCTGCTGACGTCACCCCGGCGTCATGCTGACGCAATATTCCTTTTCTGGAATTTAGTTTATTTTATGAATAATCAGGAAATTCCAGAAAATAGCTAAAACTTCAATAAATCATAGAAAACTAACCGTAACTCCAAATTAAATAAATTATATATGAAAAATTATCAGAAAAATTCAAGGAATCCATCTGTACCATTTTCATGCATGTTAGAACAACTTATAGCTGCTGTTTAGCACAAATCAATTAAATGACATTTGAATAATCACATATGGAGTTTGAATTTGAATCTTGTATTCAAACCAACTTCATTTAATCTGTTGCTAGTTGCATTAGCTCAAAACACATTCATCTTGCCATGTCATGATCATGCATCATATTGTGCATTGCATTGATTGTGTTCCCTTCTGTGTTGCCGGTATTTGTCCCCTCCCGATAGACGTGATACCGATGATGTGATCGTTGACACTGATGAAGACTCAATGTTATCTTCAGAAGTGCCAGGCAAGCAAAACCCCCTTGTTCATTCTGATAAAATCCCACTCTCTCGCTCCTGCTCTCTTTTACTGCATTAGGACAACAACGATTCATCTGTTACCTGCTGCGGTAGCTGAACCCCTTTATCCTTTGCATGACCTGTCATTGCCACAGTAAATAGATGAAACCCACTAGCATGAGTAGGAGTTGTTTGAGCCCTGTTGTGCCTACTCATTCATGCTTGTTTGTCATGCCTGCTACTGCTTAGAGTCGAGTCAGGTCTGATTCATCCGGGATGAATCAGAGGTGTGTGAACATGTCCTACTGTGTGTGAGATAAGTGTGAGAACACGATTTGGTAAAGGTAGCGGTGAGAGGCCATGTAGGAGTACATGGTGGGTTGTCTCATTGCAGCCGTCCTCAGGAACTGAGTTCTGTGTTTGTGATCCATGATTCAGCTACTACCACGCATTGGGCCCGAAACCAATGGACCCTCTCGGCTTCTTGATCACCCTTGTCCTCTGTCCAGGAGTTGCAAGTAGTTTCTGGTGTTTGTAGTATGCTGGAGGCCGTGGGCAGCGCTGACCGGAGGGGTGGGCTGTGATGCGGTAGGCACGTGGCACGGTGTACCGGGCGCCCGTTTGGTGTCTCGGGAACCCTGTTCACATCGTTTGGGGCTGTGAGCGAAACTCCGGCCGGATCTCCTCATGGATGGAACCCGAATAGGCGATAAACCTGGACTAGAGACTCGAGTGTTTAGGCAGGCCGTGGCCGACACCCACGTTGGGCTTCCGCTTGAAGGTTGCCGAGTACATGTCGTGTAAACGGCGGTAAGTGGTGAGAGCGTGTGTGAAGAAGTACACCCCTGCAGGGTTAACATCATCTATTCGAATAGCCGTGTCCGCGGAAAAGGACTTCTGGGTTGCTTATATCAGTTCATAGACAAGTGAAAGTGGACACTCTAAAATACGCAAGATAAGCGTGAGTGCTATGGATGGCGTTCTCGTAGGGAGACGGGAGCGGATCCATAGTGGTGTATTGATATGGTGAATATGTGGACTCGTGTGCGCCACCTCAAAAGAGTCGCTTGCAGTCGTAGTTTAGGCTAGCCACCGAGTCAAAGCTGGCTTGCTGCAGTTAAACCCCACCACCCCTTTGTTGATAATGATGCATATGTAGTTAGTTCTGATGTAAGTCTTGCTGGGTACATTTGTACTCACGTTTGCCTATTTTATGTTTTTGCAGAGAGACTTCGGTCTCACTAGTAGTTCCGCTTGGACTTCGACGTTTAGCTTGTTACCTCAGCTATGATCTTGTGCCCTCGGCAGTATCTGGTAGATAGTCAGGCTTCTCAGCCTTTTTCATTTATAGTTGGCTGTACTCAGACATGATAGCTTCCGCTTGTGCTTTGACTTGTATGCTCTGAATGTTGGGTCATGAGACCTATGTTTGTAATATCTCGCTCCTCGGAGCCTAATGAATAAATACTTGAGTCATAGAGTCATGTTGTGATGCCATGTTGTGTTTGCACATATCGAGCATATTGTGTGTATGTTATTGAAATGCTTGGTATGTGTGGGATCTGACTATCTAGTTGTTTACCCTTAGTAGCCTCTCTTACCGGGAAATGTCTCCTAGTGTTTCCAATGGTAGCTTGCTACTGCTCCGGAACACTTAGGCTGGCCGGCATGTGTCCTTCTTCGTTCCTGTGTCTGTCCCTTCGGGGAAATGTCACGCGATGAATACCGGAGTCCTGTTAGCCCGCTACAGCCCGGTTCACCGGAGTCCTGCTAGCCTAGTGCTACAGCCTGGATTCACTCGCTGATGACCGACACGTTCGATGCTGGGTCATGGATGCCTGTCCCTGTAAGTTTGTGCCACTTTGGGTTTACGACTAGCCATGTCAGCCCGGGCTCCTTATCATATAGATGCTAGCGACACTGTCATATACGTGTGCCAAAAGGCGCAAACGGTCCCGGGTAAAGGTAGGGCGACACCCGTGGGAATACCGTGCGTGAGGCCGCAAAGTAATATGAGGTGTTACATGCTAGATCGATGTGGCATTGAGTCGGGGTCCTGACAGATTCTCACGGATGAACTCGATGAGCGTGCTTTCCTATGTCGGATCCAAGTTGGCACTGATGCTGAATTGCTTGGACGAATCGCCAGGTACGAAATCAACAAGCTTAGTTTCTGCTGCCGATTTGAACTTCAGGGCCGGATCATGCTCCGTAGTTGGCTTTTTTAATGGAGTCATGTCCGCCGGATCAACACTGTCCTTATAATACTTCAGCTCCTCGGTGGCACAAACCGACTCTGCGTAAGCCGCATCTCCTTCCTCGCACTCCAAAGCGATTTTACGGCTTCCGTGAACCGTTATTGTCCCCTTGTAACCCGGCATCTTGAGCTGCAAATACACATAGCAGGGCCGTGCCATAAACTTGGTGTAGGCCGGTCGCCCAAACAGGGCGTGATATGGACTTTGGATTTTCACCACTTCAAACGTCAATGTCTCCGACCTGGAATCATGATCATCTCCAAAGGCCACTTCCAGAGCTATCTTACCAACAAGATATGCTGACTTGCCAGGTACTACACCGTGGAACACCGTATTAGATGGTTTGAGATTTTTATCTGTTAGTCCCATACGACGGAAGGTCTCATAGTATAAGATATTAATGCTGCTCCCTCCATCCATGAGCACTTTGGTGAACTTGTAACCTCCCACCTGAGGTGCCACCACCAGAGCCAACTGACCCGGATTATCAACCTGGGGAGGGTGATCCTCTCTGCTCCATATGATTGGCTGTTCAGACCAGCGTAGATTATGGGGCACGGCCAGTTCAACAGAGTTGACTGCCCGCCTCTGAACCTTCCGGTCTCGCTTGTCCAAGCTAGTGGTGAAGACATGGTACTGCCCACTATTCAACTGCTTTGGATTGCTCTGGTAACCTGACCGTTGCTGCTGCTGGTTATAACCACCTTGGTTGTTCTGATTATTTTGATTATTATGTCCGCCCGGATTACCATTAAATCTTGAACTGGAATTTCCTCCACCGTAACCCGGCCCGGATCCTGAGCTACCGCCGTAGCAGTGATCATACCGGAAAGCATTAGAATTCTTGAACTCCTGCATAATAAAGCAATCCTTCCAAAGGTGGTTTGCTGGCACGTCCTTCATCCCATGTCTTGGACAGGGCTGGCTCAGTAGATAATTTAGGCAATCCGGGTTAGGGTTGGGTGCCCCACTGTGATTTTTCGGTTTACCCTTGCGTCGCTGGCCATTGTCCTGCGCGTTGGTATTAGCCACAAAGTCCATGTTACCATCCGCTTTACGCTTGCCTCCACCACCATTGCCTGCCCAGTGATGCTGCTGACTTTTGGAGTTGCTGTTCCTCTTTCCCTTCCCTGCCTTGTCATCATCAGATTCAGGATCCTTGGTACTATCAGAATCAGCATACTTTACCAAAGCAGCCATGAGGGTCCCCATGTCAGTGCAATGGCGCTTCATCCGTCCCAACTTCAGCTTTAGGGGCCTAAACCGGCAGTTGCCTTCTAGGGTTAAGACTGCGGTGTCAGCGTTGATGCGGTCTGATGAATGCAACACTTGTGAGACCCAGCGCACCCAATGAGACATCGATTGTCCTTCCTCCTGGACACATGCAGCTAAGTCTACTATCGACATGGGCTGCTTACATGTATCCTTGAAATTATTGATAAACCGGGCTCGTAATTGGGCCCATGAACTGATAGAATTGGCCGGTAAGCTTTTTAACCAAGTGCGGGTCGTTCCTTCAAGCATCATGGTGAAGTATTTCGCACATGCCGCATCATCCACATCCAGCATCTCCATGGCCATCTCATAGCTCTCCACCCATGTCTCTGGGGGTTGATCTGCCATGTAATTTGGTACCTTGCGCGGGCCCTTGAAATCCTTGGGTAGGCACACATTGCGTTAAGCGGGGACAAGGCAAGGCACCCCCAAAGAGCTAGAAGTAACACCGGGTTTGACCGAAATAGTTGGACGAACCGGCGTAAGCTGCCGAGCCTGATATTGTGCGGCTAACTCGGCCTCCCTATGTGCTCGGGCCCGGTCCACCACTTCCTGAGCGTTATCAGCACCACCCGCCGGGTTGTTGCCGTGGGGAGCTCCACGTCGTTCATTACTCGACACTGCCGGTTCCTCCATACGCCTGTTATAGCTCCGGCTTGGGCGAGGGGTCGAGTGGATCCGGTTGCGGCTGTACGAGTATGCTTCCTGTTGGTCCAAAGCTGTCCTAAGAAGCTCCTTGACCCATCACGTCTCTATCGCCTACGGTGAGTCACCTTCAATTGGAATGGCCTCCAGCCGTGCAGCAGTGGCGACGAGATTGTCCATTGGGTTGGAGTAGTGACCCGGAGGTGTTGAAACAGCCTGAGGTATAACTGTGTTTTGATTAGGCGGATCCATCCGACGAGGCTGAACCGGCGCACCGGTCCCAGGAGCTTCCGCCCGGTTTCCCTCCAGCGGATTACTGGTTCCTGCTCCCGGGGTGTTGAAAAGGTCTCTGGCCTCGAAAACCGGAGGCAAACAGGATCTGTACTTCCTCCTCATGACTTCATGCGACGCGTTCTGGTCCAACATGAGCCTGTAGGCTTGTGCGTCTAGAGCAACCCGCCCTGTGGCCATCCTGGTATCCTCAGCTGCCAGGTCCGCCTTGGCCTGGGTGATCTGTTCCCTTACCTTTGCAATCTCCACATTGTGGACGTCCTGATCCATCGGATTAGCTTCCGCCATAAGCACAACCAATGCATCAAATAGCTCTGATAGAACTTGAGCCGGCGGGCGCACAGGGCTTCCTGCCCTGACAGCGTCGCCGCTGCTGAACCGGAGGTTGTTGCTGCAGCGGTCGAAGAATGAAGCGCTGCTTGTGTGCCGGCCATGAATATTCCAACTCGGTTGGGCAGATCAGAGGGGTCCGGATACTGTCGCCGTCGGAAGAGCCCCCAATCCGGCCATCTTGTAGCTGATATAGAGATTCGGTTTCTCCGGTTGATGACTCATCGCCGGAGTAAATGACGGTCTCGCCGCCAGATCCCGATCCATCCTCATGACCTCCTCCATGGATGACTCCCACGAAGGCACGCTTCATGGCCGGTTTAACCCGGGCAGATCGCGCACGCTGAGCCGTTTCGACGAGGTCGGTGCAGATATGTGGCACAGGGCCCAGTTCTCCGATCTTGCCGATGAAAACATGTATGCCACCAAAGGGGACCCGGTACCCGTACTCAACTGAGCCGGCCTTGGGGCCCCAGCCTGCATCATCGATGTAAAGCTTGCCGCGACGACTCTTAGTCATCCGGCCTACGGCGTAGCCATCGAGTCCTTCAAAGCGGCCCTCCAAGAACTTGAAACCATCGTGCGATAGCCCCACGGTGGGCGCCAACTGTCGTGGTTTTGTCACGGTAGATGTCCTAGAGAATGGACTTAGTCGTGGAGCCATCGCGATGGGTTAGCTTGAAGGGTTAAAGCGGACACAGGGACGCAAGAGAGTTTATACTAGTTTGGCCCCTTCGATGAAGGTAAAAGCCTACATCTAGTTGTGATGGAATTGATGGGGTTTCGATGACCAGGGAGCAAACAAGCTTCGCCTATGTCTTGAGTTGTTGTCTATTGTCCTTGAACCGCCATCGGGTCGTCCCCTTATATACACGGGTGACGCCCGTCGGTTCACAGAGTCCCAATACCGGCTCATAGATGTGTCCGGTTTGGTCCCTACTTATTCCTAAGTTACAATACAAGTTAAATACCAACGCCGGTTTACGGCTACAGGCCTTGAACCGACTGTGGGCCTTGAGCCCTCATCTGCCTTCTTGGGCTTTAACATACTTAACTGCTGGCGAAGTTAACCCGACCCAGATAGGCCGGTTTACGCCCAGTAGTGATATCCCCAATAGGCTCCGTATCGTAAAACGCGATGAATCCTTCTCTTTTATTTTTTTCTCCCCGAACACGAATATATGGAGTTGGAGTTGAGGTCGGTGGAGCTCCAGGGGCCCACGAGGCAGGGGACACACCCAGGGGGCAGGCCCGCCCCCACCCTTGTGGCTAGGGTGTGGGCCCCCTAGCCTTGATTCTTTGCCAGTATTTTTTATTATTACCAAAAATGATCCCCATGGAGTTTCAGGTCATTCCGAGAACTTTTGTTTCTGCACATAAATAACACCATGGCAATTCTATTGAAAACAACATCAATCCGGACTAGTTCGATTCAAATCATGCAAGTTAGAGTCCAAAACAAGGGCAAAAGTGTTTGGAAACATAGATACGACGGAGACGTATCAGACATCCGTTCGGAAATGGTACAAAAGGACTATCCGTCCTCTCACTGACATGTGGGAATGGGACCACATGTCAACGAAGAGGCTAGTGGGGAGCGGACGGTTGCCACAGAAATCATACACTGACGACAAGGCCGTCCTGTTAGACCTATCGCCCACACGGGATGGCTTCCGTCCCCCACATGATTGAAGCCACTTGGCAACCCCACACAGCTGGTCCGCCACGCCGCTAGGCCAACTCCAGCGTGTGCAGCTCAGACGCGCGCTCGCTTAGCCCCCTTTTCCTCGATGCCCCGGAGCTACCCAACCACGGCTACATGTTTTGCGCACCCGGCGGCCGGATTTGGAGCGGGTCCGGTCAAGCTTGAGCTCACCGGTTGTGGGAGGCCGCGCCACGCCATGGACTGGCCGGGCACCAGGCCAAAAAGCCCCAACAAGGCTGCAAGGCCGTATGTAGGTACTTACTCCTCCTCTAGCCGCTCAGATCTACACTGTCGGTGGTCCGCCGGCAGATACATGAATGGCGGTCGGCCTGGCTTGGTGCTGGCCCGAAAGCTCGTCGGCGCACTGTTGCCACTCATTACGTGCAATGACTGCCCAAAGAAGGTATTGCGCCGTGTGTCTACAACGCTGGAACATCCTGGATGGGTGTTCATCAGGTTCTCAACCGATGGGGTATGTGCTACTTTAGCTTCGGTTGTGCTCTCGGATTAGACTTGTTTTGCTAACTTAAAATTTTATTGTGTAGAATGGATGCAAGTTTTGGTATTGGGAAGAAGAGTACATCGATATATTGATAGAATGCAATTTAGTAGATGTTGTAGCACTTTTAGCTAGCATAGAGCCTAGAGATGAGACTAGTGCACTTGTTGATAGAATAGAGGCTAGACATGAGACTAGATGCGAGGAAGCAACGTCTACTTCTTTACACTCAAAGAAGAAAGAAGCACGCAAGATCGAGCCTCCGCAGATCAACAATGAATGCATCGATAAGGCACTAATCCAACTTATAGGGGCAGTTATGGAAGTTGGATATCTTCCAAAATGTATTCTTGTGGTTCTTGTTTTCTTTGGTCTTGCTTTTCTAGTCAAATTTTGGTGATGTATTTCCATGTACCAAAAATCAATGATGAAAAAAAGATATGTGTTTGCGAAGAAAAATGTATGCATCCGGGATGCGTCCGCGCGTTGGGCGCACGGCCACCGCATCCGAGAAATGGCCCGGACACGACCCCATTGCCCTACCCAAATGGACAGAATCCGGGCAAAATGGAAGTCCGTTTGGGGTCGTGCATTGGAGTTGGCCTTACAAGTGGGACCGCAGTTGAGGAAACCTGTAACACCCTCGATGTGGCTATATCTCCCACGTGTCGAAGCACGACTTAGAGGCATAACCGCATTGAAAGCAATGTCGCAAGTGAGGTAATCTTCACACAAACCATGTAATTCATAAGGGAAAGAGTTACATAGTTGGCTTACAATCGCCACTTCACACAATTACATGAATAAAGCATTACATCAACCAGATACACACAAGGACTGACTATGGAACCCAAAATGAAAGAAGACTACCCCAAATGCTACACAGATCCCCGATCGTCCCAACTGGGCTCCACTATTGATCAACTGGAAACAGAACAACATAACGAACACGATCTTCGTCGAGCTCCTCCATGAGCTAGGTTGCATCACCTGCACGGTTCAACGGCACCTGCAAGCTGGTTTTATAAGTATCTGTGAGTCACGGGGACTCAGCAATCTCACACCCTCGCGATCAAGACTATTTAAGCTTATGGGTAAGGTAAAAGGTATGATGTGGAGCTGCAGCAAGCGACTAGTGTCGGAGTAAATAACCATGGGTAGCCTAGCCGGCTCCCCCTCGCCCTTCTGAAAAAATTACGAGCCGATTCGGCCCTCAAGAATCCAAGACACAGGGCCGCCTTCCCCTTGCCGGCTGTCTCCAGGCCGGCTATCGGAAGGCGGCCCAACTTTAGCCCTCATGAAGAAAAGCCGTGGGAGGGCTGGCTCCGAGAAGCCGGCCGCGAGAAGGCCGACTCCAAGAAGCCGGCTCCCATAAAGCGGTCAAGATCATACCCTCGAAGTCTGCATCCACATAACGGCGATGTGACGGGGCGTGGCTAGAGTGAAGCCCGCCACCCCAGAATCCCGGAGCACGCCTGGCACAGTGCGCCGTACGGGTGGCCATGACCCGTCTGGCGCGGCACTATTGCCACGATGACCCTGATGTCAACCACGACGGGCCGCCAGCGCGGCCCACGGGCAGTGGGCCCCTTCGGGCAGAAAGACACCCGAAGGCGGCCAGGCCTCCCCCCTAGTCGGCCCAAGATAGAGCCGGCTCCCCACAGCCGGCTTGCCACCTCCCTCGAAGAAGGCGCCCCATTAAGGAGACAAGACGCGGTGAGGCTACAGCGATCGCCCGCCGGACGCCGGCACTATAGCCATGCCCACCTCGGCGAAGCCCTCGTCACCAAGATTGAGCAACAGTAACCAGCCGCCGACAAGGCCCTGGACAGTGGGGCCTGCCTGTCGACCAAGGAGCCGGCAGCCGGCAGGACCCACTAGCCGGCGGGCCCCAGCAGCCGGCGCAGAAGCCAGAGAGCGTAGACACAGATGGCTGGGCCCCACGCCCAGCCGGATTACCATTGTACCCCCGGGGTAGGCCTATATAAATCCCCCGGGGCACCCATGCAAAGGATCGATCCCTGCTAGTCTTAGACACCACAAAGGGAGGAGAAGAGAGCAAGTCGTGCCCTTCTTCCTCCTCTCACCGAACAGCTCAAGGAGCATCGTGTAGCTACTTGTTCATCTAGTGACCATGCGGAGACCCCGCAGAGCAGCAGTAGGGGTGTTATCTCCACGGAGAGCCCTGGAGCTGGGTAAAATTCGCCGGCGTGCATGTCTTTGCCTCATCCCGTTTCCAGGCACCGGCGATGTCTTACTGGCTCCCACAATGATAAGCCACCCGTTGGCATATGTCGCACCTACCACCCGACATTTGGCACCCACCGTGGGGCCAGGTGCACCATCGTCCGGAGACCTGTTCTGGACGGGAACCCTCTTCCTCCCCCGCGAGCGTAGCCAGCCCGGCACGCCCAATGGCGCTTGCCACGACGCGCTACAAGGCATCACCGACATCTGTGTGGCGAGCAGCCTCGCCGATCTCCTTGACAAGACCCTCATCTCTGGCGAGCTCGCCTCCGACGCAGGCACCGACCACCTCGTCAACCTCCTCGGCCAGCTCCATGTCTTCGGCGAGCCTGTTGTGGACTTGGAGTCGGTTGGCTCCACCGATCCGATGCCTGTCGACTCCGACACGGCCTCACTCGACACTTTCCCCATCGACGTCGCGATCTACAAGGACCCGCTTCCCCGGGCCGATGGCTGCAACGCTGTCACCACCGAGGTGATGGTCATCGGCCACGGCGGTGCTTCTGATGAAAGCACCCACGACGCCCCGCACGCGGCGGTCCATGACTTGTCCATCCCCCTCCCGGCCGATGCTGACGCTGAAGCACTGGATGCTCGCTGCCTTGCCCTCCTCGCGGAGGGCCGGAAGCTGGTTTCCATGAGACGCCTCGCTGAGGCCCACCGACGCGAGGCAGACCGGGCCGCCTTTGGCATGCCGCCCCCAGGCGGACCCAGCCGGGCCGGCGTTGTCAGACAGTGTGGCGCTGTCGTCGCCGATACGCTAGGAGTCGACCGCCTAGTCTACGCTACTCCACTCAAGAACCTGCGCGCCGCCCAGGCGGCCGTAGACGAGCTAGATGGACTGGGGGCCGAAGAACTCCCCCACATGACCCAACACATCCAGCAGCTGATCGATGCAGCCGCGCAGCGGCACGAAGCCGACGCCCACGCGGAAAGCCCTCCCCCACGCCGAGATCACGGCGCGACGTCCCAGACGCCGACTACGGGTAAAACCCACGTGCGGCGCGAGAAAGAGCCGGCTGCCAGCCGAAGCCGAAGCCGAATCTCCATCGAGCGAGACTCAGAGGGCCACCCTCGGGCCGTGGAGTGGCGGGGCAACCCGCCTCCGCCTCGGCCCCGTGGAGAGAGATATCTCACCCCACCGCCTGTTGCGAATCCGACTCTCAGCGGCCGGCTAGGTCGCCGCGAAGGAGTCGGCGAGAACGATGCCCGCCATCGGATCGACCGCCTGGCACGATCCCTGGCACTGGAAGAAGAAGACGATGTCGGCCCGCCTTGCTTCAGCCCCCGCATCCGCGACGAACCTTTCCCCAAAGGGTTCTCGCTCCCAAGAGACACGCCCAAGTACAACGGCTCCGTGAAGCCGGAAGATTGGTTGATCGACTACTCCACTGCGGTTAGCATAGCCAACGGCAACAGGCGCGTTGCCGTGAAGTACGTGCCCCTCATGCTGCAGGGCACGGCGCGGACCTGGCTCAACAGCCTCAAGCCATACAGCATCAACAGCTGGCTAGACTTCACAGAAGCCTTCGTCCGCAACTTCACCAGCACCTACAAGCGGGCTCCCAAGCCCAGATAGCTCTCCTTGTGCGTACAAGGCCTCGCCGAGTCCACTCGTGACTACCTCACGCGTTGGGCCGAGCTTCGCAACTCTTGCGAAGGGGTGCACGAGGTGCAAGCCATAGAATACTTCACTGCCGGGTGCCAGAAGGCAACCTCCTCAAGCACAAGCTCCTCTGCGACGAGCCGACTACCCTCGATGAGCTTGTGATCATAGCGGACAAGTACGCCACCGCCGACTCCTCACTGAAGACTGAACTCCGGGTAGACGCGTCCGGGAAGGTACTGAACCCGGCGCCCAAGACGCCGGCTGGGGACTCCAGCCGACGCCCACACCAGAACGACCACAAGCGCAAGGGCCCCGTGCCGCCCTCCACCAGTCGGTAGGTGGCCACAGTCGATGACGAGCAGCCCGAAGCGCGGCCCGCACCCAAGAAGCAGAGGGGCGGCAAGCCGGCTTGGCAACCGGCCTTCTCCTACGAACAGACTCTCGACGCCCCGTGCAAGTTCCATAGCGGCGCGAAGCCGTCCAACCACACGACCCGGAAGTGCCATTGGCTCACCCGAATCTCCAAAGGCGAAGGGCTCGCGCCGCCTCCGCCTGCCGGTCCGCCGCCTCCGGCTCCGCAGCCGCCGACTGCTCGGCTCACAGTCGGAGCCGTGCACGATGAGTTCCCCGACGAGCATGCCGCCTATGTCATCTTTAGAAGCCAGCCCGAAGACCGGCGCAGCAAACGCCGAGAGCACCAAGAAGTCAGCATGGTCGCTGCCAACCCCGCCGAGCACATGCACTGGTCAGAAAAACCTATCAGCTGGAGCCGGACTGACCACCCAGAGGTGATGCCGTCTCCCGGCTCCTATGCGTTGGTTTTGGATGCCACCCTTGCAACGGATAGGCGCGCCGCCCGATTCTCCCGTTTGCTGATAGACGGCGGGAGTAGCATCAACATCCTGTACCATGACACCATGGAGAAGCTGAATGTCAAGACGAAGCAACTCATGCCTACTCGGACTGTGTTCCATGGCATCGTACCCGGCCTGTCCTGCGCCCCCATTGGCAAGATCAAGATTGATGTACTTTTTGGGGACAAGGAGCATTTCCGCCGGGAAGCGATCTGGTTTGAAGTGGTGGACCTGGAATGCCCTACCATGCATTGCTTGGCCGACCTGCCTTGGCCAGGTTCATGGCAGTTCCCCACTATGCATACCTCAAGATGAAGATACCGAGCACCAAAGGCGTCATCACCGTAGCTGGCGATTACAAGAAGTCCTCTGAGTGCACAGCAGCCAGCAGGCGGCTGGCCGAGTCCCTTGTGATTGCCGAAGAAAAGAATATGATGGACTGAGTCATGGCCATGGCCGGCAAGCAGTCGGCCTTGTCCCCCGATCCCAAGGAGCATGATGCTCAAGGATCTTTCCAGCCGGCCAAGGAGACGAAGAAGATACCTCTTGACCCCGAGCACCCAGAGAGGTTCGCCGTCATTGGGGCAAACCTAAACAGCAAATAGGAAGGCGAGCTCGCCGATTTCCTCCGTGAGAATCGGGACATCTTTGCATGTACCCCCAAGGACATGCCAGGTGTTCCGAAGGAATTTGCCGAGCACAAACTACACGTCCGAGAAGACGCAAAGCCAGTCAAACAACCCCTCCACCGACTATCGGAGGAGAAGCGCAGGATTGTGGGAGAGGAGATAGCCCGGCTTCTGGCAGCCGGCTTCATTATGGAAGTTTTCTTTCCAGAGTGGCTCGCCAACCCGGTCCTCGTGCTGAAGAAGAACAACAAGTGGTGCATGTGCATAGACTACACGAGCCTCAACAAGGCCTGCCCCAAAGATCCCTTTGCTCTGCCAAGGATTGACCAAGGATAGACTCCACGGCCGGATGCGAGCTGTTGAGTTTCTTGGATGCTTACTCAGGGTATCACCAGATAAAGTTAGATTCGGCAGACCGCCTGAAGACCGCCTTCATCACGCCATTCGGAGCCTTCTGCTACCTGACTATGACATTCGGCTTGAGAAACGCGGTGCCACTTTTCAGCGTTGCATGCAGAAGTGCCTCCTCAAGCAGCTCGGCAGAAATGCCCACGTCTACATAGACGACATTGTGGTGAAGACAAAGAAATGCGGCACCTTGCTGGAAGACCTCAAGGGAACATTTGAGAACCTACGCCGGTTCCAAATCAAGCTTAACCCTGAGAAATGCGTATTTGGAGTGCCAGCCGGCCAGCTCCTAGGCTTCCTGGTCTCCGAACGCGGCATCGAATACAACCCAGTAAAGATCAAGGCCATTGAGAGAATGGTGATTCCCACCAAACTTCGAGACGTCCAGAAGTTTACCGGATGCTTGGCCTCCCTGAACCGCTTCATCAGCCGGCTCGGAGAGAAAGCTCTTCCCCTCTACCGCCTCATGAAGAAGACCAACCACTTCGAGTGGAATGACCAAGCCGACCAAGCTTTTCACGAGCTGAAGAAGATGCTGGCCACGCCGCCTGTCCTGGCGGCGCCGACTGAGAAAGAGCCCATGCTCCTCTACATTGCCGCAACCAGCCGGGTGGTCAGCACCGTCATCGTAGTCCAACACCCAGAAGAAGGCCGAGCCCAGCCGGTCCAGAGGCCGGTGTACTATTTGAGCGAGGTGCTATCTACCTCGAAGCAGAACTACCCGCACTACCAGAAGATGTGCTACGGCGTGTACTTCGCCGCCAAGAAGCTGAAGCCCTACTTCCAAGAGCATCCCATCACGGTTGTATGCACCGCCCGGCTGGCCGAGATCATAGGCAGCCGGGATGCATCCGGCCGGGTGGCGAAATGGGCCATCGAGCTGGCCCCCTACACGATCTTCTACCAGCCTCGCACCGCCATCAAGTCCCAAGCACTGGCTGACTTCCTCGTCGACTGGGCCGAGACCCAGTACCTACCGTCGGCTCCTGACTCCACTCATTGGCGCGTGCACTTCGATGGGTCCAAGATGCGCACTGGCTTGGGAGCCGGCGTCATCCTCACCTCTCCCAAAGGCGACAAGCTCAGATACATGCTGCAAATTCACTTTGCCGCCTCCAACAACGTGGCCGAGTACGAGGCGCTCATACATGGGCTCCGGCTTGCCAAAGAACTCGGCATCCACCGGATCCTATGTTATGGTGACTCGGACTTGGTGGTCCAGCAATCATCCGGCAACTGGGATGCCAAGGATGCAAATATGGCAAGCTACCGCTTCCTCGTTCAGCAGATCGGTGGGTATTTTGAAGGATGCGAGTTCCTCCACGTACCACGAGCCGACAACGAGCCAGCTGATACCCTGATTCGAATAGGCTCCACTCGGTAAGCAATACCAACCGGTGTCCCTCTACAACGCCTCCTCAAGCCGTCTATCAAGCCGTCTCCAGAGTCCGATTCCATCTTCGTGCCGCCTGACCCCGACGCATCTGGCTCAAAGAACCAAGCAGGTGACCCGGGGACTTCGATAGTCGGCCAGGGGGCATCAGCGGGTGGCTCGGGGACTTCCGTAGTTATGCCTGACCCGGGGACTGCCTCACCCGGCTCGGGGACTGCGGTAGTCGGCCCGGAGACTACACCAACACAGCAGGCGGCGGCCGACTCCAACATTTCACCGCCCAGCCCGCCCGCCCTGGTTGCAGTAGCCGTTTTGGCAATAGAAGAAGTCGCAGCTCCATCATGGACTCAATCCATCCTCAACTTCCTAATAAACCAAGATCTGCCGGTTGATGAAGTAGAAGCAAGACAAGTCCAACACCGAGCCGGAGCATACACAATCGTCAACAGAAAACTCGTCAAGCGCAGTGTCACTGGAGTCCTCCAGCGATGCGTCGAGCAAGAGAAGGGCATTGCAATCCTCAGAGACATCCACCAAGGAGAATGCGGCCACCATGCGGCCTGAAGATCACTCGTCGCCAAAGCCTTCCGCCATGGTTTCTTTTGGCCGACTGCTTTGGATGACGCCAAGGAGTTAGTTAAACATTGTAAAGGGTGCCAACTCTTCAGCTCCAAGCAACACATGCCGGCTTCAGCACTCAAGACCATTCCCCTCACTTGGCCCTTCGCCGTTTGGGGACTGGACATGGTGGGCCCATTCAAGACGGCGCGCGGCCGCATGACACATCTGCTTGTCGCCGTGGACAAATTCACCAAATGGATTGAGGCAAAGCCGATCAAGAAGCTGAATGGGCCGACTGCCGTGACATTTATCGCACATATAACAACTCGGTACGGCGTGCCACACAGCATCATCACCGACAATGGCACGAATTTCGCCAAGGGAGCCTTGGCACGTTTCTGCGCGACGCAAGGCATCCGATTGGACCTAGCGTCCGTTGCCCACCCGCAGTCAAACGGCCAGGTCGAGCGAGCCAACGGCCTCATCCTTTCCGGCATCAAGCCCCGACTGATCATAACACTGCAGCATTCAGCCGGCTGTTGGCTCGATGAGCTGCCGACTATCCCCTGGAGTCTGCGCACTACACCAAACAAGTCAACCGGCTTCACTCCTTTCTTCCTCGTATATGGTGTCGAGGTGGTCATCCCAACTGACAACAAGTTCGACTCGCCTCGGGTAACCATGTACACGGAAGCCGAGGCCAAGGAAGCACGAGAAGATGGCGTCGACCTGCTGAAAGAAGGCCGGCTGTTAGCCCTCAGCCGGTCCGCCATCTATCAGCAGGGCCTGCGCCGCTACCACAGCCGGAAGGTCAAACCAAGATCCTTCCAAGAGGGCGATCTTGTGCTCCGGCTGATCCAGCGAACAGCCGGCCAGCACAAGCTCTCGGCCCCTTGGGAGGGCCCCTTCGTCATCAGCAGAGCCTTAGGCAACGACTCCTACTACCTAATTGACGCGCAGAAGCCGAAGGCACGAAAGAGAGACGACTCCGACAAGGAGTCGGAATGACAATGGAACGCCAACCTCCTCCGAAGGTTTTACAGTTGAAATGCAGTATGTATCATGCTAACTTTTGTACTAAGTACGAGACAATAGGTCCCCCGAGGAGAGCTCGAGGACTGCCATCTTTTATCTATGAATGAAAAGTATCATGCTTATGACCTTGTCATTACATTCACTTTTTTCGTCCGGCACCGGGTTCGACTAGTCGGCCCGGGGACTGGCCGCCTGGAGTTATATTAGAAGTCCTACCCGCAGTCAGACAAGTAGTGTGCCGGCTACCAAGCCTTCTCTTGCCAAAAGTCGCAGCTCGAAGAACCGGCTGTCCGGCTGGCAAGAGTTAAAGGCAGGAACGGGTGCCCACACGAAAAACGGCTAGGGACTAATGGACTAATATAACAAAAGCTGGTTTTTCTCCCACCGCCGACCGGCTACCAGAGTAGCCGGCCGGCTGGCTTCCATTCACCTCGCTCCAATCTAAGAAAGCTCGAGTACTTGCCTTCCCAGAAGGGGAAGGCGGCAAAGGAAACAGGCTAAGGATTAAAAGCATACATGAATGGAAACCAAACACACAATAATATTTACATAAAAGACCTTCAAAAGTCCAGCATTCAACATAGTTCGAATACACCCCCAGTGGGTGGAACTGCGCAAGTTTAATAAAGTTGTTCAAAAGGCAACAAGCAGGAAAAAACAAGGACGACAGACTAAGCCAAGGGAGCGACTGGCGAGTCGGGCAGGTCGGTGGAGACGGCAGTGCCGGCTGGAGGAGTGGCCGGCTGGCGAACCTCGGCATGATCACCGCCTCCCGCAGAGGGCGCGCTAGCACGCGCCTTGTTGGCAGAGGCACGATCAGGCTGAGGCTGGCTGCCCGCTTCACCAGTCGGCTCAATGTCTTCGCCTTCCTCTCCTTCGTCGTCTTCGCCATCATCACTGGAGGCGATCTCCTCTGCCGAGTCTTCACCCGCTGCCGGGTCCAGCCCAAACCACTCCTCCGCCTGGGCAACGCCCTCGTCATTGATCTCAGGAGCGAAGACGTTGATGTCAGTACACTCAACGATCGTCGAAGCGCGCTGAGCGATAGCCGGCCGCACCTCCTCCATCTCTTCGTCGGCCTCTAGCCGCCAGGTGCGCAGCTAGTCCAGGTTCAGCCCCGAATACCAGGCTCGGACGAACTCTAGCGCCCGCCCAGCTCCAAGCCGGGCTGCCGACGCCTTCCAGGCCTCGAAGCGGCCAACCGCAACCTCCAGCCAGTCGGCAGTCCGACTTGGGGTGCGGGGAATCGTCTCGCTTGGCCAGAGGGCCGCGAACACCTGCGCCCTGGCGCGCTGGAGGCGGCGGAGCATACAGTGAGCCGGCTACAGCCGGCCTTGGACCGCCAAGAGCTGCTCCTCGAGCGTCCGGCGCGATTTCAGCCCCCGCCTGCCGGCGTGCCTCGCGATGGGCCTCGATGGATTGGGTGGCGAAGACGGAGTAGCCGGGAAAGTAGTCTGCACAGAGAAGAAAAAGCAGCACAAGTCAGAACATAAATCAGGGATCAAGGGGCAAGCAGGGAGTGAAGAAGGCGGCTTACCGTCGATCAAATCCTCGATACGACTAAAGCCCTCGCTCAGCGCCTGCTTCGCTTCAGCCCAGCCCGCCGCTTCGGTCTCGAACTCGGCCTTCAGGGCGTCCTCATTGTCCTGTGCCTTCTACAGGGCCGCCTTGTGGCTCTCCTCCTGGTCGGCCAACTTCTTGACCAGGCGGTCATGCTTCAGGACCAAGGCGCTGTACTCGGCTTCCTTGGCGCGAAGGGCGGCCTGGGCCCCGCTGAGCTGCTCCCTCAAGTCGGCATTGGCTCCTACAAGCATGAAGGCAAAGGAAAAATTAATAAGGTGAAGTCGTCAAGGAAGATCCGACCCGGCTGCTCAGCAGTTGGCCCGAATCTCGGGGACTACACCCAGTGGGTGCGTTGACGCGCCCCCACGGAAGATGAACGAGACAAACATGCACTCAGGCTGCTGGTCAGGTCCTCGGTTCTCCGGCCCAGCTCATGAGCCTAGGAGTTGAAGGCGGCTACGCGGAGGTTATGATACTCCTGGAAGATTATACAGGAGGCAAGGATAAGTTAAGTCATCAAGGAAGATCCGACCCGGCTGCTCAGCAGTCGGCCTGAATCTCGGGGACTACACCCAGTGGGTGCGCTGACACGCCCCCACGGAAGAAATCAAAAGAGCGAAATAACCAAGGCCAGAAGACTCATCCGGATGACGGCCCGCGTCGAGAGAAACTCCTGGGTGTATCGCTGCAGCGAGGCGGCCTGAGCCTGAAGCCGGTTCCGGACCTCCTAGGCCGCCGCGTTCAGCTCGCCCGTCCCCCCGCTGGGAGTCCACTCGGACGTACTGACGCTGGCCGCCTCCAGGGCCTCCGCCGTCTGGCTGGCGCCCGCTGCTCGGTGCGGTTCCGGCGCGGAGGCGCCACCACCTACGCGTCGGCGCAATGCCAGCTGCACCTCAAGGCGGCCCCCTGCCTCCGGTCGCCCCTGGATGGCTGCTCTGGCACCGCAGCTGATTGGCCGCTTTGGCCCGCTCCAGTCGGCGCCGTCTGCGACGCCCCCTCCACGAAGATCACGTGGTCCTCCCGCCTCTCCATCACCAGCGGGCCTTGGTCGACCTCCTCCGACAGGGGCACGGGAATGTCGGGGGCCACGGCATGGAGGGGAACAACGAGCAGCGGAGGCCGGTTGTGCGAGGCCTCCGCCTTCGTCTCCGCGGCTGCCGCCTTCGCCCGGGCCTTGGCCGCCACGTCAGCCTGCTCCTTCGTCGCCTGGTCGGTCCTTCGCTCCGCCGCCTCCCACTCCTCCCACGCCTCCCGCGCATTCCGCTTCGTGGCCTCCCTAAGGTCGGCGCGGGGATCCACGCGGCGGGAGCTTGAGGACCCTCCAGTCGACCCGACTATAGAGCCGCCAGGACCTCGCTCAAGTGAAAGCGGTGCCCTGTCCGGCAAGAAAAGAAAGGTTTAGAAGAGCTTCGATCGAAAAAGACAAAAAAATATACGCAAGACATTCAACGACTTACGCAGAGACCGCCTGCGGCTGCTTCACCACCTTGCGGAAGCGGGCCACCTTCGCGGCCGCCTCATCCCGCTTGGTCGCCGCCGTGGAAGCCTTGGATTTCTTCGGCCAGCTGCCGAAGAAGGTCGATGCGGCCCGGCGCTTCTGCGCGCCGCCACGGGCAGCCGGTACGGCAGACGAGCCCGCGCCTTGATGATCAGTCGCCGGCTGGCGGTGCGGGGCGACTTCGACCTCGTCGTCATCCGGCCAGTCTTCGAAGCCGGCCCCAAGTCCCGTGCCTCCGGCCTCGTCACCTCCCCCCATGATGGCGTCTTCCATGGCGGCCGCTCCCAGGTCCGGATCGTCGGCGTTGTCCACCGTGTGGTCGGGGAGGAGTTGGCGCTCTACCCCCGCGGCCCCGGCTGTCGGTGGAAGAAGAGGGTTCTGCTAAAGGCAAACCAATTGATCAAAAGTCAGCTACCATGAGGCCGGCTACAAAAAGGAAGGAAGAAAGAACTTACGGCAGGCGGAGGGTAGGCACGGGAATACGGCTCCTTGCCGTATCGCCAATCCTCAACGAGCTTGAAATTGGAGATATAATTCACCATGTAAGACACCTTTGCATGAGGCATCTCCCTGGTGCTCAGCCGGCACGGGTCGAAGCGGCCGCTCATCTGGCAGATCATGTGAGGCCGGCCTTGGAGCGGAAGAACCCGGCGCTCCATGAAGGCGGCCACCAAGTCGGCTCCGGTCAGGCCCTCCGACTGGATCATCACCCGAAGCCGGGAGACGGCTGCGTTCCCGGCCTGAGACAGTGACCTGGCCCGGTAGCTCCACGAAGGTTGCCTCCCAGCCGGCGGGCCGGCTACGTAAGCTGGCGAGTTGACGTACTTGCCTTGCTAGGCGACGTTCTTCACATAAAAATAAGACTTCTGCCAAAGCTTCACCGACTGGATCAGCGGAATGGACGGGAACGGATTGTTCTCGCTCGCCCGCCTCATGGCAATAAAGGCTCCGCAGGGGCGGGCACGCCCGCGACGACGGTGCCGAGCTTGCTTTGGAAGAACTCCCCCCAGAGCTCGAGCATGGGGAGAACTCCAAGAAAACCCGCGCACAGGGTGACGAAGGCCGACAGCAGCATCACCGTGTTGGGCGTGAGGTGATGCGGCTGGAGGTGGTAGAATTCGAGGAAGGCTCGAAGGAATCCGCTCGCCGGGAGGCCGAAGCCGCGCAGGCAGTGCGAGCGGAAGATCAGCTGCTCGCCCTCCTCTGGTGCCAGCAAAATCTCCCTCGCCGGCGCTTGACGAACCCGCACGAGGTTTTCGCCCGGCAGACGCCGCGTCCGGCGGAGGAACTCAACATGGTCCTCGTGGATGTTGGAGCCATCCCATGAGCTCGATAGCGCCATGGGAGCGATGCGGCGGGGAGCAAGACGAAGCAACAGCGAAACGGCGCGGCAAAGGGTTGCTGCGGCGGGGAGCAAGATGAAGCGACGGCGGAACGACGCGGCAAAGAGTTGCTGCAGCAAAGAGAAGAAGAAGGAGGCCGAGAAGGGGCGGAGTGAGGGAGAGCGCGCGAGCCTCTGCCGCTCCCCCTCCTCCTCCTACTTATAGACCACGCGGCGGAGCCGAGGAGGCGCGGTGTGGGGGAACATGGGGATCAACTTCGCCCACTCCCCCACGTCCCGCGATTATTGTGCCTTGATGGCAGAATGAAACCGCCACGGGAAGGCGAGCGGTCCATGTGAGCCGCAGAAGATCCGCGCTCGGGCCTAGGCCTACGAGTGGCGGGCCCGGGCCTGCGGCGGCGTCCCGTCGCGCGCGTGCGTTGGCAGGACTTCCTCGCCACGTGGCCCGCGGAATGGCGCGGGGTCAGCTCGCAGGGCGACCCGCGTTCCTGCCTACGAGAAATGGAGCTTTCCGAAGACGGCGCGCACAGGCAAAGCCGGCCCCTCGGGATAGGAAGCTGACCTAGCTTCCCGTCCCTTTGTCAGCCTCGAAGCTCGATCAGCTTCGGGGACTACTGTCGGAGTAAATAACCATGGGTAGCCTAGCCGGCTCCCCCTGGCCCTTCTGAAAAAATTATGAGCCGATTCGGCCCTCAAGAATCCAAGACACAGGGCTGCCTTCCCCTTGCCGGCTGTCTCCAGGCCGGCTATCGGAAGGCGGCCCGACTTCAGCCCTCATGAAGAAAAGCCGCGGGAGGGCCGGCTCCGAGAAGCCGGCCGCGAGAAGGCCGACTCCAAGAAGCCGGCTCCCAAAAAGCGGTCAAGATCGTACCCTCGAAGTCTGCATCCACATAACGGCGATGTGACGGGGCGTGGCTACAGTGAAGCCTGCCACCCCCGAATCCCGGAGCACGCCTGGCACAGTGCGCCGTACGGGTGGCCATGACCCGTCCGGCGTGGCACTATTGCCACGATGACCCTGATGTCAACTACGACGGGCCGCCAGCGCGGCCCACGGGCGGTGGGCCCCTTCGGGCAGAGAGACACCCGAAGGCGGCTAGGCCTCCCCCCAGTCGGCCCAAGATAGAGCCGGCTCCCCACAGCCGGCTTGCCACCTCCCTCGAAGAAGACGCCCCATTAAGGAGACAAGACGCGGTGAGGCTACCGTGATCGCCCGCCGAACGGCGGCACTGTAGCCATGCCCACCTCGGCGAAGCCCTCGTCACCAAGATTGAGCAACAGTAACCAGCCGCCGACAAGGCCCTGGACAGTGGGGCCTGCCTGTCGACCAAGGAGCCGGCAGCCGACGGGACCCACTAGCCGGCGGGCCCCAGCAGCCGGCGCAGAAGCCGGAGAGCGTAGACACAGACGGATGGGCCCCACGCCCAGCCGGATTACCATTGTACCCCCGGGGGGTAGGCCTATATAAACCCCCCGGGGCACCCATGCAAAGGATCGATCCCTGCTAGTCTTAGACACCACAAAGGGAGGAGAAGAGAGCAAGCCGTGCCCTTCTTCCTCCTCTCACCGAACAGCTCAAGGAGCATCGTGTAGCTACTTGTTCATCTAGTGACCATGCGGAGACCCCGCAGAGCAGCAGTAGGGGTGTTATCTCCACGGAGAGCCCCGAAGCTGGGTAAGATTCGCCGGCGTGCATGTCTTCGCCTCATCCCGTTTCCAGGCACCGGCGACGTCTTACTGGCTCCCACAATGAAAAGCCACCCGTTCGCATATGTCGCACCTACCACCCGACAACTAGCATATATGGTGGCTAACATACGCAAATGAGAGCGAGAAGAGAAGGAAAAGCATGGTCGAGAAACTATGATCAAGAAGTGATCCTAGAACAACCTATGTCAAGCATTACTCCAACACCGTGTTCACTTCCCGGACTCCACCGGAAAGAGACCATCACGGTTACACACGCGTTTGATGCATTTTAATTAAGTTCAACTTCAGGTTTTCTACAACCGGACATTAACAAATTCCCATCTGCCCATAACCACGGGCATGGCTTTCGAAAGATCAAATCCCCGCAGGGGTGTCCCAACTTATCCCATCACAAGCTCTCACGGTCAATGAAGGATATTCCTTCTCTCAAGAAAATCCGATCAGACTCGGCATCCTGGTTACAAGACATCCTCGACAATGGTAAAACAAGTCCAACAACACCGCCCGAATGTGCCAACAAATCCCGATAGGAGCTGCACATATCTCGTTCTCAGGGCACACTCAGATGAGAGCTCCATACAACTAAAACCAAACTTCGAGTTTCCCCGAGGGGGCGCTGCACAGGGCTCTAGTTTGGACCAACACTCAGAGGAGTACTAGCCCGGGGGGGTTAAATAATGACGACCCTTGAGTCTGCAGAACCTAAGGGAAAGAAAAGGCTAGGTGGAGAATGGTAAAACCAATGTTGGGGATTGCTGGAGGAGTTTTATTCAAGGCGAACTGTCAAGGGGTTCCCATTATAACCCAACCGTGTAAGGAACACAAAATCCGGGAACATAACACCGATATGCCGGAAACTAGGGCGGCAAGAGTGGAACAAAACACCAGGCATAAGGCCGAGCCTTCCACCCTTTACCAAGTATATGGGTGCATTAATTAAATAAGAGATATTGTGATATCCCAACAAAATATCCATGTTCCAACAAGGAACAAACTCCAATCTTCACCTGCAACTAGCAACGCTATAAGAGGGGCTGAGCAAAGCGGTAACATAGCCAAACAACGGTTTGCTAGGACAAGGTGGGTTAGAGGCTTGGCTCAACAATATAGGAGGCATGATAAGCAAGTGGTAGGTATCGCGGCATAGGCATATCAAAAGAGCGAGCAACTAGCAAGCAAATATAGAAGTGATTTCGAGGGTATGGTCATCTTGCCTGAAATCCCGCAATGAAGAAGAACGAGTCCATGAAGAAGATAAATGGACGTAGTCGAACGGGTCCTCACAAACACGACGTTATCGGAACCAACCCGAAGACGCAACACCGGAAAGAAGCAAACAACATAGTAAACAACCATCACCTAAGCATGGCATGATGCACAACCAAGTATGATGCATGACTGGTTTAAAGAGGCATGGCATGACAAAATGCACAAAACAATCCTACAAATTAAGTGGAGCTCAATATGCAACTCAGTTGCATATTGACGAAACACCACGTGACTTATTTAGTTCTCTCTCGGATGCGAGATGCGGTATGCGGTGCATATGCATGATTTGGAAAGGAATGATTGAACCTGGCCTCAACTTGGAATTCCAAGAGTGCCACTGGAAAGTTGAGGTGATTTCGGTTGAAATCGATATAAAGATCACCGGAATCGGATGCACGGTTTGGAAATGGCAAGCAAAACAAATATGGCACCGGTCTGCGATAACCAGCAAGTGGCCTTCTAAATGCATCAAGATAATTAAGCTACTACACCCAAACATGGCAAAAAAATACATGGCAGGCATCCACTCAAGATGGTTGACAAAAGACGAAAACTGAGCTACGGCTAATTCGCTCAATAGCAGGTTCAAACAAGCATGCAAAAGTGCAAAAGATAACAGGTTTCAGACTTAGTGAAATTAACAGCATATCAGGAATTTATCATCAGGAAGCAATCTTTATAGCATGAAAACTACATTCTAAAGGAACATAACATGGCAAGGCAAGGCATGGCATGAAGCTACTCTAAGCACATAACAAAAGTCCCTTAGTGACCTTGAGTCAAAAGGGATCGGAAAATACAATTGCAAGCATGTGAACATGGCAAAAACATAAACAGATTCAGACTTGGTGAAAAAATGGAGCATGCAAATCAGTCAACGAGTAGGCATCTTTACGAGCTCAATGCACTCACTACAGAGCATGGAATGACAAACTAAGCATACACCCATCAAGAAGACATAGCATAGAAGTTAGACATGGCAAGAACAACAACATAGCATGCACGGATCAATAGCAACATCCTCGGCAAAATCGCTAAACATGTCAACAATCTGCCAGGATCATTTTATAGCAAAAGTAGAGCTCGATTGACTCAAGCCAGGGTGCTTCATAAATGCAAAAAAAGACATGGATGGATAGAGCACCACAATATTAACAAAACATCCTTACTGATCATCCTCAAAAGAGGCACGGTGTAACACCCTAGATGCGACTATATCTCCGACGTGTCGAGGCACGACTTAGAGGCATAATCGCATTGAAGGCATATATCGCAAGTCAGGCAATCATCACAAACATCCCATGTAATATAGATAATAAAAATGGATAACATAGTTTGCTTACACTCGCCACGTCAATCAAGTACATAAATAACATACATCAACCAAACACTCATGGCCCGACTACGGCGCCAAAATAAAAGATAACCCAACATGCGACATGGTCCCGATCACCCCCAACTGGGCACCACTATAGATCATCAGGAAAGGAAACATAGTAACGTTGAGAGTCCTCGTCGAACTCCCACTTGAGATCGAGCGCGTCACCTGGAGCGGAATCATCAGGCCCTGCATCTGGTGTAATAGTAATCTGTGAGCCACAGGGACTCAGCAATCTCGCACCCTCGCGATCAAGACTATTTAAGCTTATAGGTAAGGCAAGGTAAATATATGTGGAGCTGCAGCAAGCGACTAGCATATATGGTGGCTAACTCATTCGCAAAAGAGAGCGAGAAGAGGAGGCAAGGCGCGAGCGAGAAACTAGAGGACAACCTGCGCAAACATTACTCCAACACCGTGTCCACTTCCCGGACTCCGCCGAGAAAAGGCCATCACGGTAACTCACACGGTTGATTCATTTTAATTAAATTAAGGTTCAAGTTATCTACAACTGGACATTAACAAATTCCCATCTGCCCATAACCGCGGGCACAGCTTTCGGAAGTTCAAATCCTTGTAGGGGAGTCCCAACTTAGCCCATGACAAGCTCTCATGGTCAACGAAGGAATAGACCTCCTCCCGAGACGTTCCGATCAAACTCGGTACTCGATCTGAGTACCCGGCGTTCTTTCAGTCCTAGATCTCGGGACGAGATCTTTTCGTAGTGGTGGAGTGTTGTAACACCCCGGATGTATCTTTCCCAATTTGTACTCCAACTCTTGCCATTTCCGGCCTTAAGTTATTTTATTTTCTCAGGTTCGGGTCTTTGTCTCCGTGTGTTGTTATCGTTGTCATGCATCTCATATCATGTCATCATGTGCATCGCATTTGCATACGTGTTCATCTCATGCATTCGAGCTTTTTCCCCGTTGTCCGTTTTGCATTCCGACGCTTCGTTCTCCTCCGGTGGTCAATTCTACCTTTCTTTCATTTGTGGGGATTAAACATTTCCGGATTGGACCGAGACTTGCCAAGCGGCCTTGGTTTACTACCGATAGACCGCCTGTCAAGTTTCATGCCATTTGGACTTCGTTTGATACTCCAACGGTTAACCGAGGGACCGAAAAGCCCTCGTGTGTGTTGCAGCCCAACGCCCCTCCAATTTGGCCCAAAACTCACCTAAGCCTTCTCCATCATCTAGATCGTTCGATCACGATCGTGTGGCCGAAAACCGCAACTCATTTGGACTCTCCTAGCTCCTCCTATGCCTATTTAAAGACCCCCCCGAAATTCGAATCTCCTCCTCCCCCGAAACCATAAATCGCCCCGCCACCGATGAACATGTCCGCCGCCTAGATCGGACACGTCCTCCGCCCACACGGGCCAATCCCGCTCCGCCATGTGTCCCGCCGCCGTCCTCCCGCGCCGCGGCCCGCGAGCCCAACCGGGGCCCCCGAGGGCCCGAAGCCGCTCCCCGACGCCCGCGCCTCACCGCCGCCATAGCCGGTCGCCGCACTCCTCCAGCCCCGCCACGCCATCGCCGGAGACCTCGCCGGCGCGAGCTCGCCGTCACCCGAGCTCGCCGGCCCGGCCACCGCACGCCGTCGCACCGGCGAACTCCCCTCCCTTCGGCAGGACCCTCGACGCCGGCGAGCTTCAGATCCGCCGCCGGCGAACAGTGGATCGCGCGAGTGAACAGTAAACCCTAGATCTCGGAGGTGTATTTTTCGTCTAAGTCCTGAATTCCCAGATCCAAATGCTCCTGTTCATCATGCCGTAACTTTGCATCCGTGGCTCCGATTCATGCATATAGCATATCAAAATGTTCATCTCAGAGAGGGCATCATTTCATTCCATTGCATCATTTTCATTTGAGGTCATCTTGATGCCCGAAATGCTGTTAGAAGAGGGCTACTTGAGTTAATTGTCAGATCTGCTACTCTATTTAGACATTTGTCATTTTTGCCATGATTATTGTGTGCATGATATGCCCTGATGCTCTACATATGTTTTGTTAAGGGTTTTTCCATCTCTCCAGAGGTGCAACCCATGTATTTTTGTGATGTGTGTGGTGCCTAGTGCAAGCTTGCAAAGTGGTGCACTTGCTAATTCTGTTTATCTCATGTTGCCATATGTTCATGTTGTTTCCTAGTGATCCGTGCCTGTTTTGAGGATGATCAGTAAGGATGTTTTATTAATCTTGTAGTGCTCTATCCATCCATGTCTTTGTTTGCAATTATGGAGCAACGTAGCTTGAGTCAATCAAGCTCTACTTTTGCTACTTTGTGAATCTAGGCAGATTGTCAACTTGTTTGCAATTTTGCCGATGATGTTGTAGTTGATCCGTGCATGCTATGCTATTGT
This sequence comes from Triticum aestivum, assembly GCF_018294505.1. NCBI lineage: Eukaryota > Viridiplantae > Streptophyta > Magnoliopsida > Poales > Poaceae > Triticum > Triticum aestivum. The sequence goes on from NC_057800.1 coordinate 241,644,597, forward strand.
TCTTGCTATGTCTAGCTTGCATTTTGTGTGTTCTTGATAGTTGTATGCTTAGCTTTTCATGACTTGCTCCGTAGTGAGTGCATCGAGCTCGTAAACATGCCTACTTGATATCTGTTTTCAGCATGTGCCAGTTTTCACTAAGTCTGTGAACTGATTATGTTTTTGCCATGTTCGCATGCTTGCAATTGTATTTTCTGATCCCTTTTGGCTCAAGATCACTAAGGGACTTTTGTTAAGCTCTTTGAGTAGCTCCATAACATGCTTTATTTTGCCATGTTCAGTTCTTGTAGCATGTAGTTTTGTTGCTCCGAAGAGGGCTACCTGATCTGAAATTCCAGACAAGTGTTAATTTCACAAAGTCTGAAATCTGTTTGCCATATGCATTTTTGCCATGCTTGTTTGAACCTGTTAATGGATGAATTGGCCGTAGCTCAGTGCTAGACTTTTGTTAAGCATCTTGAATGCATCCCTGCCATGTATTTTGTTGTCATGTTTGGGTGTTGTATCATGTTCATCTCATTGCATTTAGATGACTACTTGCTGTAAATCGCAGACCAGTGTCATATTTGAATCGCTTGCCATTTCCAAACCGTAACTCCGATTCCGACGTTCTTTATATCGTTTTCAAGCGATTTCAACTCATCTTTCCAGTAGCACACTTGGATTTCCAAGTTGAGGCCAGGGTCATGCATTTCTTGTCACATCTTGCATATGCATCCCGCATCGCATCCCGCATAGCATACCATCCTTGCATCATATTGTTTGATCCTTGCACGTGGTTGATTGCGTCCTTGTTGCTTGTTTGTCTTGTTTGGGTAGAGCCGGAAGACGAGTTCGCTAACGAGGAACCCGTTGAGTTTGCTTTCGAGGATCCAGTCAACTATGACAACTCTGCAGGCAAGATGATCATTCCGTCGAAATCACTACTATCTTTGCTATGCTAGATTTCTCGCTCTTTTGCTATGCCATTGCTACGATGCCTACCATTTGCTTTCAAGCCTCCCAAATTGCCATGTCAAACCTCTAACCCACCATGTCCTTGCAAACCATTGATCGGCTATGTTACCGCTTTGCTCAGCCCCACTTATAGCGTTGCTAGTTGTAGGTGAAGATTGGAGACCGTTCCTTGTTGGAACATTTATTTACTTGTTGGGATATCATTATATTGCCATGTTATCTTAATGCATCTATATACTTGGTGAAGGGTGGAAGGCTCGGCCTCTCGCCTAGTGTTTTGTTCCACACTTGCCGCCCTAGTTTCCGTCATATCGGTGTTATGTTCCCGGATTTTGTGTTCCTTACGCGGTTGGGTTATAATGGGAACCCCTTGATAATTCACCTTGATTAAAGCTTTTCTAGCAATGCCCAACCTTGGTCTTACCTTTTGCCACCTAGCCTCTTTTCCCTTGGGTTTTCGGAGCCCGAGGGTCATCTTATTTTAAACCCCCCTGGGCCAGTGCTCCTCTGAGTGTTGGTCCACCTGTCAGCTGCCGGTGGCCACCAGGGGCAACTCTGGGCTGGCCTACCCGTACCTAGGACAATCTGAGTGTGCCCTGAGAAAGAGATATGTGCAGCTCCTATCGGGATTTGTCGGCACATTCGGGCGGTGTTGCTGGATTAGTTTTGACCTGTCGAAGTGTCTTGAAGAACCGAGGTACCGAGTCTGATTGGAACGTCTCGGGAGGAGGTCTATTCCTTCGTTGACCGTGAGAGCTTGTCATGGGTTAAGTTGGGACTCCCCTGCAGGGATTTGAACTTTCGAAAGTTGTGCCCGCGGTTATGGGCAGATGGGAATTTGTTAATGTCCGGTTGTAGATAACTTGAACCTTAATTTAATTAAAATGAATCAACCGTGTGAGTTACCGTGATGGCCTCTTCTCAGCGGAGTCCGGGAAGTGGACACGGTGTTGGAGTAATGTTTGCGCAGGTTGTCCTCTAGTTTCTCGCTCGTGCCTTGCCTCCTCTTCTCGCTCTCTTTTGCGAATGAGTTAGCCACCATATATGCTAGTCGCTTGCTGCAGCTCCACATATATTTACCTTGCCTTACCTATAAGCTTAAATAGTCTTGATCGCGAGGGTGCGAGATTGCTGAGTCCCTGTGGCTCACAGATTACTATTACACCAGATGCAGGGCCTGATGATTCTGCTCAAGGTGACGCGCTCGAGCTCAAGTGGGAGTTCGACGAGGACTCTCAACGTTACTATGTTTCCTTTCCTGATGATCGGTAGTGGTGCCCAGTTGGGGGTGATCGGGACCGTGTCGCATGTTGGGTTATCTTTTATTTTGGCGCCGTAGTCGGGCCATGAGTGTTTGGTTGATGTATGTTATTTATGTACTTGATTGACGTGGCGAGTGTAAGCCAACTATGTTCTCCCTTTTTATTATCTATATTACATGGGATGTTTGTGATGATTGCCTGACTTGCGACATATGCCTTCAATGCGATTATGCCTCTAAGTCGTGCCTCGACACATGGGAGATTAGTCCCATCGAGGGTGTTACACATGGATCACTAGGAAACAACATGAACATATGGCATAAAAATGATGACAAGGCAAGGACTTGGTGAAATTCTAAGTCCCTGAAATCAGCATCATCGAGTAAGCTAATGTGCATGCTTGTGCTAGTCACCACAAATATCACAAAAATACATGGCAAGCACCCCTGTAAATATAACATGGCATACTACAAAACACATGTAGAGCTCAGGATCATAGCATGCACACATTAATCATGGCAAAAATGACAAAAGGCTATTTGCTGAAACAGATCTGACAAATTCATCACATAGCCCTCTTACAACAGCATTTCGGGCATCAAGAGCTCAAATGAAAATGATGCAATGAGATGAAATGATGTACGCGTCGAGACGAACATTTTGATATGCTACACGCGCGAATCGGAGCTACGATGAGGAAGTTATGGCATGTGGAAGAATGCAAAAATGCTAGGGTTTCAGGGAGAAAAAGTCAACCAAGAGGGGATCTAGATCTCAGATCCAGATCGCATGGATTTTGAGGCGGCGGCGCTCTCGCCAGAATTGACAATGACAGCGGCGGCCGGTGGACCTTGGGCGCGGGAAGGTCGGGGCCTCGCGGGGCGGCGCCGGCGCTCGGCGTTGGTGGCGTCGGGCAGCTCCGGGCAGAGCGGGCGGCGCGGCGAGGGGCTCCGGCCCGAGTCCGCTGAGGCGGCGGCCAAAGACGTCGAGTGGTGGAGCTCCCCGGCGGGAAGAAGGCGGCGGCTTTGCGGTGAGGAGGACAACAGGCGGCGGCGCGGGCGCTCCCGGGCGGCGCGATGGGCTTGGGGGCCCGGTTCGGGACGAACGGGCCTCTGCGGCGGCAGGCAAAGGGCGCCACGTGGCGGGATGCCACTAGTGGGGGGGGCACGATGCAAGTCGGACACGTCCGGCGCCGGCGGACGTTGTCCGGCGCGCGGAGGACGTTGTCCGGCGCGCGGAGGAAGAAGGGGTTAGGGTTAGACTGCGCGAAAATTCAGGGAGAGCCACATATTTATAGGTAGAGGGAGCTAGGAGAGTCCAAATGAGGTGTGGTTTTCGGCCACGCGATCGTGATCGAATGACCGAGATGATGGAGGAGGTTTAGGTGGGTGTTGGGCCACTTTGGAGGGGTGTTGGGCTCAACACACACGAGGCCTTTTTGGTCCCTCGGTTAACCGTTGGAGTATTAAACGAAGTCCAAATGGCACGAAACTTGACAGGCGGTCTACTGGTAGTAAACCAAGGCCGCATGACAAGTCTTGGTCCAATCCGAAAACGTTTAACACCCGCACACGAAAAGAGGTAGAAAGGGACACCGGATGACATAGGAGCGCTGGATTGCAAAACGGACAACGGGGAAAATGCTCGGATGCATGAGACGAACACGTATGCAAATGAAATGCACATTATGACATGATATGACATGCGTGACACGCAAGCAATGACAAGGCAACAACAACGAATAACTGGAGGACACCTGGCACATCGGTCTCGGGGCGTTACAAAACCGACTATCAGCAAACCCCCACCTCGCCCGTCGCGCGATGGCTGAGTTAGAGAAACAACGAGGTTGAAGAGATAGTTGTAGCACAGACTCCAAGAAATATGGTGTCAGATGGAAGTCGTGCTGGTGGCGTGTGACGTACTCCTGGACGTGAATGCTTGTTCTGGCCCATGCCACCCTACTATATAGTACTAGTAGTATTGAGGATTCGAGGTGCTGGTTACGTACAGCAAACATATTAACATATGCCCCACCACACACTGTGGCCAAATTTCCTGGAGTCTGTGCTAGGTTAAGAAGTGTTCTTTGTGAGGGTGGGTGGCTGGTCTCAAGTTTAAAACTTGTTGTATTACATACATAGACATAGAGATAGTGCATCATATGAAACGAGTACAAATATTCTACTATTGTTGATTGGCCTCATCCGATAACCTATTTCAATGCACGTACAATTATGTATTCAGAAAATATATTTTTTGCCTCATCGCAGCACCCACTCAGAGAAGCGACTCGAAATCCATTCATAAATTTAGTAAGTTTACCACAGGCATATCATTTTATTACATACAACAGGCCATCAACCCACGACGACAATGAGGATACATTATAAATACTAAAGTTTTCGTCACAGAACAAATAACAAGCAATGAAATGAACTTCAACTCAACCAATCCTCGGCGTTGGAAACGCTTGCTTTGAACCACAAGTGATTCTCTGGGAATGGCCAGCTACTATCAATCTCGAGACCAACGCAGGACTGATCATCCAGGCTGAAATGACCTACTATATCACGACCAGGGTAGGGAACCACCGCCATGTCCGAGGTATAGATACAGTTGCTTCTCATAAATGGTAGTAACATTGTTTCAACAATAGTTGGATTGCCTTTCACCATCATTGGATAGTTTTGTCCAAGGAAGAGCGAGTTTTCTCCAAGATTATCAATACTGTACCAGGGAGAAGGTGTTGGCGCTACCACACTAGTATCCATCCCAAATACCATGCAACGGGTGTTGGAATAGGTTCGGAGAGTGCGATGGTGGGAGACAACAATTGCTTCCTTAGTAGTAACATCAGCAGTGGGCTGTATACAGACAAGAAGGGGTGATCCATTAGAATTAGTTGCCAGGCACCACTGAGTATATGGGCCCTCCTCGTCCTGATGCTCGTGATCATCACCATCGTCATCTCCCCCTTGGTTATAAATGTTTTCAAGTATAGGTGGTGGAATGTTCACAGGACCTTGGAAACACAAGAAGAAGGTTAATTAGTAAAGGGAAAGTTGCTAACCCGCATGCATGTGGATGAAACAATTATAATTACGGTGGAAGACAAACATACTAAAACTACGAGGATCCCATACACATCCGTGTATAGAAACTGGTTTTTGAGCAATATCCATCCAGTTGAACCATGAAGGACGGCAACAAGCTTGTCAAAGATAGCAACAACTCCATAGTTCTTGTAATGCCAAGAGCGGTTGGGAACTCGAAAAATTGCTATCTTCCATAGAAGACCGTCACCATGATTGTATTTGAATGTGCGTAGAATACCTGTGCGCTCAACCTCTGGGCAGTCTGAGATTTTTGGAAGTGGAACCCGGTGACGAGTGTAGACATTCACAAGTTCCCACTCGCAGTTGTATCCAATATAAACAACCCAATCTCCATTTGCGCCTGCCCAAGCCTTGCCCTCAAGCGATGGCTTATTAACATCAGACGTATCATTATCAAGCGGCATCAACTTGCACAAGGCAAGGCTTCCCACGTCCCCGCGCCAGTCAGCAGGGTCACGACGAGGAAGATAGGGGAGATCAAACCGCTCCTGGACCCTTGGGTTCCTTGTAATGATGTTATTAGTTGAGTCGAGAATGGTCTTGAACGAACCTGCCATGCTAGCGGAGGTGATGACGTTGCACCGATCAATGAGTTCCTCTACCACGTCATCTTTCAGATTGGGGCAAGAACAACGGGGTTGTTTCTGGCCTGTTCCCTCCATGGAGAAGACGATCGAACAATGGCAGAAGGAAGGGTGAAGGCAAATGGAGGAGGGAGGAAGAGCGTGTGACAGCAGTTCCAAATCGAGAGGAAAAGGCGAAGAGTCGGTGGATGGTTGCCAGTTTGCCACGGTACACCAAGAGGCGCCCCGGCCTACACGTCCGTTCGGAAATTGTACAAAAGGACTCGCCGTCGTCTCACTGACATGTTGGAACGGAACCACATGTCAGCGAAAGTTGGTGTGTAATTTCTCATGCAAAATGTGATCTGGCCGCGTTGGCCCGAGGTGCCGCATTAGTTATCGACCTTTATTTTTTTAACATACAATCTGAGTGGATAGCTCCTGTGGTCATCACACGTGAGCGGATATATAGGTGGGCTAGGTGGGCAGGCGGCAACAATCTAAGTGCTAAAAGTGTTGATCCAATGCTTGGTTTTGTTTGGATTTTCCAACTATGACCATTGGATAGAGTCAATCAATGTCTTACGTTCAAAGTTATTCTCATACTATAGAATGGTATAGGAGCGTGGAGAGATTTAGTTGATTTTCTATCGCAGACTCTCCACCGTGAGGTTTGTTGCTCCTTCTCGGTCATTGGGAATCTATGTTCTTCCACTCTTTTGTTTAAGACATGATATTTGTTCATCCTTTTGCCGACACGCGGGACATCTATATGCCTCCATTTAAAAATCATACTATATGCCTCCATGACACGCGGGACATCTAGCATCAAGGTGGCGTGTCATGCAAGAAAATGGAGATATGCAATGCGTAAGTGAGTCGTGCACTTCGATGGCACCTAGTACTATGCAATATTTTTTCTCCTCGATGGCACGTGAATAGTGCACGTACTCAATGACAGAGCATGGGATGGTATCCATGAACATAGTTGGCCCTTTTTAAACAGAGTACTAATAAATAACTTTGATGTGTCCCGTCAACTCGCATAACGACGAGAAGCTTGCTTACTACGCCTTCTCCCTCGCCAACGCGTGCGCGGTGGCTCGTAGCACGAGGAGAAACTTTTGCTTACAAGCCGTGGACGTTCAGCGGTTCATTTGGTGTCAGATTGCCAGAAGTACTACTATAGTACCATCATTATTGTTCGACTTCCGGAAGAGGAGAAGAGCCAAGCGCAAGGTCACCTACTAACCTAGTACAGTACTACTATAGCCAAAGTTGGTCCACCTTTTTAGAGTGTGGTTAATTAATATATGCGGCTCTTGTAGCGGCATATCATTTAGAGCAAGTACTCTCTTCATAGGAACAAAGGAAGTGAAACAGAAGTTGGCGTGGATGCTAGATTGCCAATTAAAACATGATTACATAGGGAAAAAATCCTATGAATCAAACGACCAATGTAGGAAAATTATGAGGGGGGTCTCTCCAACAGTGTTCCTCGGCTCGCACCTAGCATCACAGTGGTCGAACTTGGAGTCATTCATCTGGTACACGTGTTATCTCAGATCTGGACACAAGGTGACGCGACCTCTCACTTCGTCCGCCATTTGAAGCGGCGCGCCGGTGGAGGGCTAGCATACTCCAATATTAGGTTGGCTCTATGTGATGCGGCAACTTCATATACTAGCCAGATGCTGGCTATACTACTATGGTACTCACACTCCAAGAAGTGACTCGAAAACCATTCATAAATTGAGTCTATGACATGCATTTGCAAATGTACCATTCATTACATACAACAAGTCATCAACACACAACGACAACGAGGATACAAGTTGGATTGTAGATTATTTCCAACAAAACATTCTAGTAAATACTGAAGTTTTCATCACACAACAAAGAATAAGCAATGAAATTAACTTCAACTCAACCAATCCTCGGCGTTGGAAACGCTTGCTTTGAACCAGAGGTGCTCTGAGAAGGGCCAGCTATTGTCAATATCGAGAGCAACGCATGACTGATCATCCAGGCTGAAGTGGCATATATCAGGACCAGGGTAGGGAACCACCACAATGTCCAAGGTATAGATATAGTTGCTTCTTATAAGTGGTAGTAACATTGTGTCAACAGTGGCTGGATCGCCTTTCACCATCATTGGATAGTTTGGTCCTAGGAAGAGCGAGTTTTCTCCAAGACTATCAATAGTGTACCAAGGAGAAGGTGTTGGCGCTAGCACACTAGTATCCATCCCGAATACCCTGCAACGGGTGTTGGAATAGGTAGGTCCAGAGAGGGCGACCATGGGAGACAACACGTGCTCCCTTAGTAGTAACAATCTCATTGCACTGTATACAAACAAGAAGAGGTGATCCATCAGAATTAGTTGCCAGGCGCCACTGAGTATATAAGTTCTGCTCGTCCTCATGCTCGTGATCATCACCATCATCATCTCCCCCTTGGTTATAAAAAATTTCAAGTATAGGTGGTGGAATGTTCACAGGACCTTGGAAACACAAGAAGGTTAATTAGTAAAGAGAAACTTGCAAACCCGCATGCATGTGGATGAAACAATTATAATTACGGTGGAAGACAAATGTACCAAAACTATGAGGATCCCATGCAAAAATAGTGCCATGAGTGGTGGCAGCAAACACAATATCCTCGTATTCAATTGCATGACAGTACTCATCCATGTACAAAAACTGATTTTTGAGCAATATCCATGGACGAACCGTGGAATCAGTAACGACGGCAACAAGCTTGTCGAAGATAGCAACAACTTCATAGTTCTCATAATTCCAAGAGCGGCTGGGAACTCGACAAATTGCTATCTTCCGTAGACGACAGCCACCATGAACGTATTTGAACGTACGTAGATCATCTGTGTGCTCAACCTCAGGGCACTCTGATATTTTTGGAGGTGGAATCTGCTGACGATTGTACACATTCACAAGTTCCCACTCGCAATTGTACCCAATATAAACAACCCAATCTCCATTTGCGCCAGCCCAGGCCTTACCCTTAAGCGATGGCATCTTGACATCACACGTATCGTTATCAAGCGGCATCAACTTGCACAAGGCGAGGCCTCCGTCGTTCACGCCCATGCGAACAGGCTTATAACAAAGAAGATAAGGGAGATCAAACCGCTCCTAGACCCTTGGGTTCCTTGTAATGATGTTATTAGTTGAGTCGAGAATGGTCTTGAATGAACCTGCCATGCTAGCCGAGGTGATGACGTCACACCGATCAATGAGTTCCTCCACCACGTCATCTTTTAGATCGGGGCAAGAATAATGGGGTTGTATCTGGCTTGTTCCCTCCATGGAGAAGATGACCGTACAATGGCAGAAGGAAGGGTGGCGGCAAATGGAGGATGAAGGAAGAGCGTGCGACAGCAGTTCCAAATCAAGAGGGGAAGGAGAAGAGGTGGTGGACAGTTGCCACGGTACACGAAGAGGTGCCCCGGCCTACATAGACGTCCATTCAGAAATTGTACAAAAGGACTCACCGTCATCTCACTGACATGTTGGAACGGGACCACATGTCAACGAAACATGGTGTGTCATTTCTCGTGCAAAATGCGATCTGGCCGCATTGGCCTAAAGCTTCGCATTATTTCTTGACTTTATTTTTTAATGGCGTGCCTTCAGTTTTGAAGCATGACTAATTGGTACTATATGCAGAGAAAATATAAACTACTCTACAACTACTCCACCTTTAGTACTAGTAGTATAAAAAAGATATATAGGCTGGAGCTTCAGTGCTTTCTTGCTAAGGGCTGCCCACCTGCTCCTCACACTATCACCTTCTCTCCAGATCTAAAAAAGACGGCCTCTCTCTCCCTCCTCACTGGTGGTCAAAGATCCGCCGGGGAAGAAAAGGATGTGCACCGTTGACGCACTCCTCGTCGGTGAGCGAGGTCATGCACTGACGACAAGGCTGTCCTCTTAGACCTAGCACCCGTGCGGGATGGCCTCCGTCCCCAAGCTCGATGCCGTAGTGTGTGTGGAGGACGACGACCACGAGCGAAGCCACTTCCCGCCGACCCTCAGGTATGCTACCTCTTTTCGAACCATACCCTTGTTCTATTGCCCCATCTGCCACGTCACTACATGTGGATCTTTTTCCACTCCACCATCTTCCCAATTTTCTATCCTCTTCTCTACTAGTCACGCATACGAAAACCTTAATTTGCACTATTAAAAGAAACCCTACTTCATGCAAACTAATCCACGTCTGGGTTGAATAAGGAAAGGAAGGGAGACTGTACTCTCAAAGAGAGTAGGCATCGAACCCGCATCTAGGTTGAAAAGGGGAAAATCAGTAGCTAAGGAACGAGTCTCGTGTCTCTTGGTTGAAGAAGGGTAGAAAGACATGACAATGCAATAGAGAATGACCAGGTCGATTGGTTCGTTGTTCTCACATAGGAAAAAGGTGCCTAAAGAGAACAAAAATGGGACGTAATCCACATATGCTGCCTGGATATTTGTTTCTCTGGGAAACCGTACCTCCCTCACCACTCTATGTGTTAGTGGAGGTACATCGTACTGGTGCGCCCACTGTCCGAATGGGCCTCGCATGCTCTTATTGCCACTTTTTTCTGTTAGTATAGTGCTAGCAGTCAAGTCAAGCAATGTTACTGCTAAAGTGATGCCACATTTAACTAATGCCACACTCAGTCTAATGCCACCGATAAATTTAAGCAATGCCATTTAATGTCACTGGATTATTTCAGGATTAGCTATTGATTGTGGATGTATTAAAGATTTTTCAGCTAAGGCATTCTAATGCTATTGCACAACCAGTATACCAACAATGAATCTTGTTACTACCTTCAGATTTTTTCACTATTAATGCTTATAGATTACATACCTCAGTTTCATGAGATAAGTCAATTTTTTTTGTACAGTGTCAAGAGGAAAGGTCAAGAGTGGGCACCTCCTCTTCCGGCTGTTCTCTTGATTCATTCGATCAAGTTTTTATGTTTGATCGATTATCAAGATTGGGATAGCAATTTTTAGGACCCCTCGAGTTCAAAATGATATTTACCTTGAAGGTAAATGTTTTGCAATTTGTTTATACTGTCATTAGTTAATAATGCTAGTTACCTTTAGGCTTTTGTATTTGGTTTAATACTCATGCATAGCTAGTATACCAATGCTGAAACTTGTTACCTTTACATTTTGTATTGTTAATTCTTGTAGAAATCTTCTAGTGCTAGAGTTAATTGAAATATGTTCAGTAAAACCATTTACTGTACCCTGTAATAAAATAACTACTCTACTGTTACACTAGCCACTGGATTAGTGTATATTTGTACTATTCGAGTGGTGTTGCATTAGCGTATGGACATAAATAAAGTGTGGCAAGCTTTCCCAGATATGTGCTCAAGAAAACTACTACCTGTTTTTCTAAATACTAGACATTTGGGTACTTTAAATTGAACTGCGAAAATGTCTTATATTAAGGAACGAAGGGTGTAGAGTTCACTCAAATTATCCCGGTAAAGCTAGTCACAGCTTTGTTAAAATTAATGTTCATTATGTTATCGGAGGAGGTCTATATGTTTGTCTCTAATGCATGTCGACTACATACCTAACATCATGATGTAATGTTAAGTCATTTCCTTTTGTACAGTGTCACTGAATTGTCAAGGCGGTGATGGCATTTTATTTTAGTTGAACTGCACAAAATATGCTTAAAAGAAGAGGAAAGGTCAAGAATCGATCATTCTTTCAGAAAGAACTATATATGCCTTCCTGATATCAGCCGTTGTTGCCTTATTTATTCCTTCAAACAGGTGGTTAGAAACAGTTTTGCTACCTTTTCCCATTAAGAAATTGGAATGATTATATTTGTGAGTCTATGCTTCAACTAGTGCCACTTTTATAGTAATCACACTTTCAATATCTATGCAAACAGGGATGCTCGATTTTAGTGGAACTGCACAAAAAGTCCAAATGGTTCAACATTAGGAGTATGTTTTCTTCCAAACCTTTATATCCAATTGGTGGCACTATGAGCTGTTCATTATGAAGGTACATGGTTTTCTACTATCTTGCCACTCTTTTTGTACTGGTAATACTAGTGGTTTGCATGTGAATTTATTGGCAGGGTGGACCTACATTGGAGGTGCGGGACAGGATTCAATGATTGGATGCTCAATTTCGGTTGTATCGATTTCACCTCTTCCATCACTGCGAACATGGATATCCTTGGTCTGATGAAGAATAGGCGCTATATTTCTGCTCTGAACCAGCAAATCCATCCAGTATGAAATTGTCTAGGGGAAAACATGACTGTATCAAATTGTCCAGTGCAAAACATGACAGATGCTAAGCAGAAGAGATGTGTTTAAACCAAAAATACAAGGTGGGGTATATGTTTACTAACTGCTTGATATTTGTGCAGATAGAGATGTCTGCCCATTGCTATTTGGCAAACAAACAAAGTGACCGCAATTTTGGTTGAACTGCACGAGAGAAAAGTATAGTCACTGCATGCAGTGCCATTTGAAAATAGAAACAGAAAGATTGGATAGTCACTTCATGGACTGCAGAGAAGTAGTACTGTACTATTTATTGGCCAACACTAGGTGCTTCATTGCTTTGGTATGATTATACAATGGGCATCATTTTGCCTAAGTTAAAAGTTTGTATTCCGAAAATAGTCTCGTCGTGTGATCGAGAGAAGACCAAATCATATTGCACTGGATGTTCCTCCATCATCTGTGGTTCATTCCCATGGTTCCAGCTAATGGTGAAACCACTTACATTTGCAAGAGGAATTGTAGACTTCGCAAACAAATTTTTCTTTCAGTCTGTACTGAATGTTGGCCAAGAGAAGCATCCATGTTAGTAGGAAGAACATATGTTTTTTCTAGATCTTTGCTTTTGGAGCTACATATTTGTATATGACCTATGAATCATTGAGATGCATTAACATGTTGATCTTACGTATGGGAATCGTACTAGTTGGTTTTGAATTTGGGCTACTAATGTGAACATATTACAATGCTAGGCCTGTTAGTCTCGTGTGAACATTTCGAACGGATCAGCTCTTACTGCTATGCACAACATGATCCTTATTTCTGTGTTCTCAGTGTTTACAAGTTACTAAGTTCCTTATTTCTGTTCGCTCAGTGTTTATAAGTTACTGATCGATCACTGGCTAGCCTACTAATGCGCTCCTGGCAGTTTTAGTTGCAACGCAAGATCCGAAGTGGCAGTTTTTTGAATAAAAATGCCTACCTCTAAAGAAACTGACAAGCTGCTCTGAAGAAAATGCCATGCGAATCTGAAGAAACTGCCAACGAAAACGTTCGCAAATGCCTTATCTCCCAGTGAACGTTCATTAGCTAATGCGATCCTACACGTACACCATCCGACCTACTCGATCCTAACACGTACACTATCTGACCTACTCGATCCTACATGGATAAATAGCGGATCACACACGTACTACCTCCTTTCCGGTTTGCAGGGCTCGATTCAAAAAACAACCTACTCGATCCTACACGAATAAATAGCGGATCACGCACATACTACCTCCTTTCCGGTTTGCAGGGCTTAATTCAAAAATCTCACCAACCAAGGTATATGAGTGGTGGAATCATTTGTGACAAGGAGGGAGCACCTCATCTGGATGATTCGAGTGCACTTGTTTGACCATCATGCCGGTGTGCGACCCAACACGTACAGGACGCACCACTGACGAGACGGGGTGACACAGTCATAATTTCAGTTTTTCTAGTTTCCATGGCAAGCTGGCGCGCTAAGCCATGCCTGCTTATGCATTGAATTCCGATGACCATGATGATCGTCGTGTTTCTCGCGACACGCTGGTTCGCCTACCTTCCGCCTATAATTACTGTTTCTGGGGCATCTCCGGTGGCACCATCACCCAACTCTCCCTATCCTCATAAGCCCCCACCGGCCCGACGTCACTCATCACTTATCCTCGCTCTCACGATGTCCGCCATGCCCCTGTCCATCCACAAGAGGCGACGCCGGAGGAGGTCACCGCCGGAACTAGTGTTCGGTTTTTCACCAGAAGGAAGACGGAGGGAGGAGGCATTCTATCGGTCTTTAGATGGAAATGCGGAGTATGAGGAGTTGTTGGAGCGTGACCGCCTTGCGGAGGAGCAGCGTATCACCAATTTGTGCCGCTAGCGGGACATGGAGCAGCAGCGCATCGATGCTCTGAGTCGCGAGCAGAGCGCCCGCAACTAGGCCGACTACGTGGAGGCCGGTGCCCGGCAAATAGCCCTGGAGGCTGTCGGGCACGCATGCATTCGTGACGCCAAATTTTACTACAAGCTCGTCAAGTGGGTTTCCCACTTAGAAGCCTAAGCTTCGGTGGACCACACCGGCATGGAAAGGGCCAACGCGCGCGAGCAAGGGCCCCTATTGCACCTCTGTCAAGTCCGAGGCGAGGCGGAGGACGCCGGTGCCGGCGTTTAGCTTGTACCATAGATGGCGGCCGGCATCGTCTAGTTAGCTAAGAGTAAGTTAGTACTTGTACACTACTAGAGTATTAGTGGGAGTAGAGAGCTAACTTGGCTATGATGATTATCAACGTGGAAGTTCGGTACTCTATATCTGGATCAGACCTGTTACTTTGCTCTGAATGTTGAACTTTCCGTTTGAACATATGGAATGGGCTGTTATTTTTTTTAATGGGTTGTATTTGTCCGCCACGGGTTTAGAGGCTGACTTGTGGGCCTACCAGGTTGATGTGTACACAAATAGGAGATGATTGTACATGGATAGGATGACAGCGGGGACCCACCAAGGTCATGACAGTACGCAAGCAAGTGGCTCCTTATTTCAAGCCAATAAAAATGGCTCCTCCTAATGGGTTTTTGACATCTGGGTCCCATGCCATTGTCAACGTAGTCAATAAACGAGAGAATTGCACAATGAGCGGCTGACACGAGGGACCCAGCAGCTCGCCTAGTTATTTTTATTTTGGGTTAATTTGATAAATGCCACTCCAAATCTGGTGATTCCGAGAAATGCCACTGCAATTTCCAGACTTTGAAAAATGCCATTTCATGCCATTTCCAGTGGCATTTTTCGAAGTCTGGAGTGGCGTTTTTCAAAGTTTGCAAATTGCAGTGGCATTTTTCAAAGTTTGAAAATTGCAGTGGCATTTTTATGAATCGCCATAATTGGAGTGGCATTTATCTAATTTGTTTTTGAGACGGAAGGAGGGTGTCAACTGGACTGTGCGGGGCACTCTGGCCTGTCTAGACAGCCTTTTCTTTTATGTTTACCACAGACCAACCCAGTAGTTTTTTTGTTCTTTCTGAAAATGCTAGCCCAGTTCTTTTGTGATTTGTCAAGTAAGTCGCTTTGTCAGGCCTGTTGGGCTACAAACTTTCAAGACGAGGAGAGCTTCATTCGACTGGCCAAGAAAATGGCCTATTAGTAATGAGAAATGGGTTGTGCATTTTTAAAACACATCAAACCGGCAATTAGTTTCAAATTTCTTTTTTTTCATTTCGAGATTTTAAATTGCATTGATTTTTATGCATGGACAATTTGTTGGATTTTATATTGATATACATTTATTTTTAAAATCAGTTTGAATGTGACTCGAAATTTCGGGATTAAAAATAGTTTGGACCGCACCGAAATATGCAAACTTTCGTATAATTTTTTAATCGTGGCACAATATGGGCTGTAGTGCTAACAAAAAGAATATGGGATCCAAAAAAACCTTAAGAATTAGCAAATGGGTTGTAAATTATTAGAAATAATGGCAGATGGGTTGTATGTTGTTTCCCATAGATTTGAGGCTTTCCTAAAAAAAGGTTGACGAACAAGTAGTGACTGTTGGTTGTCCATCCAACGGCCGTCGTGCTTCTTCAATCTCTGCTCTTCCTGCTCCAGCCACTCAAACAAGCGTTAGCGGGACTGCCTGCTCCCTCCTCCCGCGGTCGGCTGTGCTGCTGCATAGGCCTCACCGCCCCATTGTACTCCCATCGCTGGCCTAGCCATCCCTCTGCTCACCCACACCTGCTGTTATTCTTCGACGACGGCAGTCGAACCAGTCAACCCTCGTACTCCCCACCGTGTGGGCAGCCACTGCCATGTCTTCCCCGGCTCCGTGTCGTTCCCTTCGTAGGCCTCGCCGTCGTCCACCGCCCTAGTGCTCTCGGCGCGGCGTGGTCAACGTGGTCAACGAACGACATCCATCGGAAGTGGATTGTACGTGGAGAGGCTGACAGCTGGGTCCACGGCCGCACACAAGAAAATGCCTCCTTATTACGCACAAAATAATGATTCCTCCACCTAACTTCTGGGACCCACCGAAAGGGCCTTTGTATTTCGCGAAAAATACGTTCCCCCTGATGACAGCTCGGACCCACCAGCTATATCTTCGCACGCAAGGAAGTGCCTCCTTATTGCGCACAAAAAAATGAATACTTCCCCTGCTAGCTAGGACCTAGCATAGTGAGAGGCTGACTTGTGGGCCTACTAAGTTGACGGGGATGGAGGGCTTTCTCAACTTAGTCAATATGTACGATTCTAGCTCCAGTGACCGTACGATGTCCATCCAATGGCCGTAGTGCTTCTTCAACCTTCGATCTTCTTGCTCCAGCCGCCCAGAGCAGCACCGGTCGTGCCGCCTACTTCTACCTCCCATGGCCGGCTATGCTGCCGCGGAGGCCTCACCGCCCCCTACTACTCCCACCGCTGGCTAGGCACTGTGACGACGGCAGCCTCACACCGCAGCCGAATCAGTGAACCCTCGTACTCCTCTCCGCGTGGGCTTCCACTCCCGCGTCTTCCCCGGCTCGGCGTCATCCCCTTCCTAGGCCTCGCCTTCGTCCACCGCCCTGGTGCTCTCGACGTGGCATGGTCAATGTGGTCAAGGAACTACTTCCATCGGAAGAGTACTGTACGTGGAGAGGCTGACAGCTGGGTCCATGACCACAGCAAGGAAGTGCCTCCTCATTACGCGCAAAATAATGATTCCTCCACCTGATAGCAAGGATGGGACCCACTAGTTACATCTTCGCATGCAAGGAAGTTCCTGACAGTCGGGACCCACGTAGCGTTGTCATTCTGGTCGCGAACATGTACGTATGTACGTACGTACGATCGGTCGTTCTGCAGGCTACAGCGATGAATCGTGGCCGTGCAAGGAAGGGCACGTGTCGTAGTAGAGGCGCACATGTAGCATGTACACGTACGTACAGCGGTCAGGGTGCAAGAAAGTAAATATGGCCACGTACGTACATACGGGCGGGGTCTTGAACTCCTACTCGTGCATATGTATGGCCAGGGCTCGTGTACATGGACGGGTCGGAAAGGAGAAAATGCGTCGTCGTTGTGTTCATGGGTAGCCAAATGGCTGGGTTGGAACAGAATGCGTTGTCGTGTTCATTGGGAGCCAACCGGCTTCGACGGAACAGCCGATGGAAACGAGGCTTGGCATACCGCAGAACGGAAGAAACAACCTTGTGTTCTATCGGCCACAGTCGAAATGGGATCCTGTTCATCGGGAGGGGTCTGGCGTACCGCAAAATGGAGGAAACGGACCTCCTACGGTGGAAATGGGGTCCTATTGATCAGGAGGGGTGTGGCGTACCACAAAACAGAGGAAACGGACTTGTGTTGGAGCGCTACGGTCGAAACGGGGGTCTTGTTCATCGGGAGGGGTGTGGTGTACCGCAAAACAGGACTCCACGGGATATTGTTCATCTCCACCGTCGACCTCCTCCAGCTTCCACGGGCTACTGTTCATCCACCGTCGACCTCCTCCAGCCTCCACCTACGAGTTGATACGTCCATTTTGCATCATGCTTCTATATCGATATTTATTGCATTATAGGCTGTTATTACACATAATGTCACAATACTTATGCCTATTCTCTCTTATTTTACAAGGTTTACATAAAGAGGGAGAATGCCGGCAGCTGGGATTCTGGGCTGGAAAAGGAGAAAATATTAGAGACCTATTCTACACAGCTCCAAAAGTCCTGAAACTTCACGGAAGGCATTTTCAGAATATATAAAAAATAATGAGCGCAAGAAGTTCCAGAGAGGGGCCACACCCTACCCACGAGGGTGGGGGGCGCGCCCTACCCCCTGGGCGCGCCCCCTACCTCATGGGTCCCCTAGTGGCCCTCCGATGCCCATCTTCTGCTATATGGAGTCTTTCGATGAGGAAAAAAATGATAAGCCATCTTTTCAGACGAGACTCCACTGCCACGAGGCGGAACCTTGGCGGAATCAATCTAGGGCTACGGCGGAGCTGTTCTGTCGGGGACACTTCCCTCCGGGAGGGGGAAATCATCACCATCGTCATCACCAACGATCCTCTCATCGGGAGGGGGTCAATCTCCATCAACATCTTCACCAGCACCATCTCCTCTCAAACCCTAGTTCATCTCTTGTATCCAATTCTTGTCTCTAAGTCTGGGATTGGTACCTGTGGGTTGCTAGTAGTGTTAATTACTCCTTGTAGTTGATGCTAGTTGGTTTATTTGGTGGAAGATCATATGTTCAGATCCTATATGCATATTAATACCCCTCTGATTATGAACATGAATATGCTTTGTGAGTAGTTACATTTGTTCCTGAGGACATGGGAGAAGTCTTGCTATTAGTAGTCATGTGAATTTGGCATTCGTTAGATATTTTGATGAGATGTATGTTGTCTCTCCTCTAGTGGTGTTATGTGAACGTCGACTACATGACACTTCACAATTATTTGGGCCTAGAGGAAGGCATTGGGAAGTAATAAGTAGATGATGGGTTGCTAGAGTGACAGAAGCTTAAACCCTAGTTTATGCGTTGCTTCGTAAGGGGCTGATTTGGATCCACATGTTTCATGCTATGGTTAGGTTTACCTTAATACTTTTGTTGTAGTTGCGGATGCTTGCAATAGAGGTTAATCATAAGTGGGATGCTTGTCCAAGTAAGGACAACACCCAAGCACCGGTCCACCCACATACCAAATTATCAAAGTACCGAACGCGAATCATATGATCGTGATGAAACCTAGCTTGACAATAATTCCCATGTGTCCTCGGGAGCGCTTTTCTCTATATAAGAATTTGTCCAGGCTTGTCCTTTGCTACAAAAAGGATTGGGCCACCTTGCTGCACTTTATTTACTTTTGTTACTTGTTGCTCGTTACCAATTATCTTATGACAAAACTATCTGTTACCTATAATTTCAGTGCTTGCAGAGAATACCTTGCTGAAAACCGCTTATCATTTCCTTCTGCTCCTCGTTGGGTTCGACACTCTTACTTATCAAAAGGACTACGATAGATCCCCTATACTTGTGGGTCATCAAGACTCTTTTCTGCCGCCGTTTCCGGGGAGTGAAGTGCCTTTGGTCGGTGGAATTTGGTAAGGAAAAATTTATATAGTGTGCTGAAATTTACTGTCACTTGTTACTATGGAAAGTAATCCTCTGAGGGGCTTGTTCGGGGTATCTTCACCCCGACCAGTAGAGCAAAGAGTTGCCCCTCAACCTACTGAACCTACTGAATATGAAAATGTCTGCTTTGAAATTCCTTCGGGTATGTTAGAAAAATTGCTAGCTAATCCTTTTGCAGGAGATGGAACAAAGCATCCTGTTGAGCACCTAATATATGTGGATAAAGTTTGTGGATTATTTAAGCTTGCAGGTGTGTCCGGAGATGTTATTAATAAGAAGGTCTTCCCTTTATCTTTGAAGGGAGATGCATTGACATGGTATAGGCTATGTGATGATACGGGGTCATGGAACTACAAACGATTGATATTGGAATTTCATCAGAAGTTTTATCCTATGCATCTTGTTCATCGTGGTCGTAATTATATATATAATTTCTGGCCTCGCGAAGGAGAAAGCATTGCTCAAGCTTGGGGGAGGCTTAAATCAATGTTATATTCATGCCCCAATCATGAGCTCTCAAGAGAAATGATTATTCAAAAAATTTATGCTCGGCTTTCTGATAACAATCGCACCATGCTCGATACTTCTTGTGTTGGCTCTTTTATGATGAAGACTGTTGAATTCAAATGGGATTTATTAGAAAGAATTAAATGCAACTCTGAAGATTGGGATCTCGATGAAGGTAAGGAGTCAGGTATGACACCTAAGTATGATTGTGTTAAATCTTTTATGGATACCGATGTTTTCCATAAATTTAGCACTAAATATGGACTTGACTCTGAGATAGTAGCCTCTTTCTGTGAATCTTTTGCTGCTCATATCGATCTCCCTAAGGAGAAGTGGTTTAAATATCATCCTCCCATAGAAGTAAAAGTAGCTGCACCTATTAAAGTTGAAGAAAAGACTATCACTTATAATGATCCTATTGTTCCTACTTCTTATGTTCAGAAACCACCTTTCCCTGTTAGGATAAAGGATCATGCTAAAGCTTCAACTGTGATTCGTAAAAGCAATATTAGAACTTATACACCTCCTGAGAAAATTAAAGTTGAACCTAATATTGCTATTGTTAAAGATCTCTTGGCTGATAATATTGATGGGCATGTTATTCTTTTCTGTAATGAAACCACTAGAATTGCCAAACCTTATGCTAAAGATAAACATAGACCTGTGGTAGACACGCCTGTTATTTCTGTTAAAATAGGAGATCATTGTTATCATGGCTTATGTGATATGGGTGCTAGTGCTAGTGCAATACCTTTTGACTTATACAAAGAAATTATGCATGACATTGCACCCGCTGAGTTAGAAGATATTGATGTCACAATTAAACTTGCCAATAGAGATACTATTTCACCAATGGGAATTGTTAGAGATGCTGAAGTCTTGTGTGGGAAAACTAAATATCCTGCTGATTTTCTTGTTCTTGGCTCCCCACAAGATAGCTTTTGTCCCATTATTTTTGGTAGACCCTTCTTGAACACAGTTAATGCTAAGATAGATTGTAAAAAGGATGTTGTTACTATTGGTTTAGGTGATATGTCTCATGAATTTAATTTCTCTAAATTTCGTAGACAACACCATGAAGAGGAATTTCCTAGTAAAGATGAAATTATTGGTCTTACTTCTATTGCCATGCCTCCTAGTGATCCTTTAGAACAATATTTGCTAGACCATGAAAATGATATGTTTATGAATGAAAGAAGGGAAATAGATGAAGTATTCTTTAAACAAGAACCCATCCTGAAACACAATTTGCCTATTGAAATCCTAGGGTATCCTCCTCCACCCAAGGGTGATTCCATGTTTGAGCTCAAACCGTTACCTGATACTCTTAAATATGAGTATCTTGATGAGAAAAAGATATATCCTGTTATTATTAGTGCTAACCTTTCAGAGCATGAAGAAGAGAGATTATTGAAAACTCTGAAGAAGCACCGTGTTGCTATTGGATATACTCTTGATGATCTTAAGGGCATTAGTCTCACACTATGTCAACACAAAAAAAATTTGGAGAAAGATGCCAAACTAGTTCGTGATCACCAACGACGGCTGAATCCTAAGATGAAAGAAGTGTTAAGAAAGGAAATACTAAAGCTCCTTGAGGCAGGTATAATTTATCCCGTTGCTGATAGTCAGCACGTAAGTCCTGTCCATTGTGTCCTTAAAAAGAGAGGTATTACTGTTGTTCCTAATGATAAAGATGAATTGATTCCGCAAAGAATTATTACAGGTTATAGGATGGTAATTGATTTCCGCAAATTAAATAAGGCCACTAAAAAAGATCATTACCCCTTACCTTTTATTGATCAAATGCTAGAAAGATTATCCAAACATACAGATTTTTTCTTTCTAGATGGTTATTCTGGATTCTCTGAAATACCTGTGTCAGCTGATGATCAATCTAAGACCACTTTTACTTGCCCGTTCGGTACTTTTGCTTATAGACGTATGACTTTTGGTCTATGTAATGCACCTGCCACCTTCCAAAGATGCATGATGGCTATATTCTCTTACTTTTGTGAAAAGATTTGTGAGGTTTTCATGGACGATTTCTCCATCTATGGATCCTCTTTTGATGATTGCTTAAGCAACCTTGATCGAGTTTTGTAGAGATGTGAAGAAACTAACCTTGTCTTGAATTGGGAGAAGTGCCACTTTATGGTTAATGAAGGTATTGTCTTGGGGCATAAAGTTTCTGAAAGAGGTATTGAAGTTGATAAGGTAAGGTTGATGCTATTGAAAAGATGTCGTGTCCCAAGGACATCAAAGGTATAAGAAGTTTCCTTGGTCATGCCGGTTTTTATAGGAGGTTCATTAAGGACTTCTCAAAAATTTCTCGGCCTCTGACTAATTTATTACAAAAAGATATACCATTTGTTTTTTATGATGATTGTGTAGAAGCTTTTGAAATACTTAAGAAAGCATTGATCTCTGCACCTGTTGTTCAGCCACCTGATTGGAATTTACCTTTTGAAATTATGTGTGATGCTAGTGATTATGCTGTAGGTGCTGTTCTAGGGCAAAGAGTTGATAAGAAATTAAATGTTATTCAATATTCTAGTAAGACTCTAGATAATGCCCAGAGAAATTATGCTACTACTGAAAAAGAATTCTTAGCAGTTGTACTTGCTTGTGATAAGTTTAGACCATATATTGTTGATTCTAAAGTAACTATTCACATGGATCATGCTGCTGTTAAATACCTTATGGAAAAAAGATGCATATTACTGATAGAAAGGGAGCTGAGAACCCTGTTGCAGACAACTTGTCTAGGTTAGAAAATGTTCTTGATGACCCACTACCTATTGATGATAGCTTTCCTGATGAACAATTAAATGTCATAAATGCTTCTCACACTGCTCCATGGTATGTTGATTCTGCTAATTACATTGTTTCTAAATTTATACCACCTAGTTTCACATACTAGCAAAAGAAAAAGTTCTTCTATGATTTGAGA
The DNA here is from genome assembly GCF_018294505.1 of Triticum aestivum. Taxonomy (NCBI): domain Eukaryota; kingdom Viridiplantae; phylum Streptophyta; class Magnoliopsida; order Poales; family Poaceae; genus Triticum; species Triticum aestivum. The sequence continues at coordinate 241,667,364 of NC_057800.1, forward strand.
CATAACTTTTGGGATGACCCACATCTTTATAAACAAGGAGTAGATGGTGTCATTAGAAGTTGTGTACCTGAGCATGAACAGGAACAAATCCTACGCAAGTGTCACTCCGAGGCTTATGGAGGACACCATGCTAGAGATAGAACTACACACAAGGTATTGCAATCCGGTTTTTATTGGCCTACTCTCTTCAAGGATGCCCGTAAGTTTGTCTTGTCCTGTGATGAATGTCAAAGAATTGGTAATATTAGTAGACGTCAAGAAATGCCTATGAATTATTCACTTGTTATTGAACCATTTGATGTTTGGGGCTTTTATTATGTGGGACGTTTTCCTGCCTCTAATGGATATACACATATTTTAATTGCTGTTGATTACGTTACTAAGTGGGTAGAAGCTATTCCAACTTGTAGTGTTGATCATAACACCTCTATTAAGATGCTTAAAGAAGTTATTTTTCCAAGGTTTGGAGTCCCTAGATATTTAATGACTCATGGTGGTTCACATTTTATTCATGGTGCTTTCCGTAAAATGCTTGCTAAGTATGATGTTAATCATAGAATTGCATCTCCTTATCACCCACAGTCTAGTGGTCAAGTAGAATTGAGTAATAGAGAACTCAAATTAATTTTTGCAAAAGACTGTCAATAGATCTAGAAAAAATTGGTCCAAGAAACTTGATGATGTATTATGGGCCTATAGAACTGCATATAAAATCCTATGGGTATGTCTCCGTATAAAATGGTTTATGGAAAAGCATGTCACTTACCTCTCGAACTAGAACATAAGGCTTATTGGGATATTAAAGAGCGCAACTATGATTTCAAACTTGCCGGTGAGAAGAGGTTATTTTAAATTAGCTCATTTGATGAATGGAGAACCCAAGCCTATGAGAATGCCAAATTGTTTAAAAAAAAGTTAAAAGATGGCATGACAAAAGAATACAAAAGCGTGCGTTTAATGTAGGTGATTATGTATTGCTATACAACTCTCGCTTAAGATTTTTTGCAGGAAAACTTCTCTCTAAATGGGAAGGTCCTTACGTTATCGAGGAGGTCTAATGTTCCGGTGCCATAAAAATCAACAACTTCGAAGGCACAAATCCGAAGGTGGTGAACGGTCAAAGAATTAAACATTATATCTCAGGTAATCCTATAAATGTTGAAACCAATGTTATTGAAACCGTAACCCCGAAGGAATACATAAGGGACACTTTCCGGAACGTTTCAGACTCCGAAAAGGAATAGGTATGTGGTACGGTAAGTAAACCGACTCCAAAACAGTTATAATGGCAATTTTCTTCCGTTTTGGAATATTTAGAAAATTAGAAAAATAAGAAGCAGTCCAGGAAGGACACGAGGGCTCCATGAGGGTGGAGGGCGCGCCCTACCCCCTGGGTGCGCCCCCTGCCTCTTGGGCACCTCGTGCGCTCTCTGGACTCCGTTTTCTTACACCACACGTATTTTGGTCGGTTAAAATTCATTATATAACCTCCCGAAGGTTTTGACCACCGTATCACGCAAAAAATTGTTGTCTTTGTTTCGAGCTGTTTTTCTAACAGATCGAGGTCATCATGTCGTCTTCAAGTGCCCCCAAGGACCAGTTCTTCGAGAAGGTCATCAACCCCTACCTCGCGGAAGTGCTGCAACACCCTCAAACCATTGAGATGCGTGAGGGATTGTTGCACATCCGCGATGTTGAGGGACCAAGGAAGACCAGAAGCACGGAGGCAAGGCTCGAGGCATTGGAGCAAGAAGTTTTCAAGTGTCAGGAGATGGTGGAGCGTGGACTCGATTCCAATCACGTTATGATCACGGAGTTCACCAACAACCACAAGCTGGACGTCAAGGACATTAGGGAGGCCATCTTCAAGCTTCATGAGAAAATCGAGCACCTCCAAGCCCAGATCTATGACCTACAAAATCAAAACTATGAGTATGAATATAGATTCAAGAGGATGAGTTTGGCTGCAGATTTGAGGTTTCAGGAGACTCGGTCATCCTTCTATGATGGTGAGCCTATATGCCTTGGAAGAAGGACGACAAGCCCACACCATCAACAAAACCATCAACTTCTTCACTAACAAATGAGACATAATCACAAGGGTATGGGAACTCCCCTTGGCATCTTCAAAGCTTGGGGGAGTGCCCCGGTATCGTATCACCATCACTTTTATCGTTACCATTTTTCTTAGTTCGATCCTTTTGGTAATATCTTGATCTAGTAGTATAAAGTTTTTAGTATGATCTAGTTGTGAGTTTTGCTTTATGATCCTTCTATGTAATCGAGTCCGTGAGCTATATAATAAAGATTAGTGTTGAGTCAAGGGCTTGATTATTTTGCCATGATCTTAAGTGAATAGAAGAAAAGAGAAAGAATAAAAAGGAAACAAAGAGATCATATGGATCTTATGGAGTGTAATGAGCTCACATAGAAAGAGTATGATGAATAAAAGTTGTTGAGAGTTGACAAACATAGTTTTGGTCATCGTTGCAATTAATAGGAAGTAATAAAGAAAGAGAGGTCTTCACATATAAACATACTATCTTTGTAGCGACCCGACCTCAGACGGTCAAGCCTCTTTGTATCTGTGCCATCCCTGGATTAGTATGCTGGCACACACAGTACATCAATGTATATATCAAAGTGCAATCACATGTATAAAATAACGTAAAACTGATATATATACCTTATAAGTCTTAGCAGAAACAATCAACGGGTGTGGAGTCCCATCAACGCCATCGGCAAGTTGAGTGTAGACCGTAACCCTGTACCGTACTCTTACTCGTCGGAAGAAACATATCTGCGACATGAGACGTCGCAGCCGTGTAGGTCAGTACATTGAATGTACCGGCAAGATCACTATAAGAAAACAGTTGATAAACTATACTATATGCAATATGGCTTTGTGGTTCTGTATCTAAGTTTTGTTTGCATAAAAGCTGGTTTTATTTTCCCTACATCAAAGGAATTAACCGGAGTCTGTACTATGGAGTTTTCTATCATGACATGGTTCCGCCAACCGATGTTTCATAGCCCAAATCATCATAAGTTGCCCACAATTATGTTATCAGTCCGGTGTTGAAAGTTCCAAGATAGATCCAAGTCTAGAGGCTCAAATTGTCCGTAGCCCGGGACATGGCTAATCGATTAGGTTTTTAACCCTTTGCACAGGTTTGTACACTTTACCCACAAGATTCGATCCCTCTCTTTTACATTCTCGCACTTCAGGGTGTTTGAGAACAAGATAACCGAAACATGGTCTTCCGAAGAGTTCCTCTGACCACTGTCCGGTGCTCATCCAATCCTACCGTAGGTCTACATCTGCTAGCACCGTCCCAGCCAGAGTCACAACTAAGGTCAACCAAGCCAGAGCCCATAGTGACTTGCGGTTGCACAGGTAAGCTTCCGGGCATGAATTATTCCTCCATCTCTTTGAGTCTGGGTGAAGCTTTCCGCAAGATGTCATGGCGCTTCTCCATGCATCCTGGCCAACCATTGGTTTCTCCAGGGTGCCCGTCAACCGTCCTTCACCGAGTAGTGTGTATTGAATTCTTGTATCGAGTCTTGAAATCTTGAGGCCTTGGAGTCCTGAAGATGCAGTCCATGCCGGTGCCATCATGAAGTTGTCGCCATTGACGTAGAGTCCTCCTTCTTCACGCCACTCTCATGCACTCATACCAAACCCCGTATACTATAGCATAGCATTAAAACTATATAACGTCCCGGATTTGGTAACAGGGAGATGGGTTTCTACCTCATGCATTCTACTCAACTACAAGATTCAATAACACTACTGGAGGGATTGTTTAAAGGGTGCTACTACATGCAAATAAACATAGGTATGGAAAACATGGTCAAAGTTAACTTGCCTGGTAAATTGATGAAGATAACAACGCTCTCAAAAATAACTTGATAGGACTATACGCAACTCTCCGATGAAATCTATAATAACAAACATGACATTCACATAAGCAAGCATTCTAGCAAGCAAACCTAACAATCAAAATAAAACTCAATAAGAAAACCCAATACAAAAAAAATAGCACATCGAAAGAACTAATAGGGGAAAACTATAAAGAACCTACTAGGAAAACCTTTTCCCTTAACTACAAAGATAGTTTTGTCCTATGCAAAACTTAACAAAGAAAATACTAAACTAATAATTTCAACAGAAAATAAAATTTAAATCAACTAAGTTAACATAAAGTATTTTCATAAAGTTTTACTAGCAAAAGGAAACACATAAAAAGCTAAAATAAAACTCTAATTATGCTTAAAACAAAACTAGTAAGAAAAAGAAATAAAACATTTTATTTTTCTGTAAACAAAAGTTCACCCTCTACCTCTAGTACTACAGAAACAAATCTGAAATAAATTATAACAGAGGTGAAAACAATTTTTAGAGTAATTAAAACAACAGAAAACATAAATAAAGTGACATAAAGTAAAACAGAGTTGTTTTCGAGTAAAACTAATTTTAATGAAATCTATAAATACCCAAATAAATCCTACTGCTAGGCAAGGTCAAAACAAAGCAGTGGAAAAAAGAATCACCTGAAAATATTAATTCCACCTCATTTTATAGCAGAAATACTAATCTAAATAAATCTCTTAAAAACAATTTTTTAAAAACTAAAACATGGCCGAAACTATTTTGTACAGAAACTAGACAAAATTACGAAACTAGGGCAATTGGAATCACTCAAATTGGATCTAAAACATAAAAGTTATAAGCAATCTAAAATCAGAACTATTCTGTTTTTTTAAACGAAACGAAAAATAAACAGATCGGGCAATAGCTACAAGTCGGGCTCCTATTGGGCCAGGGAAGTGTGTGATCCGAATCTATACAGTGCTCGGTTGTAAGATAACTAAAACTCTAGTCCCCTCTTAATAAAAAAACAGCGGACCGGTTCGATCTAACCGAAGAAAACCGATCTACCAAACAAACCGATCTACTAAACCGATCTAAATAAAACCGGTCAATATAAAAAAAACCAAAACAATATTTTTCTTAACTGAACGACAGAGCTCATAAGTACAGAGAAGAATCAACGTACGTTGGGGCGATGGGGCGACTCGGCTCCGGCGGTTCCGGTGGTCGGGGGCAGCGGCGGAGGTGTCGAGTAGATGCGGTGATGAGTCGCGGTTCCGGAGGAGGCGACAGAGTAACTTGGGAACGTCGGACGGCTGCGGGGCGAGGTGACGAAACTCGGTGCTCCGGGTGCTCCGGCGAAGACAACGAGTTTGGTATGGCCTCTGTAGATGGAGAGGGGATGCAAGACCTTGTCAAAACGAAACTAGAGATTGAGAGTCGTCGAAACACAAAAGAAGAAGACTCTGGATGGCTCATCGGAGTGGGAAAATGACAATGAACGGCAGCGTCTTCGGCTAGATTGGAACGACGAGTACGTGCTATAGGGGTGGACGTGGCGACAGATTTCAAGGGGATTCGGAAGAAGAGGGTCGGGGCTATTTATAGGACATCTTCCTTGGGCGAGGGGAAGCCTGGAGATAGGATTTCCAAGAGGATCGGACGTGGCGGCGGCGTTGGGTACGTGTACGTGTAGGTTTCTGTATTGTTGGGTTCATGGGGAGAAGAAAGAAGAGGTAGGGCCCTTCAGGCAGCGACCGTGGGGAATGGGGAGAGGTTCGGGCGGCCGACGCGCTGGGGATCGGGCGAGCGTGGGCGCTAGCCTCCTCGGCCTCGTGCGTGCGGCGCTCGTGTGCTGGGCGCTGGCCTGGCCGCTTGCTGGGCTGGGCCTTGTTTCTTCCCTTTTTTTGACAAAGAAGCTGGTGCGTGGCCTAAAGCACGATGCTAAAGCGCTCATGCGATGGCTGGGCGTTGCCCTTTTTTCTGAAATAGGACAAAAAAAATAAATATAGAGAAAATATAATATAAATTTTATATTGGACATATATATATATATATATCAAAATTACCAGAAAAATAAATCCTATCACCGAGCACATTTTTCCAGAGGAAAAATCCAAAGAAAAAAACATTTTTTTATAAATTCCAAATAAACTCAAATTTGAATTCAAAAACTTTTGGCATTAATTTTCTCCTAACTTTTTGGGAGTGTCATGTTACCCCCTCTCATACTTTTAAACAAGTATTTTTCACGGGTATTTGAAATAAATTTCGAATGCCAAGTTGAATCCAAATTCAAATAAAATTCAAATGCCTTTGAAATTTCCAAATGCCACGACACAATCAGTCACACAACAATCAAACAAACAATCATATATATATATATATATATATATATAAAATATAACAATCCAAAATTTAGAATTTTTGGGATGTTATAAACCTACCACACTTAAAATGAATCTTGTCCTCGAGATTCGAAGAGGCTAGCAAGAAAAGGTTAGGGTTTGGGGGTCCTCTAGCAATGCCATTGATTGGACTGGTCTAGTGTGCTACCACACTTAAAAGCATGGGTTATGGTCCCGTCCAAAACTCATGTGCTCATTCCTTTGGGTTGACGGTGTCAGTCTTCTCATATTCCCCGGAACAACTCTTTCACTAGTGCTCTTCCGGTCGGGGCATAACCTTTTCCTCAAACATGTGTCCTTTCATCCTGGTGACGTTCTTCTGAGACTGGGTCTTCTTAGCTGACTGGTCTGTCGCCAATACTAAATAACTCTCGAAATTCTCATGGTGGTCAACCATGTATGGTTTCTCCTGCAGAAAAATGGGGTTGGTTGAATCTCACCATATATCCTACGATTGGCAACGGGTGCCTGGTACATGGATCAATCATCCTACCATTCTATGGTTTTGGCTTATCGTGTCGACACTCTTCTAGGGTTTTCAAGGCTCTCTGATTTTCCATCAACATATGATAGTTTATGATAGAAGTCTCCGGTATGGGGGCCAATCCATCCCGTACTTGAACCATTACTACATATGCAGACATCGAAACATGTATTCTAACACTTGGGTATACTCACAAGCATTGCAGAATTCTTTTGTCGACGAACTGAGTTCGAATAACTCCATTGTTTCTGCAAGCTGAACAAGACATCTAACGTTTCTTCACAACTCTCGGGTTTTCGTATCCTCCTAAAAATGTCGGCTGATTAACTCAGAGTTTTCTTCCAAAATATCTTCCCTCAGCAAGAGTGTGCTTGCTTCTTATTAACTCCTGGGCATGTGGGTTATGGCCCACTACAACTCTTGTACAATTTTAACTCATCCTTCCGAGGATTATCATTCCATATTCCAACATTACATCTCCTTTAAATCCAATAGTACTTTTTTCCTTCATAACCTTGTGGTGACGATCATACAAAACTCCAACTTATTTGGTCCAGCTCCCTTCTATGGACCATCATGAATAACACATGTCTTTCTTCATTGATCACGTGGCTTCATGGAGTACTACCACACCAAAAAAATGCACTAGTTTATCCATAGATCATATTATTTTCATATCAAATCTTTTATTACATCCTTAACCATTTCTCATAAATCCAAATTCCAAAAAGTACTTTATTACAAATGCTGCCACCCACATGGTTTGGTATGGTCATGCATTACTTCCAACTTTATTCATTTTTTCCTCCTTGAGGACTCTTCAGTCCCACTGGAATTGTGCGACATGCGCCTTGAAATATTCAATCTTCTGTTTCATCGTAGTGGCCTTGAGCTTCATCTCCATCATCTCTGCATGCACTTCTCTTAGGTATTCCTGAGTATAATGGAGTCTTGCTTCAAGTATTTCTCCAATCTGGCGTATGGCTTCCATGGCTGCTTCACAAACAGCGTCAAAGAAAGTTGCCTGTGGTACACGTGAGATGAAAAAGTACTGCCCCATTGTCGTTGGGCAAACTCCTTTCATACGGTGGAGGTGTACCTCCATGTACCAAAGTTCCACTGCCTTTTGCATGAAGGGGCAGCCTTTGTAGACTGCATCTCCTTCAAGGTGAATATGCTTCATCATGTCCTTCAGGATCTTCGGGTAATCATGATCACTTGTCAGGGTCATGATCGTTTCCGGGCCCTTAAGGAAAGACTCATAAAGGGTCGTTATCTGCAGTTGTAAAACAAAAATGGTGCTTAGAATAAGGTACATATCTCCTTGGGTACACATTCATATCATCCAAACAGAACTTCAAACTCAATTTCCAACATCCAGTTTATGCATCACAACTCATTTTCTTCCATGTTCACCCAGAATATTAATTTCCAAGATAAAACATAACAACTCCTTAAAGCCTTTCAACATATGACATATCAACTTTATTGAGTCATGAATTATTACAATCTCTAAGTAATCTATTACATACCGCATTCTCATGAAAAGTGTTTTCCATACTACCCTTATTACTGATATCCACATCTCCACTACTCAGCTCCAGCTTTCTCATGATTTGTACAATCCCTAGCAAAATGTCTTGCTTCCTTGCAGCGAAAACAAATAACTTCCGGCATGTCTCGAGGCTTCTTGGTGATGGTGCCTGCTCCTTGAGTTCCTTGCTTCCTTTCGAGACAATCATTGGCATAATGCCCGACGTCCTTACATTCAAAACAGGTAATATGACTCTTGTCCCTCTTTGCAGAAATTGGGTTGTTCTGAGGGTGTCTTTGTTTTCTCTTCCTGGTTTTCTTCGTTCTGATCAAACGTTCTATTCCCTGTGGATCAAACTCCACTGCTTCTGTCGGGAAGTATCCCAGATACTCTTTTCTTTCCATGGTGCAATACTGTGAAAAATGTCCTTCTTCTCCACATGAATAACATGCATTGGAGTAAAATCTATTGAGGCTTTCTCCATCAGGGTCTTTAACACTTTCCTTAATCACAGGTTCTATCATAACTTCTCGGAGGACTTCTTTCATTCCTTCTTCCTGCTTCTGAATAGTTTGTTGCACCATGGGGTAAATGTGACACTGAGCTGGGTAGTGGGTGGTTCCTGTTGGAGAACGTAGTAATTTCAAAAATTTCCTACGCACATGCAAGATCATGGTGATGCATAGCAACGAGAGGGGAGAGTGTGTCCACGTACCCTCGTAGACCGAAAGCGGAAGCGTTAGCACAATGTGGTTGATGTAGTCGTACGTCTTCACGATCCGACTGATCAAGTACCGAACACACGGCACCTCCGAGTTCTGCACACGTTCAACTCGACGACGTCCCTCGAACTCCGATCCAGCCGAGTGTTGAGGGAGAGTTTCGTCAGCACGATGGCGTGGTGACGATGATGATGTTCTACCGACGCAGGGCTTCGCCTAAGCACCACTACGATATGATCGAGGTGGATTATGGTGGAGGGGGGCACCGCACACGGCTAAGAGATCAAGAGATCAATTGTTGTGTCTATGGGGTGCCCCCTGGCCACGTATATAAAGGAGTGGAGGAGGGGAGGGGCCGGCCCTCTCTATGGTGCCCTAGGGGAGTCCTACTCCTTTCGGGAGTAGGATTCCCCCTTTCCTAGTAGAACTAGGATCCCTTCCAAGTAGTAGGAGTAGGAGAGAAGGAAAGGGAAGGGAAAAGGAGAAGGAAGGAAGGGGGCGACCACCCCTAGTCCAATTCGGACCAGCCCATGGGGAGGGGTGCGGCCACCCTTTGAGGCCTATCTCTCCTTTCCTGTATGGCCCATTAAGGCCCAATACGAATTCCCGTAACTCCCCGGTACTCCCGAAAATACCTGAATCACTCAGAACCTTTCTGATGTCCGAATATAGTCGTCCAATATATCGATCTTTACGTCTCGACCATTTTGATACTCCTCGTCATGTCCCCGATTTCATCCGGGACTCCGAACTCCTTCGGTACATCAAACTCATAAACTCATAATATAACTATCATCGAAACTTTAAGCGTGCGGACCCTACGGGTTCGAGAACTATGTAGACATGACCGAGACACGTCTCCGGTCAATAACCAATAGCGGAACCTGGATGCTCATATTGGCTCCCACATATTCTATGAAGATCTTTATCGATCAGACCGCATAACAACATACGTTGTTCCCTTTGTCATTGGTATGTTACTTGACCGAGATTCGATCGTCGGTATCTCAATACCTAGTTCAATCTCGTTACCGGCAAGTCACTTTACTCGTTCCGTAATACATCATCCTGCAACTAACTCATTAGTTGCAATGCTTGCAAGGCTTAAGTGATGTGCATTACCAAGAGGGCCCAGAGATACCTCTCCGACAATCGGAGTGACAAATCCTAATCTCGAAATACGCCAACCCAACAAGTACCTTTGGAGACACCTGTAGAGCACCTTTATAATCACCCAGTTATGTTGTGACATTTGGTAGCACACAAAGTGTTCCTCCGGTAAACGGGAGTTGCATAATCTCATAGTCATAGGAACATGTATAAGTCATGAAGAAAGCAATAGCAACAAACTAAACGATCAAGTGCTAAGCTAACGAAATGGGTCAAGTCAATCACATCATTCTCCTAATGATGTGATCCCGTTAATCAAATGACAACACATGTCTATGGCTAGGAAACATAACCATCTTTGATCAACGAGCTAGTCAAGTAGAGGCATACTAGTGACACTTTGTTTGTCTATATATTCACACATGTATCATGTTTCCGGTTAATACAATTCTAGCATGAATAATAAAAATTTATCATGAAATAAGGAAATAAATAATAACTTTATTATTGCCTCTAGGGCATATTTCCTTCAGTTCCTTCACACAAGAAACAAGTCACCTGACTAGTTGGGCATTCCTCAGCTGGGTGTTTCTCCTCACAATGAGAGCATCCATCCTTGTGTTCCTACTTGGTGTGTCCTATTTCTCCGCAAATCTTGCAGGCACAGGGTTTATTTCATGGTGTATCATGATGCTTCCGGATAAGACGAGATCTTGTCAGAGTCTTCTGTATGGCTTGATGCATCTTCCACCATGTTGCAGCACTTCCTTCAAATTACTGAAGAGCGTATGATACTTCATTCTTCCTTGAAACCAAATTGCTCCCGAAGTGATTCTCCATGTTCTGAATCCATAGCTCTGCCTCCGGCTGGGTTTTTGGTCCAGAGAATACCAGCCCAATTTCATTCATCATCTACTGGGTCCAAGGGTTTTAGGGTGAGATAAGAGAGAGGTGGGGAGATACACACAATACAAGCAATAGTTTTGAATAAATGGTTTTTTGTTTGTGGCTGTCGGAAAAACATCAAACAAATGACAGCTCACAAATCGCCGCATCTAACGTAAGTGTATAACAAGGGGTTTGGTCCTCTAACGGTCAAATAATTCTTCAGATTCTTCAAGTCGTCGGAGTCTTCAACTGTTGTAGCTTCAACTCTTCTAATGCATGGTGAAATCCTCTTTACTCTGAAATGGTCATCGGTTGTCCGATATCTTGTCCTTCTTGGAGCGGCTTTAGTTGATCCTCCGTCTGGTCAACATGGAAAGGGGTATATTCTAACTATTTGAGGTAAGAGAGGATATTTGATAAAATCAGTAAAGATGAGAAGTAATAGATTCTTTTGAAAATAAAGTTTTAGAGATTTCCTGTCCTAGGGGCTTTCCGATTTATAGGGTCACGTCCTACAGTCAACATGTGCTCTGATACCATATCTGTAGCGACCCGACCTCAGACGGTCAAGCCTCTGTATATCTATGCCATCCCTGGATCAGTATGCTGGCACACACAGTACATCAATGTATATATCAAAGTGCAATCACATGTATAAAATAACGTAAAACTGATATATATATATATATATATATATATATATATATATGACTCCTCTTTTATACTCTCAGGAGTACATACTCCCACCGCTTAACAGGTCCTTCAGAATGGATATACCCAAGCGAGCAAACCGACCGATAAAGAAAGAGTATCCATGCAATAGCTAGCGTCTGCATGCATAACTTGATCCTGTAATTAAGGAACGATATTTTGTGGTGCTCCCGTCATTCGAAAACAAGATTTTTTTTTTGTTGAGGCCGTAAGCCACATACTCCACGTAGTGTATACCAGTATATATCCTCCTTCAAGGTAAGTACTGCCCTTACATGTGGTATATAGCAATTTATTAGCTTGCATTTAATATTTTTTAGGAAGTCATATAATATTTTTGTAATAGAGTATACCATTTCGATTTTGCGATGTAGTACATACACATATTTGGCATGAAGTATATACCACATATTTTCAACAGGGTATATACCGCTTCTCATCTATGGAGTATATGCCACATTTTTTGCACTGAAGTGCATAATTTTTTTTGTGATGCGGTATACCCCATTTCTGGAACTGGTCACAGTAGTTGACACTATTTTTTTATTACTCTTCTTGGTAGTGTAATTCTACCATCGAAAGTACTTGCACATAAGGTACTAATTTTAAGTAGATATGATTGTACTGAATCTTCTCTATATAAATTGACGACCAAATAATATACGCTGATTAGATCGCGAGTACATATACTACATTAGAAATCAAAAGGATAGTTTATTAAAGAGTGAGTATGTACCTATTTTTATGATTCAATATATACTAGTACATTTTCTTTAGGCAATATACATTTTTGCAAGTCAGTTAATACTAATTTCGTTTGACAGTATATAGTGCTTTATTTAGTTAGTACATACCACATTTTTCTAATAAATGTATACTATATTTTTTTACATGGTGGAGTTTATAACTTATAGGTATATACTGCTGCGGAAGGAATGTAATTTCTTAAGAAAATACATGGATTAAATGAAGTATAATCCATGAAAAAGAGTACAATTTAGTTCCAAGCATCTAGATCTGGTATCCTAGTATGTGGTGCCACGAACGTAAATTAGAATTAGAGGAACATGGTCGAATCAATGCGATTGTGGTCCTCGACGTCCGTCAGAGCATTGCAGTAATCCGTGTGACGGAAGGCGTCGTCGCCCACGGCCCAGAGGTGTGTCACATCGACATTCAGTAGCCGCGGGCTTGTTGGATGATGACCGGCGCGCTGCACCTATCAAAACCGGGTTGGATCGAATCAGTCGCCTCATATGAAGTCGTGTATGATGAGATTAGCATCCCAACTCAAGAATCCAACCTGTCAAGCTTAGAGGCAACTAATAAAAGGAAACTCAGTAAGAAGAATGAAAAAAGAAAGTGCAGAAGATGCAACGTACGTGCATCAGATGTGCTACAATCGATGGAAACCTTGGCAGTACTTATCCATCACCAGATGAGATGCCAAAGGAAATGACCAGCTCACTTTCGCCGGCTGAAATCAACTAATCAAGTAATTAACGATCTGCTCACTTACCAATATGACAAAATCCTTTGTGTGTTAATGGCCACGAGATGAGTTGCACGCTGCCCCATCCAATGAATCAAATCGCCAGAAAATCAAGCGTGTGTTCAGCGATTGAAGCCGCCGGGGCAAGCATGGGTTAGCTTCGACGTCGGGCGAGTCGGCCTAACTACGGAGTCACGGCCAGCCGTCCAGTACAAGCGCGGGTTACATCCGTCGTCGCGGCCACTTCTGCATGTAGTTGTTGTCACCGCCGCCGTGGAATATGGATGAGAGGATTAGACGGAAAGCTCCTACAAAATCGGTGTACAGGTATTTAGTTTGTTAGGCACTGACTTATTTAGTACTACTAACAGGTCTGAAGAATGATACCCGCGTGGACCAATGATCAATTGTGGATGGAGTTGGGAGTATGTACCCTGGGAGTACTAACTCATTTTCCTATATATATATATATATATATATATATATATATATATATATATATATATATATATATATATATATATATATATATACCTTATAAATCTTAGCGGAAACAATCAACGGGTGTGGAGCCCATCAACACCATCGGCAAGTTGAGTGTAGACTGTAACCATGTACGGTACTCTTACTCGTCGGAAGAAATATATCTGCAACATGAGACGTTGCAGCCGTGTAGGTCAGTACATTGAATGTACCAGCAAGATCACTATAAGAAAACAGTTGATAAACTATACTATATGCAATATGGCTTTGTGGTTGTGTATCTGAGTTTTGTTTGCATAAAAGCTGATTTTATTTTCCCTACATCAAAGGAATTAACCGGGGTCTGTACTACGGACTTTTCTATCATGACATGGTTCCGCCAACCGATGTCTCATAGCCTAAATCATCAAAAGTTGCCCACAATTATGTTATGAGTCCGGTGTTGAGAGTTCTGAGATAGATACAAGTCCAGAGGCTCAAATTGTCCGTAACCGGGGACACGGCTAATCGATTAGGGTTTTAACCCTCTGCAGAGGTTTGTACACTTTACCCGCAAGATTCGATCCCTCTCTTTATATTCTCGCACTTCAGGGTGTTTCAGAACAAGATGACCAAAACATGGTCTTCCGAAGAGTTCCTCTGACCACTGTCCGGTGCTCATCAAATCCTACCGTAGTTCTACATCTACTAGCACCGTCCCAGCCAGGGTCACAACTAAGTTCAACCAAGCCAGAGCCCATAGTGACTTGCGGTTGCACATGTAAGCTTCCGGGCATGAAGTATTCCTCCGTCTCTTTGAGTTTGGGTGAAGCTTTCTGCAAGATGTCATGGCGCTTCTCCATGCATCCCGGCCAACCACTGGTTTCTCCAGGGTGCCCGTCAACCGTCCTTCACCCAATAGTGTGTATTGAATTCTTGTCTCGAGTCTCGAAATCTTGAGGCCTTGGAGTCCTGAAGATGCAGTCATTGTCGGTGCCATCATGAAGTTGTCGCCATTGACGTAGAGTCCTCCTTCTTCACGCCACTCTCATGAACTCATACCAAACCCCGTCTACTATAGCGTAGCATTAAAACTATATAACATCCCGTGTTTGGTAACAGGGAGATTGGTTTCTACCTCATGCATTCTACTCGACTACAAAATTCAATAACACTACTGGAGGGATTGTTGAAAGGGTGCTACTACATGCAAATAAACATAGGTATGGAAAACATGGTCAAAGTGAACTTGCCTGGTAAATTGACGAAGATAATAACGCTCTCAAAAATAACTTGATAGGACTATACGCAACTCTCCGATGAAATCTATTATAACAAACATGACATTGACATAAGCCAGCATTCTAGCAAGCAAATCTAACAATCAAAAGAAAACTCAATAAGAAAACCCAATACAAAACAAATAGCACATCGAAAGAACTAATAGGGGAAAACTATAAAGAACCTACTAGCAAAACCTTTTGCCTTAACTACAAAGATAGTTTTGTCCTAAGCAAAACTTAACCAAGAAAATACTAAACTAATAATTTCAACAAAAAATAAAATTTATGTAGCGACTAGACCTCAAACGGTCCAATCTCTGTGCTCCGGTGTCATCCCTGGATCAGTAATGCTGACACCACACAATACTTGAAGGATTTATAATAGAGTAGCAATCACACACTTATTACATCGAGTGTCTCAAAAGAGAACTTATTACAATAAATATGGCTTAAGGCCATCTAATAATGATAACAGCGGAAGGCTTTGAAGATAAGTGAGTCCATCAACTCCAACGGCATCACTGAGTTTAGAACCACGACCTAAAGGCACCTTACTCGTCGTCTGAAAAGTCTGCAACATGAACGTTGCAGTCCAAAACGGGTCAGCACATGGAATATGCTGGCAATGTAACACATAGAGAGCAATGAAAGAATAAGGCTATACTACATGCATATTTGGCTGGTGGAAAGCTCTAAGGTTACAATTTTGCGTAAAGCCAATTTTTCCCAACTTCAAAGGAATATATTTTATTTAACTATCATGGTGGTTGTTAAACATTGAGCGTGTAGACACCCTCTCAATCCCAATTAAACATCATCATTAAAACCCAACAAAATTAATTAGAGTAACATGATGAGATTCACATGATAATCCAAGTACTAGATACTCAAGAGGTCCATAACCGGGGACATGGCAAACCTTGATTAGTTTATACACTTTGCAGAGGTTTGCGCACTTTTCCCCATAAGACTCGATCTCCTCCGTTGGGATTCTCGCACTACAAGATGTTTGAGAAACGGATGACCGCGACATAGTTTTTTAGAAGCGCTAGCACCTTATGATCCGGTAGACCATTACACCTAATTTCCCCTACATCTGCTAGTCTACCACTGTAAGAGTTCGTACAACTTAGTCAACTATGCTAGAGCCCATAGTTGCTTGTGGCTGCACACGGAAGTTTCTATTATGAAAAATCTCATGATCCTTTTGAGCCTGCGTGGCGGTCCAAAAGAAAAACAGGCAATCGCTGGAATACCCAGGTGCCTCAATCCACCCAGATGTGTATTTAAGTTGCCACCTTAGATAAACCTTTAATTTAACAAACTCACATCTGTCATGGATAGACTCACCCAATCCACGTCTACTAGCATAGCATGGCATAATAAGCAAACGTAGAAGTAACTCCGAAAGGTTTGATAATAACAGGTAATAGGTACTACCTCATCTACTTCCCAGACCCTCAATTTAATTAGATCCTAATCATGCAATGTGTGAGCATTGATCTAATGCAATAAAAACTGGGTAATAGGAAGTATGATCAAAGTGTTACTTGTCTTGCTGATGATCCGCAAAACCTAGCGATTTGAAGTAGCAAGTGGCGCACTTCGGGTACTCTATCACAAACAAACAAGCATACAATAAGTACTCAACTAATGCACAGGTAAAACTCAAATAATAGATCTAACCAGAAAGTTCAACTTAAGAACTCCGGTTGGCAAAAAGAATCAAATCGAATGAAGCAACGAAAGACAAACGGCAAAAGAAACAAGATTCGTTTACTAATTTGGATCTAGTTCAAAATTTACAGAGGCAAAAACTTGTTTGAATTGGTTAAACAGAAAGAGGGTTTTGAGACGAAACTCCAGGCGCTTGAATCTCCTGATTCCAATAAACGAGCGAAAAGTTATACTAGAACGAACATCGGATCAGAAATCGCGATCAGAAAAATCATGGAATAAATCCGAGAAAAAGAAAAAACGACGAACAGATTAACGAACGAACGTTCATTATCTGGATCTAAACGATGAACGCGTTCTTTAAAACGAACGACCGAGCGAACGCTCGCTAAATAACTAAACCGAGAAAAAAAATCGATCTATCTAAAAAACGAAACTAAAAAAACGAAAATAAACCGGTGAAAACCAACGGTTTTCTAAAAAAACGGCGGCGGCGGCGGAGTCGACCTCGTCGGCGGCGGGCTCCGGCGGCGGGCGGGGGGGGGGGGGGGCAGTGCGGCAGCGGCGGCGCGGCGACTGGGGCGGCGGGCGGCTCGGGCTAGGGTTTCGGGCGGCAGCTTGGGCTGCTTCGGCCCGGGTGGTACGCTATATAAAGCCCCCCTGAGGAGTCTGGGCCAAACACGGCCCGGAGGTCGGTTCAGATTTTTTTTAAATAATTATGCTCAGAAAAATACAAAAGAAATACTAAACGGACTAGAAAAATCCCGAAATTAATTTTCCCCGGCTTCTAAAATCAAACCGCACAGGTTGAACATTTATTTGGGGCCTAAATGCAATTTTGAAAAACGCGCATTTTTCCTAAATTCAAATAAAATAGCAAATAAAACCAAAATAAAATATTATTTGATTTTTTATTAAATCCTCAATATTTCTTTATTTTGGGAAAGTCATTTTATTCCCTCTCTCATATTTTGATAATAGAAATAATTGAAGTTGAAAATAAATAAAATCAAATGATCCTATTTTCAAAATTTGAGAAAACTCAAATATGAAAATAACGAAATCCCCAACTCTCTCCGAGGGTCCTTGAGTTGCGTAGAATTTCTAGGATCAACCCAAAATGCAAATAAAATATGATATGCAAAGATGATCTAGTGTATAACATTCCAAATTGAAAATTTGGGATGTTACAAACCTACCCCCCTTAAGATGAATCTCGCCCTCGAGATTCGGGTTGGCTAGAAAATAGGTGAGGGTGGTCCTTCAACAGATCTTCCTCTCGCTCCCAGGTGGCTTCATCCTCCATGTGGTGGCTCCACTGAACTTTGCAAAACTTGATAACCTTGCTGCGGGTGACTCGGCTGGCATATTCGAGAATCTTAACTGGTTTCTCCTCGTAGGTCAAATCACTGGCCAACTGAATCGCTTCCAGCGGCACTGTATCTCTTAGCGGTATATCAACCATCTCCGCGTGGCACTTCTTCAACTATGAAACGTGGAACACGTCGTGAACTCCTGACAATCCTTCGGGCAATTCCAACTTATAAGCTACTTCTCCCATACGCTCCAAAATCTTGTATGGTCCTACAAAACGTGGCGCTAACTTTCCCTTAACTCCAAAGCGCTTAACTCCTAGAAGTGGAGATACTCGAAGATAAACTCGGTCTCCAACTTCGTAAACTGTCTCCTTGCGTTTAGAATCTGCGTAGCTCTTCTGCCTAGACTGGGCTACCTTGAGCCTATCGTGAATCAGTTTCACCTTCTGTTCAGACTCCTTAATCAAATCTGGTCCAAACAACTGGCGGTCTCCAACTTCATCCCACGACAATGGGGTCCTGCACCTCCTTCCGTACAAGGCTTCGAAAGGGGCCATCTTCAAACTAGATTGATAACTGCTGTTATAAGAGAACTCTGCGTATGGAAAATTCTTGTCCCAGCTAGATCCGTAATCTAGCGCACAAGCTCTCAGCATACCCTCCAAAATCTGATTAACTCTCTCGGTCTGTCCATCTGTCTGCGGATGGAAAGCTGTACTGAACTCTAGCCTGGTACCCAAAGTTTCATGCAACTGATTCCAGAACTTTGAGGTAAATTGGGTTCCTCTATCTGATACAATGCTCCTTGGAACTCCATGCAGACATACGATCCTGGTCATATATATCTTTGCCAACTTGGCACTAGTGTAAGTAGTCTTCACTGGAATGAAATGAGCTACCTCTGTCAAACGATCGACTGCAATCCAAATCGAGTCATAGCCTAAACGAGTTCTGGGAAATCCTGTAATAAAATCCATGCCTAACTTACCCCACTTCCATTCGGGTATCGGCAATGGCTGTAGCAATCCCGCTGGCTTCTGATGCTCTGCCTTTACTCTCTGACATACATCACAAACTGCTACATACTCCGCAATATCCTTCTTCATTCCGGTCCACCAGAGAGTATCCTTCAAACCCAAATACATCTTGGTATTTCCTAGGTGAATCGAATATGGTGAATCATGGGCCTCTTGCAGAATCAACTTCCTGATCTCCGAATCATTAGGCACATAAACACGGTCTTCAAACCATAAGGTATCGTGCTCATCCTCACGAAATCCTTTAGCTTTTCCTTTGCTCATTTTCTCTTTAATAGAAGCGATCTCCTTGTCATTCTTTTGGGCTTCTCTGATCTTATCCATCAAGGTAGACTGAATGTCCAATGCTGCTACATAGCCTCTCGGGACTATCTCCAAACATAGCTCATGAAGATTTTCGGCTAACTCCCTTGGTAAATCTCCCGTCATTAGGGTGTTGACATGAATTTTACGGCTCAGTGAATCGGCTACTACGTTAGCCTTCCTGGGGTGATAATGCAATCTCATATCATAATCCTTGATGAGCTCCAACCATCTCCTTTGCCTGAGATTCAACTCCTTCTGCGTGAAAATATACTTCAAACTCTTGTGATCCGTGTACACCTCACAATGATTTCCAATGAGAAAGTGTCTCCAAGTCTTCAATGCATGCACTACGGCTGCTAACTCCAAATCATGCGTGGCATAATTTAACTCATGAGGCTTAAGCTGTCATGAGGCATATGAACAACCCTTCCTTCCTGCATAAGCACTGCTCCAAGTCCTCGACGTGAAGCGTCGCAATACACCTCATAATCCTTGGTCTGATCTGGCAAAATCAACACTGGTGATGTAACCAAACGTTTCTTCAACTCCTGGAAACTGGCCTCACATTCCTCGGTCCATATGAACTTGGTATCCTTCTTCAACACCTCCGTCATAGGCCTCACAATCTTCGAGAAATTTTCAATGAATCTCCGGTAGTATCCTGCAAGTCCAAGAAAACTCTGGATCTCTCCAACTGTTGATGGTGCTTCCCAATTTGTCACAGTGTCAACCTTGGTGGGATCTACTGCTATACCTTCTCCAGATATAACGTGTCTGAGAAATCCAACTTTCTTCAACCAAAATTCACATTTGCTAAACTTGGCATATAACCAATGTTCTCTGAGTTTACCAAGTACCAAACGCAAATGCTCCTTATGCTCCTCTTCATTTTTCGAGTAAACTAGGATATCATCAATGAACACTATGACGAACTTATCCAAAAACTCCATAAATACTTTGTTCATCATGTTCATAAAATATGCAGGTGCGTTAGTCAGACCAAATGGCATAAAGGTATACTCGTACAGCCCATACCTGGTGGTAAAAGTCGTCTTAGGTATATCCTGTTCTCGAATCTTCAACTGATGGTATCCTGATCGCAGATCGATCTTGGAAAATACCTTAGCTCCTTGCAATCGATCAAACAGATCATTGATCATCGGTAGTGGGTACTTGTTCTTGATGGTTACTTCATTCAATCCTTGATAATCAACAACCATCCTTAACGATCCATCCTTCTTCTCCACTAGAAGTACTGGCGATCCCCAAGGCGAAGAACTTGGGCGGATATATCCTTTATCTAGTAACTCCTTAATCTGCTTCTTAATCTCTTCCAAATCCTTTGCGGGCATCCTATATGGTCCCTTAGATATTGGCCCTGTGCCTAGCAAAAGCTCAATCAAAAACTCAATATCTCTATCCGGTGGCATGCCTGGCAACTCCTCTGGAAATACATCAGGGAAATCCTTCACTACTGGTACTTCCTCCTGCACAACTCCTGTTAACGAATTTACTCGAGTCCTTTTAGGCACATGCCGGGATACATACTTGATCCTCCTTCCTTCTGGGGTGGTTAGCAAAATTGACTTACTGGTGCAATCGATGTTCCCTCCATACATCGATAGCCAATCCATACCCAGAATTACATCCAAACCTTGTGATTCCAAAATGATTAAATCCGAGGGAAACACATGCCAACCTATACTCAATGGCACTTGAAAACATCCCTTACTAGCCATATACTCCACTCCTGGTGAGCTTACTAACATGGGTGTTCTAAGAACCTTAGTGGGAAGGTTATACTTATCCACAAATCCCCTTGATATGTATGAATGTGATGCACCAGTATCGAAAAGAACGATTGCAGTAAATGACTTAACCAAAAACTTACCGATTATTGCATCCGGCTGCTCTTCAACCTCCTCCACGTTAACGTGGTTCACCTGTCCCCTATTGAAAGGGTTCGGCTTCTTCCCAGAGCTTCCATTGCCATTTCCATTCTGAGATTCAGGACATTCATTAGCATAATGTCCGGTCTTCTGGCACTTAAAGCAAGTGACTTGGCTCGGGTCTCTTTTGGCTGGGGTTGATGGGTTTGTACGGTTCTGGCCGTTGCTTCCTCCATTCCCATTACCATTCTTGGGGCCATTATGATTGTGCGAGCTACCTCCTCCATGGGTATGCTGAAAGTGTCCTCCCAGTCTAGGGGTAAAACATGGCTTCTGCTGAGCTCCTGAATTGTACTTCCCTTGTCCATACTTCCTCTTGTGGTTCTCAATTTGCTGCTGCTTCCCTTCAATCATAAGAGCATGATCTACCAACTCCTGGTAGTTGTTGAAGGTTGCTACCATCAACTGCATGCTCAACTCATCATTCAGTCCTTCCAGAAACTTCTCCTACTTAGTTGCATCCATAGCAACGTCATCTAGAGCATAACGTGCTAGCTTACTAAAGTCCTCCACATACTGGCCAACTGTCCGCCCTCCTTGGCGTAGGTTGTAAAACTCTCGCTTCTTCATGGCCATAGCTCCTGCTAAAACATGGTCAGTATAGAAAACCTGCTAGAACTGGTCCCATGTGATAGTGTCAATAGGGAAAGTGGCTGTGAAATTCTCCCACCATGATGCTGCGGGTCCGTCAAGCTGATGTGCGGCAAACTTCACCTTTTTCCGCATATGTGCATCCTGCCGTGGTCAACTCCCTTGCTGTCTTGCGGAGCCAATCATCTGCTACTATAGGCTTGGTGCTACTGGAAAACACCGAAGGATTCAGCCTAAGAAAACGGGCTAAGTGGTCAACAGGTGGTGGTGGTGGTGGTGGTTGTTGTTCCCCTTATTCTGATTCTGGACTAGCAACTGCATCAACGTATTCTACTGCTGGATCAACTGGGTGAGCTCCGGTGGGAAGGTAAATCCGGGGTCACGTCTCGGAGGCATCTAAGGGTTTAGAAAGGATGAGATTTAAGAATAGAGAGGGGTCTAGAGAGAAAACACTACCCATATGCACATGAGGCAAAAGCAAACAATTCACTTCCTTCAATCAAACAAGGGCATACAATTGGTCTAACTATCGCAAAAGTGCTAGGACTACTATATTTACATGGTGGACTACTACTACTATTGGGATGGTCTACTAGAAATATTCTTCGGTCGTAGACTCCATGATATCTGCTCCAGCTTCATCAACATAGTCATCATCTCTATTATCTGGATCCGAGTCGGTGTCGTCGATGATGATGTAGTCTTCCGGGCGAATCTCCTTGGGTTCTTCGTCTTCCTCTACTGGTGTAGGGCCTCCCTTGAATACTCCGATCTTCATTGTTAGGTCGACATTCTTATCCACTAGTACTTCTATTTCCTCTTCATAATCTTCACGTGTAGCCTTGAGTTCTTCCTCCAGTTTCCTTGATTCTTGTCCTCGCCTTCTTCAGATCTATCATGTTTGTGCACATCTGGTTCTCCTGACGTCGAATGTGCTGGTTTAACTCCTGGATAAAATCTGCAATTGATCTATCCTTCCTGGTGCTGATCATCTCCCAGTGCTCATCTCGGCGCCCACAAATCTGGTAGATAGTATCCTTGAGATCATTGCGGTAAACTTCTCCAATGCTCTTTCCTAGACTCCAGGTTGGTGCATCAAAGGAAAACTCTATGGGCTCAGTGACTGGCATGAACGTCCTTCCTGGAACTTGAACTTGAATCATCAAACGCTCCTCTTCAGGTAAAGTGGTGTTGTAGGTTCTGGTGAAGCTTGGTACTCCTATGTTCAGATATCTAGTGACTTCCTTCAAGTGACGTCCAAAGGGTGTATCTTCATCCGGTTGCGTGAATTTGTTCCTTGCATCTGCCATCCTAAAAGAGTAGAAAATATGAGGAGTCAGAATGAGAAGAGTGAGTAGTGATCTAGGGCTTTAGCTTAGTGGTCGTGTC
Organism: Triticum aestivum; assembly: GCF_018294505.1. Classification (NCBI taxonomy): domain Eukaryota; kingdom Viridiplantae; phylum Streptophyta; class Magnoliopsida; order Poales; family Poaceae; genus Triticum; species Triticum aestivum. Next base: position 241,690,597 of record NC_057800.1, read on the forward strand.
CTACAGTTAGCGTGTGCTCTGATACCATCTTGTAGCGACCAGACCTCAAACGGTCCAATCTCTGTGCTCCAGTGTCATCCCTAGATCAGTAATGCTGACACCACACAGTACTTGAAGGATTTATAACAAAGTAGCAATCACACACATATTACATCGAGTGTCTCAAAAGAGAACTTATTACAATAAATATGCCTTAAGGCCATCTAATAACGATAACAGCGGAAGGCTTGGAAGATAAGTGAGTCCATCAACTCCAACGGCATCACTGAGTATAGAACCACGACCTAAAGGCACCTTACTCGTAGTCTGAAAAGTCTGCAACATGAACGTTGCAGCCCGAAACGGGTCAACACATGGAATATGCTGGTAATGTAACACATAGAGAGCAATGAAAGAATAAGGCTATACTACATGCATATTTGGCTGGTGGAAAGCTCTATGGTTACAATTTTGCGTAAAGCCAATTTTTCCCTACTTCAAAGGAATATATTTTATTTAACTATCATGGTGGTTGTTAAACATTGAGAGTGTAGACACCCTCTCAATCCCAATTAAACATCATCATTAAAACCCAACAAAATTAATTAGAGTAACATGATGAGATTCACATGATAATCCAAGTACTAGATACTCAAGAGGTCCATAACCGGGGACACGGCTAACCATGATTAGTTTATACACTCTGCAGAGGTTTGCGCACTTCTCCCCACAAGACTCAATCTCCTCCGTTGGGATTCTCGCACTACAAGATGTTTGAGAAACGGATGACCGAGACATAGTTTTTCAGAAGTGCTAGCACCTTACGATCGGGTAGACCGTTACACCTAATTTCCCCTACATCTGCTAGTCTACCACTATAATAGTTCGCACAACTTAGTCAACTGTGCTAGAGCCCATAGTATCTTGTGGCTGCACATAGAAGTTTCTAGTATGAAAAATATCATGATCCCTTTGATCCTGGGTGGCGGTCGAAAAGAAAAACAGGCAATCGCTGGAATACCCAGGTGCCTCAATCCACCCAGATGTGTATTTAAGTTGCCACCTTAGATAAACCTTTATTTTAACAAACTCACATCTGTCATGGATACACTCACCCAATCCACGTCTACTAGCATAGCATGGCATAATAAGCAAACATAGAAGTAACTCCCAAAGGTTTGATAATAACAGGTAATAGGTACTTGTAATGCCCTCGATGCGGCTATATCTCCCACGTGTCGAAGCACGACGTAGAGGCATAACCGCATTGAAAGCAATGTCGCAAGTGAGGTAATCTTCACACAACCCATGTAATACATAAGGGAAAGAGATACATAGTTGGCTTACAATCGCCACTTCACGCAATTGCATGAATAAAGCATTACATCAACCAGTTACAATCAAGGCCTGACTACGGAGCCAAAATAAAAGAAGACTACCCCAAAAGCTACACAGGTCCCCGATCGACCCCAACTGGGCTCCACTACTGATCAACTAGAACGAAACAACACAAAGGACAAGATCTTCATCGAGCTCCTCCTTGAGCTTGGTTGCGTCACCTGCTCGGTAACTTCGGCACCTGCAAACTGGTTTTGGAAGTATCTGTGAGTCACGGGGACTCAGCAATCTCACACCCTCGCGATCAAGACTATTTAAGCTTATAGATAAGGTAAAAGGTATGAGGTGGAGCTGCAGCAAGCGACTAGCATATATGGTGGCTAACATACGCAAATGAGAGCGAGAAGAGAAGGCAAAAGCACGGTCGAACAACTATGATCAAGAAGTGATCCTAGAACAACCTACGTCAAGCATTACTCCAACACCGTGTTCACTTCCCGGACTCCGCCGGAAAGAGACCATCACGGTTACACACGCGGTTGATGCATTTTAATTAAGGTCAACTTCAGGTTTTCTACAACTGGACATTAACAAATTCCCATCTGCCCATAACCACGGGCACGACTTTCGAAAGTTCAAATCCCTGCAGGGGAGTCCCAACTTAGCCCATCACAAGCTCTCACGGTCAACGAAGGATATTCCTTCTCCCAAGACAATCCGATCAGGCTCGGCATCCAGGTTACAAGACATCCTCGACAATGTTAAAACAAGTCCAGCAACACTGCCTGAATGTGCCGACAAATCCCGATAGGAGCTGCACATATCTCGTTCTCAGGGCACACTCAAATGAGACATCCTATGAGTAAAACCAACCCTCAAGTTGCCCCAAGGTGGCCCTGCAGTCTACTCGGTCGAACCAACACTCAGAGGAGCATTGGCCCGGGGGGGGTAAATAAAGATGACCCTTGAGTCTGCAGAACCCAAGGGAAAGAAAAGGCTAGGTGGCGAATGGTAAAACCAATGTTGGGCATTGCTGGAGGAGTTTTATTCAAGGCGAACTGTCAAGGGGTTCCCATTATAACCCAACCGCGTAAGGAACGCAAAATCCGGGAACATAACACCGATATGACGGAAACTAGGGCGGCAAGAGTGGAACCAAACACCAGACACTAGGCCGAGCCTTCCACCCTTTACCAAGTGTATAGATGCATTAATTAAATAAGAGATATTGTGATATCCCAACAAGTAAACATGTTCCAACAAGGAACAACATCTCCATGTTCCAACAAGGAACAAACTTCATCTTCACCTGCAACTAACAACACTATAAGAGGGGCTGAGCAAAGCGGTAACATAGCCAAACAACGGTTTGCTAGGACAAGGTGGGTTAGAGGCTTGGTTCACAAATATGGGAGGCATGATAAGCAAGTGGTAGGTATCGCAGTATAGGCATAGCAAAAGAGCGAGCAACTAGCAAGCAAAGATAGAAGTGATTTCGAGGGTATGGTCATCTTGCCTGAAATCCCGCAAGGAAGACGAACGAGTCCAGGAAGAAGACAAACGGACGTAGTCGAACAGGTCCTCACAAACGCGAGGTAAACGGAACCAACCTGAAGAAGCAACACCGGAAAGAAGCACACAACATAGTAAACAAACCAACACATGAACATGGTATGATATGCGGGATGCGGTATGTGATGCATATGCATGATTTGGAAAGGAATGATTGAACCTGGCCTCAAGTTGGAAATCCAAGAGTGCCACTGGAAAGGTGAGGTGATTTCGGTTGAAATCTATATAAAGATCACCGAAATCGGATGCACGGTTTGGAAATGGCAAGTGACCAACAAAATGCATCAAGATAAATATGCTACAGCACTCGAACATGACAAAAAAAATACATGGCAGGGATCCACTCATGATACTTGACAAAAGATGAACACTGAGCTATGGCTAATTCATCCATTAACAGGTTCAAACAAGCATGGCAAAAGTGCAAATGATAACAGGTTTCAGACTTGGTGAAATTAACACAAGTCTGGAATTTATCATCAGGAAGAAAATTTAGAGCATGAAAACTACATGCTACAGGAACTTAACATGGCAAAGCAAGGCATGGTATGAAGCTACTCAAAGCACTTAACAAAAGTCCCTTAGTGACCTTGAGCCAAAAGGGATCAGAAAATACAATAGCAAGCATGTGAACATGGCAAAAACATAAACATATTCAGACTTAGTGAAAAACTAGAGCATGCAAATCAGTTAACAAGTAGGCATGTTTACGAGCTCGATACACTCACTACAGAGCATGGCATGACAAACTAAGCATACACCCATCAAGAAGACATGGCATAGAAGCTATGCATGGCAAGAACAACAACATAGAATGCACGGATCAATAGCAACATCCTCGGCAAAATCGCTAAACATGTCAACAATCTGCCAGGATCATTTTATAGCAAAAGTAGAGCTTGATTGACTCAAGATAGGGTGCTCCATAAATGCAAACAAAGACATGGATGGATAGCGCACCACAATGTTAACACAAAATCCTTACTGATCATCCTCAAAAGAGGCACGGATCATTAGGAAAAACATGAACATATGGCATAAAAATAAAGACAGGTCAAGGACTTAGTAAAATTCTAAGTCCCTGAAATCAGCATTACCGATTACGCTACTTTGCAAGCTTGTGCTAGTCACCAAAAATATCACAAAAATACATGGCAAGCACCTCTGTAAAGATGGAATGGCATATAACAAAACACATGTAGAGCTCAGGATCATAGCATGCACACATTAAACATGGCAAAAATGGCAAAATGCCATTTGCTGAAACAGATTGGGAAAATTCCTCACATAGCCCTCTTCCAACAGCATTTCGGGCATCAAGATGAGCTCAAATGAAAATGATGCAATGATATGAAATGATGTACTCGTTGAGATGAACAATTTGATACGCTACATGCACGAATCAGAGCAACAGGTGATGAGTTATGACATGATGAAGATAGCAAACTAATTAACAGGATATGGGACTGGGTGAAAAAACAGGACCGAAAAGTGAGCGTTTGGATAACTATTCGTCCCCCAGGTACGGAATAGGAGAGGCTCACCCTAGGCGTCGGCCCAGACGCGGAGAGAGGCAGGCTGGTCTAACGGGCCGGATGCGGGCCTGGCGATGGGGCCCACGAACGGAGGGGCTCGTCGTTCTCCTCCTGATCCCGCCTAGATCGGAGAGGCAGGGAGCAGCGGCTCCGGCGCGACGCCGGCGAGGCTGGGCGATGAGCCAGCGAGGGGATGGCACCGGGAGATGCAGGGACGGCCGGATCCGGTCGCTCCGGACCCATTCCGGCCAGATCCGGGGCCGGGCGACGACGAGGTGGCGCCGGTGCAGCGAGATGGAGGCGGGGCACGGCGGCCGAGGCGGCGGGGCGACACCGGCAAGAGGGCACGGTAGTGGCGCATGGCGGCGCTGCGAGGAGACGGGCGGCAGGCAACAGGCGCGCGGGCGCGTTTTCCGGCGAGGTCCGGATCGACGAGGCGGCACGGATCCGCGGGGAACGGCGGCGAGGGCCATGGCGGTGGCCGGCGGAAGTCCGGCGGGGCTGCGCCGGCGAAGATGACGTCCGGCGACGCCGGTGGGCGGCAGTAGGCGCGGCGAGGCAGGGGCCTCGGTCGGTGGCGGCGAGATGGGCTCGCGCGGGCCCGATCTGGGTCCCGCGGGCCGCAGCGGCGGAGGGAGCTGGGGCGTGACAGGTGGCGGCACATGGTCGGCTGAGGCGGCGGTGCGGGGTGACGTGGCGGCGCCTCATTTGCCGGAGTGAGGTGGCGGCGGGATGGACGCGTCCGCCGGCGAGCGGACATGTCCGGCGGCGCGGAGGGAGTTGGATCTAGGGTTTGCGTGCTCGAGAAATTCGGAGGGATACACATATTTATAGGTAGAAGGAGCTAGGAGAGTCCAAATGAGGTGCGGTTTTCGGCCACCCGATCGTGATCGAACGCTCTAGATGATGGAGAGGGTTTAGGTGGGTTTTGGGACAAATTGTAAGGGTGTTGGCTGCAACACACATGAGGCCTTTTCGGTCCCTCGGTTAATTGTAGGAGTATCAAACGTAGCCCAAATGGCACGAAAATTGATAGGCGGTCTACCGGTAGTAAACCAAGTCCGCATGACAAGTCTCGGTCCAATCCGAGAACGTTTAACGCCCGGACACGAAAAGAGGTAGAAAGGGACACCGGGTGACATAGGAGCGCCGGATTGCAAAACGGACAACGGGGAAAATGCTCGGATGCATGAGACGAACATGTATGCAAATGCAATGCACATGATGACATGATATGAGATGCATGACACACAAGCAATGACAAGTCAACAACAGCGAATAACTGGAAGACACGTGGCACATCGGTCTCGAGGCGTTACAGTACTACCTCATCTACTTCCCAGACCCTCAATTTAATTAGATCCTAATCATGCAATGTGTGAGGATTGATCTAATGCAATAAAAACTGGGTAATAGGAAGTATGACCAAAGTGTTACTTGCCTTGCTGATGATCCGCAAAACCTAGCGATTCGAAGTAGCAAGCGGCGCACTCCGGGTACTCTATCACAAACAAACAAGCATACAATAAGTACTCAACTAATACATAGGTAAAACTCAAATAAGAGATCTAACCAGAAAGTTCAACTTAAGAACTCTGGTTGGCAAAAAGAATCAAATCGAACGAATCAACGAAAGACAAACGGCAAAAGAAACAAGCTTCGTTAACTAATTTGGATCTAGTTCAAACTTTACAGAGGCCAAAACTTGTTTGAGTTGGTTAAACGGAAAGAGGGTTTCGAGACGAAACTCCAGGCACTTGAATCGTCTGATTCCGATAAACGAGCGAAAAGTTATACTAGAACGAACATCGGATCAGAAATCGCGATCAGAAGAATCGCGAAATAAATCCGAGAAAAAGAAAAAACGACGAACAGATTAACGAACGAACTTTCGTTATCTGGACCTAAACAATGAACGCGTTTGTTAAAACGAACGAGCGAACGCTCGCTAAATAACTAAACCGAGAAAAAAACCGATCTATCTAAAAAACGAAACTAAAAAACCCGAAAATAAACCGGTGAAAACCAATGGTTTTCTAAAAAAACAGCGGCGACGGTGGAGTCGACCTCGTCGGCGGTGGGCTCCGGCGGCGCGGCAGCGGCGGCGCGGCGGCTGGCGGCGGCGGGTGGCTCGGGCTAGGGTTTGGGGCGGCGGCTTGGGCTGCTTCGGCCCGGGTGGCACGCTATATAAAGCCCCGCCCCCCCCCCCCTAGGAGTCTGGGCCAAACACGGCCCGGAGGTCGGTTCAGACTTTAAAAAAAAATTACGCTAAAAAAACAAAAAAAATACTAAACGGACTCCAAAAATCCTGAAATAAATTTTCCCTGGCTTCTAAAATCAAGACGCACAGGATGAACATTTATATGGGGCCTAAATGCAATTTTGAAAAACGCGCATTTTTCCTAAATTCAAAAAAAATAGCAAATAAAACGAAAATAAAATTTTATTTGATTTTTTTTATTAAATCCTCAATATTTATTTATTTTGGGAAAGTCATTTTATTCCCTCTCTCATATTTGGATAATATAAATAATTGAAGATAAAAATAAATAAAATCAAATGATCCTATTTTCAAAATTTGATAAAACTCAAATATGAAAATAACGAAATCCCCAACTCTCTCCGAAGGTCCTTGAGTTGCGTAGAATTTCTAGGATAAACCCAAAATGCAAATAATATATGATATGCAAAGATGATCTAGTGTATAACATTCCAAATTGAAAATTTGGGATGTTGCAATTTAAATCAACTAGGTTAACATAAAGTATTTTCATAAAGTTTTACTAGCAAAAGGAAACACATAAAAAGCTAAAATAAAACTCTAATTATGCTTCAAACAAAACTAGTAAGAAAAAGAAATAAAACATTTTATTTTTCTGTAAATGAAAGTTCACCCTCTAGTACTACAGAAACAAATCTGAAATAAAATATAACAGAGGTGAAAATAAGTTTTAGAGTAATTAAAACAACAGAAAACATAAATAAAGTGACATAAAGTAAAACAGAGTTGTTTTCGATTAAAACTAATTTTAATGAAATCTATAAATACCCAAATAAATCCTACTGCTAGGCAAGGTCAAAACAAAGCAGTGGCAAAAAGAATCACGTGAAAATATTAATTCTACCTTATTTTATAGCAGAAATACTAATCTGAATAAATCTCATAAAAACATTTTTTTTAACTAAAACATGGCCGAAACTATTTTATACAGAAACTAGACAAAATTACAAAACTAGGGCAATTGGAATCACTCAAATTGGATCTAAAACATAAAAGTTATGAGCAATCTAAAATCAGAACTATTCTGTTTTTTTAAAACAAAACGAAAAAAACAGATCGGGCACTAGCTACAAGTTGGGCTCCTATTGGGCCAGGGAAGTGTGCGATCCAAATCTATACAGTGCTCGGCTGTAAGATAATGAAAACTCTAGTCCGCTCTTAAAAAACAGCGGACCGGTTGGATCTAACCGAAGAAAACCGATCTACCAAACAAACCGATCTAAATAAAACCGCTCAATATAAAAAACCAAAATAATTTTTTTTCTTAACTGAACGACAGAGCTCATATGTACAGAAAAGAATCAACGTACGTTGGGGCGATGGGGCGACTCGGCTCCGGCGGTTTCGGTGGTCGGGGGCAGCGGCGGAGGTGTCGAGTAGATGCGGTGATGAGTCGCGGTTCCGGAGGTGGCGACGGAGTAACTTGGGAACGTCGGACGGCTGTGGGGCGAGGTGACGAAACTCGGTGCTCCGGCGAAGACAACGAGTTTGGTATGGCCTCTATAGATGGAGAGGGGATGCAAGACCTTGTCAAAACGAAACTAGAGATTGAGAGTCGTCGAAACACAAAAGAAGAAGACTCTGGATGGCTCACCGGAGTAGGAAAATGACGATGAACTGCAGCGTCTTCGGCCAGATTGGAACGACGAGTATGAGCTATAGGGGTGCACGTGGTGAGAGATTTCAAGGGGAATCAGAAGAGGAGGGTCGGGGCTATTTATAGGACATCTTTCTTGGGCGAGGGGAAGCCTGGAGATAGGGTTTCCAAGAGGATCGGACATGGCGGCGGCGTTGGGTACGTGTACGTGTAGGTTTCTGTATTGTTGGGTTCATGGGGAGAAGAAAGAAGAGGTAGGGCCCTTCAGGCAGCGACCATGGGGAATGGGGAGAGGTTCAGGTGGCCGACGCGCAGGGGATCGGGAGAGCGTAGGCGCTGGCCTCCTCGGCCTCGTGCGTGCGGCGCTCGTGTGTTGGGCGCTGGCCTGGCTGCTTGCTGGGTTGGGCCTTGTTTCTTCCCTTTTATTGACAAAGAAGCTGGTGCGTGGCCTAAAGCACGATGCTAAAGTGCTCGTGCGCTGGCTGGGCGTTGCCCTTTTTTTTGAAATAAGACAGAAAAAATAAATATAGAGAAAATTTAATATAAATTTTATATAGGACATATATATATATATATATATATATATATATCAAAATTCCCAGAAAAATAAATCCTATAACTGAGCACATTTTTCCAGAGGAAAAATCCAAACAAAATAACAATTTTTTTATAAATTCCAAATAAACTCAAATTTGAATTCAAAAGCTTTTGGCATTAATTTTCTCCTGACTTTTTGGGACTGTCATGTTAGCTCCTCTCATACTTTTAAACAAGTATTTCTCACGGGTATTTGAAATAAATTTCGAATGCCAAGTTGAATCCAAATTCAAATAAAATTCAAATGCCTCTGAAATTTCCAAATGCCACAACACAATCAGTCACACAACAATCAAACAAACAATCATATATATATATATATATATATATATATATATATATATATATATATATATAATATAAGAATCCAAAATTTAGAATTTTTGGGATGTTACAATCTTGGACATCTTTTATGATTGTGAGCAGTCATTAAAAAGATGACATGCTAAAGAGTTGATGTTGGACAAGGAAGACAACGTAATGGGTTATGTTTTCTTACATCTGAGATAAATTATATTGTCATGGATCATCCAACATGATTGAGCTTGCCTTTCCCCCTCATGCTAGCCAAATTCTTTGCACCAAGTAGAGATACTACTTGTGCTTCCAAACACCCTTAAACCAATTTTGCCATGAGAGTCCACCATACCTACCTATGGATTGAGTAAGGTCCTCCAAGTAAGTTGTCATCGGTGCAAGCAATAAAAATTGATCTCTAAATATGTATGACTTATTAGTGTGGGAGAAAATAAGCTTTTATACGATCGTGTGATATGGAAGAAATAAAAGTGACGGACTGCATAATAAAGGTCCATATCACAAGTGGCAATATAAAGTGATGTTCTTTCGCATTAAGATTTTGTGCATCCAACCATAAAAGCGCATGACAACCTCTGCTTCCCTCTGCGAAGGGCCTATCTTTTACTTTTATCTCCTAACTTGCATAAGAATCATGGTGATCTTCACCCTTCCTTTTTAAAATTTATCTTTTGGCAAGCACAACATGTTGGAAAGATCCTGGTATATATGGCTAATTGGATGTGAGTTTTCATGAACTATTATTGTTGACATTACCCTTGAGGTAAAACGTTGGGAGGCAAAACTATACGCCCCTATCTTTCTCTGTGTCCAATTAAAACACCATACCCATAAGTATTGCGTGAGTGTTAGCAATTGTGAAAGACTATATGATAGTTGAGTATGTGGACTTGCTGAAAATCTCTTATATATTGACTCTTTCCTATGTTATGATAAATTGCAATTGCTCCAATGACTGAGATTATAGTTTGTTAGTTTTCAATGAAGTTTATGATTCATACTTGAAATTGTGATTGAATTGTTACTCTAGCATAAGAGATCATATGACAAGAATTATATAAGTTGATGTTCTAAGAATGATCATGATGCCCTCATGTCTGTATTTTATTTTTATTGACACCTCTATCTCCAAACATGTGGACATATTTTTTGATTTCGGCTTTCGCTTGAGGACAAGCGAGGTCTAAGCTTGGGGGAGTTGATACGTCCATTTTGCATCATGCTTTTATATCGATATTTACTGCATTATGGGCTATTATTACACGTTATGTCACAATACTTATGCCTATTCTCTCTTATTTTACAAGGTTTACATAAAGAGGGAGAATGCCAACAGCTGGGATTCTGGGCTGGAAAAGGAGCAAATATTAGAGACCTATTCTGCACAGCTCCAAAAGTCCTGAAACTTCACGTAAGGCATTTTCAGAATATATAAAAAATAATGAGTGCAAGAAGTTCCAGAGGGGGGCCACACCCTGCCCACGAGGGTGGGGGCGCACCCTACCCCCTGGGCGTGCCCCCTACCTCATGGGTCCCCTGGTGGCCCTCCGATGCCCATCTTCTGCTATAGGGAGTCTTTTGATGAGGAAAAAATGATAAGCCAACTTTTCGGACGAGACTTCGCCGCCACGAGGCGGAACCTTGGCGGAATCAGTCTAGGGCTCCGGCGGAGCTGTTCTGCCGGGGACACTTCCCTCCGGGAGGGGGAAATCATCGCCATCGTCATCACCAACGATCCTCTCATCAAGAGAGGGTCAACCTCCATCAACATCTTCACCAACACCATCTCCTCTCAAACCCTAGTTCATCTCTTGTATCTAATTATTGTCTCTAAGTCTGGGATTGGTACTTGTGGGTTGCTAGTAGTGTTAATTACTCCTTGTAGTTGATGCTAGTTGGTTTATTTGGTGGAAGATCATATGTTCATATCCTATATGCATATTAATACCCCTATGATTATGAACATGAAAAGGTTTTTGAGTAGTTACGTTTGTTCCTGAGGACATGGGAGAAGTCTTGCTATTAGTAGTCATGTGAATTTGGCATTCGTTCGATATTTTGATGAGATGTATGTTGTCTCTCCTCTAGTGGTGTTATGTGAACGTCGACTACATGACACTTCACCATTATTTGGGCCTAGTGGAAGGCATTGGGAAGTAATAAGTAGATGATGGGTTGCTAGAGTGATAGAAGCTTAAACCCTAGTTTATGTGTTGCTTCGTAAGGGGCTGATTTGGATCCACATGTTTCATGCTATGGTTAGGTTTACCATAATACTTTTGTTGTAGCTATGGATGCTTGCAATAGAGGTTAATCATAAGTGGGATGCTTGTCCGAGTAAGGACAACACTCAAGCACCGGTCCACCCACATACCAAATTATCAAAGTACCGAACCCGAATCATATGATCGTGATGAAACCTAGCTTGATGATAATTCCCATGTGTCCTCGGGAGCGCTTTTCTCTATATAAGAATTTGTCCAGGCTTGTCCTTTGCTACAAAAAGGATTGGGCCACCTTGCTGCACTTTATTTACTTTTGTTACTTGTTGCTCGTTACCAATTATCTTATCGCAAAACTATCTGTTACCTATAATTTCAGTGGTTGCAGAGAATACCTTGCTGAAAACCGCTTATTATTTCCTTCTGCTCCTCGTTGGGTTTGACACTCTTACTTATCGAAAGGACTACGATAGATCCCCTATACTTGTGGGTCATCAACTGTTCATCCACGGGCTCCTGTTCGTCCAGCCTCCACCGTGCGCTCCTCCACCGGCTACTGTTCAACCAACCCTCTCCATGGGGTCATGTTCAACCACCCCTCCATGGGCTACTGTTCATCCAGCCCTCCACCGGCTACTATTCATCCAGCCCTCCATGGGGTATTGTTCATCCAGCCCTCCATGGGGTCTTGTTCATCCATCCCTCCACGAGGTCCTGTTCATCCATTGGCTCGATTGATCAGGGTACTATTGTCTAGCGGCAACGGGCTCTACTACCATGGGGTCCTGTTCATCCAACCCCCACCGGGAACTGTTCATCCAAACCCCTGCAACAACGCTCACTATTCATCAGAGGCAGCATCGATCGGCTTCAATTAGCAGTAGCAGCGAAGGAATCACACTCGGGTTCAGTTAACAGCAAGGGATTGATCAATCATTCGGGTTCAGTAACGCGTGGCCTACAATGCAATCGCTCGAGTTCAGTTAGAGCCCAACGCCTCGCTCGGGTTCAGTTAGAGCCCAACGCCTCGCACACATGCGCGTACGTATGAGAAAAACGCGCATTGCTCGGCTCCCGACCACCCACCGTAATCGGGAACTCCCTGATATTTTCCTCGCCCTCACTTCTACCACGGTTTTTTCCGTCATGGCCGGCCCAAAGAATGTCATGCAGCTGCGTCTCCGGCCAGCCTAGGATGAAAAGCCCATTTTTTGTCATGAATTTTTGTCACAGAAGTAGGACCCCACCACATCTATGATGATACCAGGGTTTTTCACAATTATCGTCATAGAAGTGTCATAAGTATGACAGAAAAACTTTCGTTCGGCCCAAAATGTCACGGATGTGTCTTTTTTTATAGTGGTTGCACACGGTATTAACAATTTTATCGTCTGTGTTATTGAATGCATCACACATGGTTCATAGAAGAAACTATGTGGCAAAGGTTGTCCATCACACACAGTTTTTATGTCATAAACGTTTGCGCAAGGTGGCCTAATGCAAACAGTTTTCAAGAGGATGCCGTGTGTGCAGTGGAGATTGATCGCACACGTAGTGGATCCTTGAAACGTTTCTGATCTCTACGTCTATCACAAATGTTTCTCTTTCGCAAACCCTGTGCAGTGTAATCCCTAATTTAAAAATCACATGTTTTGAATCTGAAAGTAGGCAATCACTTATTTCCTATCCAACCATGTTTATTACAAATATAGGTTCAACCACGAATGCATAATTCTATGCACAGGTACATATACTGAAGAACTATAGAAGCACCAAGTAAAGAATGATGAACCATAGTTGTACTAAAGACTGTAAAGAGAGAGGCAAAAGACATTCTGGTTGCTGGAGAAGGTGAAGCGGAATGCGCATATTGTGCCCTCCTCCATGCGTAATGCGGGCACAACTCTAGGCCAACCCCTTGTGATGGCCGCCCGTCCATCCTTCATTGTCTTCATTACGACTTCTCGATGCTCATTGTGGTCTGGATGAAATACTTTAACCTTCATTGCATGTCCACCAATCATGTACTTTGCGAGGTAATCTTGAGTGAACTGCTTCGGGAACCATTGGGAACGAAAAAGATTCAGACATTGTTGTCTAACAACCCATTATGGGCAGTAAAAAGAGAAGGCTGTAGAGTTTGTAGTTACCATCTTATAGCTCACTGATGTGTTGGATAGAGCATAAACAAATATTTTGCTTGCCACCATTCGTATCTTTTTGATAATAATCCTTATCAGTTTCTTCACTAGATGCTTGTTCATGAATATCTCATTGCCCCATACGCAAAAAGGGGTCGATGCGTGGATCCTTGCCAAGGGCATATGTACCTACAAGCAACAAGTCAATATTAGAATCTAACAAGTGTCCAGGCCTGGATCTATATGCACTACATTATGGAACGACGGGGGGAGTACAAGCCGAGGGATGAAGCTAACCTCAGCGGAAAATGGTGGCCACTCCCGTTGTTGTCCTGCATTAGTGGAAAGACATGTAAGTACAACAACCTTAACATGAAACAAATATAGCAAAGGTAAACAACATCATCTCCAAATGATAGATTGAATGTGTTGGTTTTAGCATGATGTTAAAGCAGATATAGAATGGAAGGCAATGTTACCGATAGCAGGCTTAACAGCCATCAAATATTGCAATTCAAACTGGTATTGTTGCAAATGAATAGAACGTAGGTAATGCTTAAACATCACACTAGATAAATGTGTAAAACTGAAATAAAGGGCATGTGTTAACTACACCAGGAATAACTGGAACCAAATATAGCCATTCAAACTGGTATTGATGTAGTCGAGCAGCACCGTTCCGACTTGCACATAATGAACAACACATTGCGAATGACCGAAATAAACAAGGCATAAATGACCAGTATAACAACCAAATATAGCCATTGAAAACTAGACAGAGTCTCACTGCAACCAACCTAACAAGAAAATACAGATAAACAGGGCATATGCTTGAAAACTGGACAAATGCTCACTGCAACCAACCTAAAAAGCAGATAAAGATAAACAAGGCATTTGCTTGATAACTAGACAAATGCTAAAAAAAAGCAACCTAACAACCAAATACAGATAAACATGGCATCTGCTTGATAACTGGACAAATGCTAAAAAAATAACCTAACAACCAAATACAGATAAACAAGACATCTTCTTGATAACTGGACAAATGCTCACTACAACCAAACTAAGAACCAAATACATATAAACAAGGCATCTGCTCGGTAACTAGAAAAATGCTCACTCCAACCAACCTAACAACCAAATACAGATAACAAGGCATCTACTCACTATAAACAACCAAATATAGCCATTCGTGAAACTGAAGTGGACAATTCATACTTAAACATCACATAGCCCTATTAAACAATACATTTTTGCATAAACGAAATAATTAAACACAACATAGTTAAAGCACCGCACGGCAAATGCTACTACAACAAAGGGTACGAGTTGGCAAGCTAGAAAAGGTAAGATTTGCTGACATAATATTGCCTCACATTTCATTAACGGGATCCTTCCAGTTGGAAGAGCACAGACCCATGGTGCGCTCTCTAATGTCATAGATGGGTTGTTTCACCTTGGAAGAACCTTCGTGGGTGCCCTCCTCGTGGTCGTGGTTGATGAGATCTAACTTGGCAATTGAGGATCCCAAGCCGCCCCCATAGAACGTGTCCTTTAGAAATGACAAAATGGGCTCGATGGCATATAAAGCTCGCAAATCCTTGACTGCTTAGCGGAGGAGATCAGCGGCAGGGACGTCGAAGAGATCGGTGGTGGTTGAACCAGAGGGGTTGGGGATGGACCACTTAACCTATGACATGGCCCGCGTGAAGCCATCGCTGTGGATGAGCTTGATGTCGTAGTCAGCTTTCCCAAGATACAGTAATACGCTAGCCCGCTGACATGAAGCCCTCGGCATGGCAACATAGTCAACATCTTCGCCGGCTTCCACGACGACGTGTTGCTCCGAGATCGACAGGTCGGGGTGAACAACGGCCACCTCGCCAACGTCCGCTGGAGAGGCCATGATAAACCTCTTCTTGGACGAACACTCGTCGGGCTCCCCGGGATATGTGGTCGAGCTTAGGCGACATTCTGGAGCAGGGGATGTGGATCTGACGGGGAGGGACACCGTAGGCCTCATCTAAAAACTCAGGGGAGTGGGGCGACGGTATGGGAATTGCTGGGTAACCTGGACTTTATTACCTAAGCTAGGAGGAACGGGCAGACCGGCAGGGGTTGGCGGCAGCGGCGACGGCGGCCGCGAGCTAGGGTTTGAGGGGGGAGGGGCGGGTGGGGGACTGTGGAGGGGGGGTTGGTGTTTGAGGATACGCCGGGCTACTAAAAATTGATGGTGGTGGATGAGGGAGGGCAACGGTTCAAATGCCTCGGCTACTGCAATTTTACTATAAGGTCGGTGTTGGAGGAGTGTGGGCGACGGTTGAAGTACGGCGGCTACTAAAATTTGGGTAAAGGAATTGATGCGGTGCGGGAGTGCCCAATATAGCGCACGGTCCAATAACAATATGCATGTATGATAATAAGGATCCATGCAAAAAAATGTATGATAATAAGGAAAAGTGGCGCGGAACCGCCGATTTTTGCAACGCTCAAGGCGGGTAGTTTGTTTTTATATTTCTAGCTAGCTGTTCTATCGCACATGGTTCATCCTAATTTCCAAATAAACTTACCCGCCTTTACCTTGCACAGGTGGTGGTTTTACAGCGCACTTGGATCTCACATAGTTGAGCCAGTACCTCCACCCTTTGCTCGCGCTTGCGCGGTCGTGGTGATTTTACAGCGCACTTGCATCGCACACGGTTGAGCCAATACCTTCACCTTTGCTCGTGCTTGCGTAGGCATGGTGATTCACAGCGCACTTGTATCGCACATGGTTAAGATATTATACCCATGTCTATTGAGCGTCACCAGAGTCTTTGCAGCAAAAAATAACGTTAGAGATGGTCAGAAGACAGCCACACCAGCATGTGGCCCAAATATATATGACTGAAAAGGGTGGTCTGTGATGTTCAAAATTCCAATGCACAACTTTGACCGCGCGGCCCCATGGTTGGGCGCATCGCCGAAGATCGATGAGAAGGGCCGGAAGTCAAGAACCACCTGGAAGTGGCCAAATATATGTAGGAATATTGGGGATGTTTAAAACTTTAAATACACAATGCATAACTTTGGTGGCGCCTACCTCGTAAACTCGAAAGCACCCTTGGATATATATATATATATATATATATATATATATATATATATAGACACACACACACATAAACACTATTCTGATCACGGGATCAGAATAATATTCTGATCACAACATGAACTTCCCGAGTAACGCGCTTGACCTTTCCCGAGTACTAGGTTGAACTTCAGTTAATGGTGTCCAAATGGGGCTTGCGATATACCGTTGGAAAGCTATGGGCACCAGTATCATGACCCAAGTTAAATTTTTGGCAAAATATAAGCGGTTTAAGAGCAGTTTTGAAAACCGTTTTTTCTTCATACAAAAAACATGAATCGTATTTTCGATCGCATTTCTAAACCGTTTATCGGAATGGCGTAAATAATATGGCATTGGAAAGTTGCTGCAAAACCGCTCCTTCGACATGTTGAAAGTTTTCTCTAATTCCCTGAATTAGGAAAATCGTAAAATTTCGCAAACCGAACAGCCGAGTTCGTATTTTCAATGTAATTTCTAAACGGCTAATCCAATTGAGGCAAATAATATGGCGTTGGAAAGCTTGTGAAAATGCGCTACTTTTTCATGTTGAAAGTTTTTTCTAATATTGAACAGTTTAAAAGTAATTTAGAAAACGGTACAAGTTCCATCGAGTTTGTATTTTCAAGCTAACTTTTTGACCGTACGTCCAAATGCAACAAACGATACGGCATTGGAAAGCATGAGGAAATGCGAAACTTTTTTGTATGTATTGTTTCTCTCAATTCCTTACAGTTTTAAGTCAATTTTGAAAATGGCTAAAAACGTATTTTTTCGTAATTTCTACATACTTTATCGGAATGGCGCAAATAATATACCGCTGAAAAGCTACGGAAAATGCGAAACTTTTTCATGTTGATGGTTTTCTCTGATTCCTAACCGTCTTTAAGTAATTTCAAAAACAGCGAGATCTTGTGTTCTGCCTTTATCGCGAAACGAATTCTTCAAAAATGCACCGCGTGAAGAACTTGAACTTCTCGGCATGTCTACCTGAACTTCACTCTGTTTTTCATGTTTTTTTTGCTCGTAGATCTCCATCCACTACTAGTAGCTCTCCATCCACTCACCGGAATTGAGTAAATAATATACTGGTGGAAAGCTGATGTAGACACGCAACTTTCCCGTGTTGCTCTTTTTTCATACTCGCGACGATTTTAAAAGTTTTTCATTCAAATTCATTCACTATAGTAGTCGAACTTCCTGCTGTTTTCATGTTGAACTTCTGTGACGTATTTTCGTTTGTAATTTTCTCATCCATTTCGTCAGTGTTACACAAATGATATTCTTTTTGTACAAACCTCTCGCACAATAATTTTTTTACTTTCTCCGACCGAGGACTTGAACTTACACAAATGATATTCCTGCCGTTTTGAAGTAAATTAGAAAATTAGAAAATGATGAGATCATGATTTCTATTTTCATCGCGAATGGAAATGCACTGCATCAAGTAGTTGAACTTCTCCGGCATGTCTGTTTGAACTTCACTCTGTTTTTTGACGTGTTGTTTTTTTGCCCGTAACTTCCAAACCACTTACTGGAATTGAGCAAATGATATACCGATGGAAAGCTGCTGAAAACATACAAATTTTCCGTGTTGATCAGATTTTCATACTCGCGATGGTTCAAAATATTTTTTGAATGCATAAAAATGTGTTTTAACGGTATACATAAAACTTTTAAACCATTCATCGGAATATAGCATATAATATACCGTTGGAAAGCTTATGAATAGGAGCATATTTTTCATGTAGACAAACGTTACAATTTTTTGTCGTTTGAGAGCAGTTTTAAAAATGGCAAAAACAACGTCTTTTTTGCCTGTTTTTTTACCTGTAATTGAAGGTTGAACGTCTCGCACTAGGGATCTTGAACTTCACCGGAAGGAGCACATGAACTTCTTACAACAAACCTTCTAAGCTTTTTGTTTTCCATTCTTATATTCTTATCTGAAACACATTCCGTGTAGTACTTGAACTTCCCGCTGTTTTCCCCTTGAACTTCTGTCACGTTTTTTTGTTGAACCTCTCTCACAAGAATTTTTGAACTTTCTTCAACCGAGGACTTGAACTTCTAGCAACAAAAAAATTGGACTTCATGGTGGATTCTTTAGTATTAAAGGATATTTGAGTATTTTAATAATGGTAAAGTCCTAGTTTTTAAATAAACATCGACCACTTTCTTATTTTCCTTTGAACTCTATTTTTTTAGAAATGGGGAAAATCTATTTATAAACTTTTTTGGTTGTTCTTTTTTCAGTTTGAACTTCTTCGTTTTTATTCTTTAGTAACGAGAAAAATTTGAGTTTTTTATAATCTTCGGAGTCTCTGTTATTTTAATTTGAACTTAGTTTTATTCTTAGGAAAAATATGTTTTTACATAAGCATCAAACAATTTTTTTAATATTGAACTTCATACTTTTATTTTTCTTAGAAATAGAAAGAATTTGAGTTTTCCATATATACATCGGACTACTTCCTTATTTTCAAGTTGAAACTTCTTGATTTTAGTCTTAAGTAAGAAGGAAAATCATTTTTTTTTTATAAATATGGAACTGGTCTATATTTGTAATTTGGACTTCTTGGTTTTTTTCTTTTACTAATGTAATAATCCTAGTTTTGTAATAAATATGTGAATCGGTCCCTTATTTAAATTTGAACTTCTGGATTTTATTTTTCTATTTAGATATGGTGAAAATCCCTTTTTATAAGTTTTGAACTGCTCTATTTTTAAAAATTGAACTTCTTGTGTTTTCACTTTTGAACTTCTTGTTTCCATTATTTAATAATAAGGAAAATCCAAATCTCGTATAAGCATTGAAATGCTCCTTTTTCTAAACCTGGACTTCCTAGTTTTATTTCTTTTAGCAGCGAAGAAAATCTTTGTTTTCTAATAAACATCAATCCACTCGGTTTTCAAAATTTGACCTTCTATGTTTTTTAAAATGCAAAAAATTCCTTTTTTATAAAATTGTTTTAAGATGCTTTTTTTTAATTTGACCATCGTTGGGTTTAGTAACAAACATTAAACTTTTTCATCTTTTAAATGTGAACCTCTAGGCTTTTTCTAGAAACATGAGTAAGCGACCACAACAAAATAAATTGTATCTCTGACGAATGATTTTTATTCTAGGTGCATCTTCTAGGCAAGATGTGTTCTCCCAAAACAGTGTCTTTTGAACATTCTTGGCAGAACTCGTTGAGCTTCTAAATTATTAGTAATGTATGGCTTTTCTAGTTCTCAATCAATATGTGCACTAGCGCACACACTTGTTGAGAGAGAAAACACACTAGCGCACACACTTATTGACAGAGAAAAATAATAGGTGTACATCATTTTTTGGACTTCTTCGTACTTTCGTCTCTCGTCAACATGCTCGTACGTTTCAAAACCAAAGTCTAAACATCTTGGTTCACGTGAGGAGGCCGCAAACCACATGACTACAAAATCAAGTCTGTGTTCACAACACATTTTGAATCAAGGACGAACGTGAGGAACACTACAGTTTTTGTTCTAACATAAGTGTTCAGAACACATTTCGAATCATGGACGGACGGGAGGAACACAACATAAAAAATCCCATGGCCAACGTCCAAGGGGCATGAGCATTTTCCACTTTACAAGAAAATTATAGTTTAATAATACTAATTAGCACGAGCGGGTTTTCATAGTCAGCAGCCTAGGTACCTGAACTCCTGAAGAATGGAAACGGTGTAGAGTTTGTTTTAGAGTGGCAAGCTCCTGCAAAATGAGGGGGGTCTCAGGGGGTTCGTGAGCAGGGTCATTCATGAGGAGCACGACAGAGTTAAACGACATGAGTGGCAAGAACTTGGACATCCTGAGCGTCGAGTGGTGCGCACGGCCTGCTGCAGGTCGGGGCCTCCTCTAGCTGCAGGTCGACATATCCTCCATCTCCAGGTAGTGCCCAGTCTGCACCTGCGATGGTGGTTGCCGGTGAGTGGAGCATGGAGACGTCATGCTCGGGGTTGGAGGGAGCAAGAGGGAAGAGGTAGCCATCGAAGCGCCTTGCCCTTGGACGAAGTAGCTTGTTGGAGCAGCACCACCTCCCACGCGCTACCCATCGGGGCTAGTGGATTTAGAGAAGTTAAACTGAGCGGGATTGTAACACCCTCGATGCGACTATAGCTCCCACGTGTCGAGGCACGACTTAGAGACATAATCGCATTGAAGGCATATGTCGCAAGTTAGGCAATCTTCACAACATCCCATGTAATATGATAGTAAAAGGGAGATAACATAGTTGGCTTACACTCGCCACGTCAATCAAGTACACAAATAACATTACATCAACCATTCACTCAAGGCCCGACTACGGCGCCAAAATAAAAGAGAACCCAACATGCGACAACGGTCCCAGTCACCCCCAACTGGGCACCACTACTGATCATCGGGAAAGGAGACGTAGTAACGTTGAGAGTCTTCGTCGAACTCCCACTTGAGCTCACACGCGTCTCCCGGAGCGGAATCATCAGGCCCTGCATCTGGTGATATAGTAATCTGTGAGCCACAGGGACTCAGCAATCTCGCACCCTCGTGATCAAGACTATTTAAGCTTATAGGTATGGCAAGGTAAATATAAGTGGAGCTGCAGCAAGCGACTAGCATATATGGTGGCTAACTTATTCGCAAAAGAGAGCGAGAAGAGGAGGCAAAGCACGAGCGAGAAACTAGAGAATAACCTGCGCAAACATTACTCCAACACCGTGTCCACTTCCCGGACTCCGCCGAGAAGAGGCCATCACGGTAAACACACTCAGTTGATTCATTTTAATTAAATTAAGGTTCAAGTTATCTACAACCGGACATTAACAAATTCCCATCTACCCATAACCGCGAGCACGGCTTTCAAAAGTTCAAATCCCTGCAGGGGAGTCCCAACTTAGCCCATGACAAGCTCTCACGGTCAACGAAGGAATAGACCTCCTTCCAAGACGTTCCAATCAGACTCGGTATCTCGGTAACTCAAGACACTTCGACAGGTTAAAACAAGACAAGCAACACCGCCCGAATGTGCCGACAAATCCCGATAGGAGCTGCACATATCTCTTTCTCAGGGGACACTCAGATTGTCTAAACTTCCGGTAGGCCAGTCCAGAGTTGCCCCTGGTAGCCACCGGCGGCTGACGGTTTGGACCAACACTCAGAGGAGCACTGGCCCGGGGGGGGGGGGGTTAAAATAATGATGACCCTTGAGTCTGCAGAACCCAAGGGAAAGAAAAGGCTAGGTGGCAAATGGTAAAACCAATGTTGGGCATTGCTGGAAAAGCTTTAATCAAGGCGAAATACCAAGGGGTTCCCACTATAACCCAACCGCGTAAGGAACGCAAAATCCGGGAACATAACACTGATATGATGGAAACTAGGGCAGCAAGAGTGGAACAAAACACTAGGCGAGAGGCCAAGCCTTCCACCCTTTACCAAATATATAGATGCATTTAAGATAACATAGCAATATAATGATATCCCAACAATTAAATAAAAGATGTTCCAACAAGGAACGGCCTCCAATCTTCACCTGCAACTAGCAACGCTATAAGAGAGGCTGAGCAAAGCGGTAACATAGCCAATCAACGGTTTGCTAGGACAATGGTGGGTTAGAGGTTTGACATGGCAATTTGGGAGGCTTGCAAGCAAGTGGTAGGCATCGTAGCAATGGCATAGCAAAAGAGCGAGCAAACTAGCATAGCAAAGATAGTGATTTCGAGGGTATGATCATCTTGCCTGCACAGTTGTCAGAGTTGACTGGATCCTCAAAAGCAAACTCAACGGGCTCCTCGTTAGCGAACTCGTCTCCCGGCTCTACCCAAACAAGACAAACAAGCAATAAGGATACAATCAACCACGTGCAAGGATCAAACAAGACGATGCAATGATGATATGCTATGCGGGATGCAAAATGCAAGATATGACAGGAAATGCATGAACCTGGCGTCAACTTGGAATTCCAAGGGTGCCACTGGAAAGATGAGATGAAATCGCTTGAAAACGATATAAAGAATGCCGGAATCGGAGTTACGGTTTGGAAATGGCAAGCGATTCAAAAATGATACCGGTCTGCGATTTACAGCAAGTAGGCATCTAAATGCAATGAAATGAACATGCTACAGTACACAAACATGTCAACAAAATACATGGCAGGGAAGCATTCAAGATGCTTAACAAAAGTCTAGCACTGAGCTACGGCCAATTCATCAATTAGGAGGTTCAAACAAGCATGGCAAAACGCAAATGGTAAAATAGATCTCAGACTTAGTGAAATTAACACTTGTCTGGAATTTCAGATCATATAACCCTCTTGGGAGCAACAAAACAACATGCTACAGGACCTGAACATGAAAAGGAAAGACATGGCATGGAGCTACTCAACAAGCTTAACAAAAGTCCCTTAGTGACCTTGAGCCAAAAGGGATCACAAAATATACTAACAAGCACACGAACATAGCAAAAACAAAATCAGTTTTCAGACTTGGTGAAAACTGGGACATGCTGAAACATAACTCACGAAGGCATGTTTACGAGCTCGATGCACTCACCACGGTGCAAGTCATGGCAAGACAAGCATACATCCCTTAAGAAGGAACAAAATACAAGCTAGACATGGCAAGAACAATGGCATAGCGTGCATGGGTCAACTACAACAACATCGGCAAAATCGCAAACAAGTTGACGATCTGCCCAGATTCGCAACAAAGCAAAAGTAGAGCTTGATTGACTCAAGCTAGGGTGCTCCATAATTGCAAACAAAGACATGGATGGATAGAGCACTACAATATTAACAAAACTCCCTTACTGATCATCCTCATAAGAGACACGGATTACTAGGAAACAACAAGAACATATGGCATCATGAACTAAACAATCCCAGGTCTTAGTGAAATCACTAAGTCCCTGAAAACAGAATTAGCAAGTGCACCACTTTGTAAGCTTGCACCAGTCACCACACACATCCTAAAAATACATGGGTTGCACCTCTGGAAAGATGAAAAAACCCTTAACAAAACATATGTAGAACTCACGGTCATAGCATGCACACAATAATCATGGCAAAAATGACAAAAGTGCTAAACGGAGTAGCAGATCTGACAATTAACTCAAGTAGCCGTCTTCTAACAGCATTTCGGGCATCAAGATGAGCTCAAATGAAAATGATGCAATGGAATGCAATGATGTACTCTCCGAGATGAACATTTTGATATGCTATATGCATGAATCGGAGCTACGGTTGCCAAGTTACGGAGCCGCGAATAGGAGCACTCGGATCTGCAAATCTCTGGGACTTAGTGAAATTATACCCTCTGGAAACTGGACGGGGTGAAGCGGGACGAGGAGATCCGGGCGGAGATGACGGCGTTTGGATCGCTGAACTGGTGGATCTGGTCCACCCGACCAGATCGGATCCGGCCGGAGCTCCGGCGAGGCGAGGTCTCCGGCGAGCGGCGGACGGCGGACGGGGCGGCAGCGGCCGGCGGCCGAGGCGGCGGCGGACGGCGGGCGGTGCGGGCGGCGCCGGCGACGCGGTGGCGGAGGCCGGCGACCGGCAAGGCGGCGGGGAGAGCGGGGCCGGCTCGGGCGGCGCGAACGGCGAGGGAGCTCGCCGCGGCGGAGCTCGCCGGCGGCGGGGAGAGCGGCGAAGGCGGCGGGGCACTCGGGCGGTGCGGTGGCGGAGTGAGGAGTGCGGGCCGGGAGGGCCCGCGGCGGGCTTCGGCGGGCCGGCCGTGCGGCGATGTGGGCGCGGCGGCTCGCCCTGTCAGTGGGCGACACGTGGCGCGTTGGGGGCGTCGGACATGTCTGGCCGGCGAGATTTCGTCCGGCCGCGTGAGGAGAGGGAGAGGGTTAGGGTTTGATCCGGAATTTTCGGGGAGGACCTATATATAGGCATAGAGGGAGCTAGGAGAGTCCAAATGAGGTGCGGTTTTCGGCCACGCGATCGTGATCGAACGCTCTAAGACATGGAGCAGAGTTTGGTGGGTTTTGGGCCAAATTGGAGGGGTGTTGGGCTGCAACACACACGAGGCCTTTTCGGTCCCTCGGTTAACCGTTGGAGTATCAAACGAAGTCCAAATGGTACGAAACTTGACAGGCGGTCTACCGGTAGTAAACCAAGGCCGCTTGGCAAGTCTCGGTCCAATCCGGAAATGTTTAATCCCCACACACGAAAGAAAGCTAGAAATGGCCACCGGAGGAGAACGAAGCGCCGGAATGCAAAACGGACAACGGGAAAAATGCTCGAATGCATGAGACGAACACGTATGCAAATGCAATGCACATGATGACATGATATGAGATGCATGACAACGACAACAACACACGGAGACAAAACCCGAACCCGAGGAAATAAATATAACTTAACGCCGGAAACGGCAAGAGTTGGAGTACAAATACGGAAAGTTACATCCGGGGTGTTACAACACTCCACCACTACGAAAGGATCTCGTCCCGAGATCTAGGACTGAAAGAACACCGGGTACGCAGAACGGAGGTGATCCTCGCGTTCCCAGGTAGCTTCACGGTCGGAATGGTGTGACCACTTGACTTTGAGAAATTTGATTGACTTGTTGCGAGTCTTGCGTTCAGTCTCTTCAAGAACAGCAACTGGGTGCTCACGATAGGATAGATCTTCTTGGAGCTCAATGTCCTCGAAGTTGACGGTGCGGTCAGGAGTCTTGAAGCACTTTCGAAGCTGAGAGACATGGAACACGTCATGCACATTTGCAAAGTTTGAAGGAAGCTCGGGTTGATAGGCGAGGTCGCCTCTCTTGCTGACAATCTTGAAAGGTCCCACGTATCTAGGGGCAAGCTTCCCTTGGATACCGAAGCGACGAGTACCTTTCATAGGAGAGACGCGGAGGTAAACATGATCTCCGATCTCGAAAGCCAAATCGCGGTGCTTACTATCATAGTAGTTCTTCTGGCAGGATTGGGCTTCTTTGAGGTTATCACGAATGACTTTGCACATTTCCTCTGCTTCTGTGATTAAGTCATTACCTAAAAACTGACGTTCACCGGTTTCAGACCAGTTGAGAGGGGCACGACACTTCCTGCCATACAGAATTTCAAAAGGGGCCTTGTCCGAACTTGCTTGAAAACTGTTGTTGTAGGAGAATTCAGCATAAGGAAGACAATCCTCCCACTTCATGTCGAAGGAGATCACACAAGCCCTGAGCATATCTTCAAGAATCTGGTTGACACGCTCGACTTGACCACTTGTTTGAGGATGGAAAGCAGTGCTGAAGCGGATGTTAGTGCCCATGGCCTTCTGAAAAGAATCCCAAAACTTCGAGGTAAAGATGCTACCACGGTCTGAAGAGATCACTTGAGGAATACCGTGCAGAGAGACAATTCGAGAGGTATAGAGTTCCGCCAATTGAGCTGCAGTAATCGACTCTTTGATAGGCAGAAAGTGAGCCACTTTGGTGAGTTTGTCGATGACAACGAATATAGCATCATTGCCACGATTGGACTTTGGAAACCCAGTCACGAAGTCCATTTCAACATGGTAAAACTTCCATTCTGGAATGGCAAGAGGTTGGAGGAGACCTGCTGGCCTTTGGTGTTCTGCCTTCACTCTTCTGCAGACATCACATTCATTCATGAATTGAGCGATCTCGCGCTTCATTCGAGTCCACCAATAAGCTTGCTTGAGGTCCTGATACATCTTCGTGCTCCCAGGGAGGATGGAGAGGAGAGAATTGTGAGCCTCGTTCATGATCACTTTACGAAGTTCACCTTTGGTAACAACAATACGATCCTCGAAGAAGAGAGTGTCCTTGTCATCAAGGCGGTAGCACTTGTACTTGGACTGACTCTTGGCAATCCCAATCTTCACCTTTTTCACCATAGCATCAAGAAGCTGGGCTTGGCGAATCTGGTCTTCTAAGGTGGGAGAGACTTGATGGTTGGCGAGGAAACCTTGAGGAACAACTTGCAGATTAAGTTTGCGGAAAGCGTCACAAAGCTCGGGTTGATAAGGCTTAAGAATCAGACTGTTGCAGTAAGCTTTCCTGCTCAATGCGTCAGCAATCACATTAGCCTTGCCTGGAGTGTACTCAATACTCAGATTATACTCTTGAATCATTTCGACCCATCGAGTTTGCCTGAGGTTGAGATTAGGCTGAGTGAATATGTACTTGAGACTCTTGTGATCAGTGAAAATGTCCACTTTTCTTCCCAATAGAAGATGTCTCCAAGTCAAAAGAGCATGCACAACTGCCGCCAACTCAAGATCATGAGTGGGGTATTTCTTCTCATTAGGCTTCAACTGGCGAGATGTATAAGCAACAACTTTCTTCTCTTGCATCAATACTGCGCCAAGACCTTGGAGAGAGGCATCACAAAAGACCTCGTACGGTTTGGATTCATCGGGCGGAGTTAGAACTGGAGCAGTGATCAATTTCTCTTTCAAAGTGTTGAAAGCAATATCACACTCTGGAGACCAAACATACTTGACGTGCTTCTGAAGAAGATTTGAGAGAGGATTCGTGATCTTAGAAAAGTTTTCAACGAATCTTCAACAATAGCTTGCGAGACCGAGAAAACTGCGGAGTTGCTTCACGTTCTGAGGAGGTTCCCAATTCACAATTGCAGACACCTTCTCAGGATTCACGGCAATGCCCTTGGCAGAGATGATATGACCAAGATAAAGAACCTCATCGAGCCAAAATTCACACTTGGAGAACTTGGCGTAGAACTGATGTTCCCTGAGCTTATCGAGAACCAAACGCAAGTGCTTGGCATGATCTTCCTTGTTCTTGGAGAAAACCAGAATGTCATTGAGATAGACCAAAACGAAGTCATTGGTGTAGGCATTGAAGATGAAGTTCATCATGCGAGAGAACGTCGGAGGAGCGTTGGCGAGGCCAAAAGACATGACAGTGTATTCATATGAACCAAAGCTTGTTCTGAATGCTGTCTTGGGAATATCTTCTTCACGAATACGAATCTGGTGATAACCCATACAGAGATCAAGCTTGGAGAATACTTGGGCACCTTTGAGTTGTTCGAACAGCTCATTGATGTTGGGAAGTGGGTATTTGTTCTTGATGGTCTTCTTGTTCACTGGACGGTAATCAACACAAAGTCGGTCCGTTCCATCCTTCTTCTTCACAAAAAGAACACCACAACCCCACGGGGAAGAACTAGGCCAGATGAGACCCATTTTCTCTTGCATATCGAGTTGCTTCTTCAGCTCCTTCAACTCTTTAGGTCCGAGTTTGTAAGGACGTTTGCACACAGGTTCCGTGCCAGGCTCAAGGTCAATAACGAATTCAACTGGCCGGTGCGGAGGCATTCCTGGAAGCTCTTCTGGAAAGACGTCTTGATATTCGCAAACGACTGGAATTTGAGAGATGGCATCCAATTCACCCTTCTCATTGAGAGAAAACAGACGGATAGTATTATCTCGAGCGGCAAAGACAATTACATCCTCAGACGAATGAGTCAATTGAATCTGCCTGGCTGCACAATCAAGCTGAGCCTTGTGCTTAGAAAGCCAATCCATTCCGAGAATAAGATCAATATCCGAGTTACCAAGGATCATTGGGGAAGCCAGAAACTTGAAATCACCCATTGAGATAGAAATATCCGGAACTTCGTAGTTAGCAAACAAGCATCTACCCGAAGAGACGACTGCTAATGGCTGATGCATAACTTGAGAAAACCACCCATGCTTAGATGCAAAAGGTCTGGAAATGAAGCAATGCGATGCACCAGTGTCAAAAAGAACTTTTGCAGGAACATCGTTAATAGGAAGGTTACCCATAATCACATCTGACGAGTCCTCCGCCTGGGCTGCATTCACCATATTGACCTTGGGGTACTTGGGGTTATGCTTGACCACAGTTGTACTTGCCGATCTGACAGGAGGAGGAGGAGGAAGACGCCTCTGGTTGAGACACTTGTTGGCATAGTGACCCTTCTGTTGGCACTTGTTGCATGTGACCTCTGAAAGCGGACGGTGATACGGAGCACTCGATCTTGGAGCTTGAGACGAAGTCTTGTTCTGAAAGCCAGGGTTGGGTGGGTGGGAAGAACCACTGCCACCTTTGCTCTTCTGCTGATACGGCTGACAGAACGGAGGAGGAGGAAGCCAAAACTTCTGCTGCTTGGCCACTTGAGTAGAGGAAGAAGGACTAACATCTCTGACTCGCTTCTTGGAAGCATCACACCTCAACTGAGCAGCCTCTTGCTTCAGTGCCATGTTGTAGAACTCATCGTATCTCAAGGGCTCGAAGAGAACAAGAGCGAGCTGAATTTCTTCTCTGAGACCACCCCTGAACTGATATATCATGCTCTTCTCATCAGGGACATCCTGCTTGGCAAAGCGGGCGAGCTTCTGAAACAACTTGTTGTAGTCATAGACAGACAAAGAGCCTTGCTTCAGATTGCGGAATTCCTCACGCTTGCTTTCAACCACGCTCTGAGGAATATGATGATCTCGGAAATCTCGACAGAAATCATCCCAAGTGATAACACGTCCACCTCTGGAGTCCTTGTACTGCTGGAACCATTCTGCAGCTTGATCTTTGAGTTGGAAGGAAGCGAACTTAACAAAGTCCACAGGCCTGACGTTACTGCACTCGAAATGCTTACACAGATCCACAAGCCAATCGTCAGCATCGGTTTCCTCAACACAATTGCTGAAAGTCTTTGGCCCGTTAGCAAGGAACTGGTTGAGTGTAGCAAAGTGACTCTGATTGCTGCCTTGATTCCCTTGACTGCCTTGATTGCGCTCTTGAAGAATTTGCATGATCAGCTGTGTGTTTGCATTGGTTGCGGCCATCACAGCTTGCCATGCCTCTGGAGGATGTGGAGGTGGTGGCGGATCAGGATTCGGAGTCGTGCGCGTTGGAGGAGCCATCCTGAAGAGGTTGACCACCATTAGCACATTGACAGATAAATATTGAAGCTGAATTCAACAGAATGAAAATTGCAACATATAGTCTTCACATCCAAACAAAATGAACGAATGCATTCCTCTTGAAATGGTCACATATCCATAAATTGAGAAGCCACGTAGAATTAAGGTAGAGAAATAATTCAACAAGGTACGGATCAAGAACGAATAATCGGTAAGAAATCCCAATCTCAAACCAATATCCGTGGAAGAAGAACTAGAGCTACTAGAATTCCCACCTATGAAACTTCGGAACCTTTCAGGTTATGCAATCAGGTGTTGGGGATACAGGGGAAGCATAATATCTCACCCAAACTAGCAAATCCTACATCCAGCTGTATCCATCCTTCAACACATAACCACGAAACCTTCGGAAACCATCTACCTCAACCTTCGAAAAGCATCCGTTATGCAAGTTATGGCGATACTCCCAAACTCCCGCCCCAGTACTGGGTGGCGTCGAGGTTATCTCACCAACGAACTGCATAAAAGAGATTTTCGATGTCGGCGTACTAAACTCAGGTATTCCAGAACTGCAACGATAAAATTATGATGACAACACCTCAGAGCTCAACTCCCCGGGACACTTCCACTAAACCCCTGACAGGAGGCACCAAGTCAATGTTCTCATCATAAAACCATCGGAACGATTCCAAGATACCCGCGTGATCCTAAAAAAAATTTAGTGAAATTTGAGAAGAGAAGAGTCAAAACTCTACGTAAGGATGCCTTACCAGATCGATGAGGAGACTGGGAAGTAAAAAGAATTCCTAATCTCTCTGATATATAATTCCTAAAGACACAAAACATTTTTTTCTAGACACAACTCGGCCGCTAAAAATGATCAAGCAATGGGGCTCCTAAGGTCGGGGAAGGCTCTGATTACCAACTTGTAACACCCTCGATGCGACTATAGCTCCCATGTGTCGAGGCACGACTTAGAGACATAATCGCATTGAAGGCATATGTCGCAAGTTAGGCAATCTTCACAACATCCCATGTAATATGATAATAAAAGGGAGATAACATAGTTGGCTTACACTCGCCACGTCAATCAAGTACATAAATAACATTACATCAACCATTCACTCAAGGCCCGACTATGGCGCCAAAATAAAAGAGAACCCAACATGCGACAACGGTCCCAATAACCCCCAACTGGGCACCACTACCGATCATCGGGAAAGGAGACGTAGTAACATTGAGAGTCTTCATCGAACTCCCACTTGAGCTCACACGCGTCTCCCGGAGCGGAATCATCAGGCCCTGCATCTGGTGATATAGTAATCTGTGAGCCACAGGGACTCAGCAATCTCGCACCCTTGCGATCAAGACTATTTAAGCTTATAGGTATGGCAAGGTAAATATAAGTGGAGCTGCAGCAAGCGACTAGCATATATGGTGGCTAACTTATTCGCAAAAGAGAGTGAGAAGAGGAGGCAAAGCACGAGCGAGAAACTAGAGAATAACCTGCGCAAACATTACTCCAACACCGTGTCCACTTCCCGGACTCCGCCGAGAAGAGGCCATCACGGTAACACACTCAGTTGATTCATTTTAATTAAATTAAGGTTCAAGTTATCTACAACCGGACATTAACAAATTCCCATCTGCCCATAACCACGTGCACGACTTTCGAAAAGTTTAAATCCCTGCAGGGGAGTCCCAACTTAGCCCATGACAAGCTCTCACGGTCAACGAAGGAATAGACCTCCTCCCAAGACGTTCCAATCAGACTCGTTATCTCGGTAACTCAAGACACTTCGACAGGTTAAAACAAGACCAGCAACACCGCCCGAATGTGCCGACAAATCCCGATAGGAGCTGCACATATCTCTTTCTCAGGGCACACTCAGATTGTCTAAACTTCCGGTAGACCAACCCAGAGTTGCCCCTGGTAGCCACCGGCGGCTGACGGTTTGGACCAACACTCAGAGGAGAACTGGCCGGGGGGGTTAAAATAATGATGACCCTTGAGTCTGCAGAACCCAAGGAAAAGAAAAGGCTAGGTGGCAAATGGTAAAACCAATGTTGGGCATTGCTGGAAAAGCTTTAATCAAGGCGAAATACCAAGGGGTTCCCATTATAACCCAACCGCGTAAGGAACGCAAAATCCGGGAACATAACACCGATATGACGGAAACTAGGGCGGCAAGAGTGGAACAAAACACTAGGCGAGAGGCCGAGCCTTCCACCCTTTACCAAGTATATAGATGCATTTAAGATAACATAGCAATATAATGATATCCCAACAATTAAATAAAAGATGTTCCAACAAGGAACGGCCTCCAATCTTCACCTGCAACTAGCAACGCTATAAGAGAGGCTGAGCAAAGCGGTAACATAGCCAATCAATGGTTTGTTAGGACAATGGTGGGTTAGAGGTTTGACATGGCAATTTGGGAGGCTTGCAAGCAAGTGGTAGGCATCGTAGCAATGGCATAGCAAAAGAGCGAGCAAACTAGCATAGCAAAGATAGTAGTGATTTCGAGGGTATGATCATCTTGCCTGCACAGTTGTCAGAGTTGACTGGATCCTCAAAAGCAAACTCAACGGGCTGATCGTTAGCGAACTCGTCTCCCGGCTCTACCCAAACAAGACAAACAAGCAACAAAGATACAATCAACCACGTGCAAGGATCAAACAAGACGATGCAACGATGATATGCTATGCGGGATGTGATGCGGGATGCAAAATGCAAGATATGAAAGGAAATGCATGAACCTGGCCTCAACTTGGAATTCCAAGGGCGCCACTGGAAAGATGAGATGAAATCGCTTGAAAAAGATATAAAGAACACCGGAATCGGAGTTACAGTTTGGAAATGGCAAGCGATTCAAAAATGACACCGGTCTGCGATTTACAGCAAGTAGGCATCTAAATGCAATGAAATGAACATGCTACAACACCCAAACATATCAACAAAATACATGGCAGGGAAGCATTCAAGATGCTTAACAAAAGTCTAGCACTGAGCTACGGCCAATTCATCCATTAGGAGGTTCAAACAAGCATGGCAAAAACGCAAATGGTAAAACAGATCTCAGACTTAGTGAAATTAACACTTGTCTGGAATTTCAGATCATATAGCCCTCTTCGGAGAAACAAAACAACATGCTATAGGACCTGAACATGACAAGGAAAGACATGGCATGGAGCTACTCAACAAGCTTAACAAAAGTCCCTTAGTGACCTTGAGCCAAAAGGGATCACAAAATATACTAACAAGCACACGAACATAGCAAAAACATAATCAGTTTTCAGACTTAGTGAAAACTGGGACATGCTGAAACATAACTCACGAAGGCATGTTTACGAGCTCGATGCACTCACCACGGTGAAAGTCATGGCAAGACAAGCATACATCCCTTAAGAAGGAACAAAATACAAGCAATACATGGCAAGAACAATGGCATAGCATGCACGGGTCAACTACAACAACATCGGCAAAATCGCAAACAAGTTGACAATCTGCCCAGGTTTGCAACGAAGCAAAAGTAGAGCTTGATTAACTCAAGCTAGGGTGCTCCATAATTGCAAACAAAGACATGGATGGATAGAGCACTACAATATTAACAAAACTCCCTTATTGATCATCCTCAATAGAGGCACGGATCACTAGGAAACAACAAGAACATATGGCATCATGAACTAAACAATCCCAGGTCTTAGTGAAATCACTAAGTCCCTGAAAACAGAATTAGCAAGTGCACCACTTTGTAAGCTTGCACCAGTCACCACACACATCCTAAAAATACATGGGTTGCACCTCTGGAAAGATGACAAAACCCTTAACAAAACATATGTAGAACTCACGGTCATAGCATGCACACAATAATCATGGCAAAAATGACAAAAGTGCTAAACGGAGTAGCAGATCTACCAATTAACTCAAGTAGCCCTCTTCTAACAGCATTTCGGGCATCAAGATGAGCTCAAATGAAAATGATGAAATGGAATGAAATAATGTACTCTCTGAGATGAACATTTTGATATGCTATATGCATGAATCATAAGTACGGTTGCCAAGTTACGGAGCCGCGAACAGGAGCACTTGGATCTGCAAATCTTTGGGACTTAGTGAAATTATACCCTCTGGAAACTGGACGGGGTGAAGCGGGACGAGGAGATCCAGGCGGAGATGACGGCATTTGGATCGCTGAACTGGTGGATCTGGTCCACCCGACCAGATCGGATCCGGCTGGAGCTCCGGCGAGGCGAGGTCCCCGGCGAGCGGCGGACGGC